>NC_138575.1:177340155-177822820 GCF_964289735.1 Phaethon aethereus | reverse complement strand
GGGGGAAGGGAAGGGAAGGGAAGGGAAGGGAAGGGAAGGGAAGGGAAGGGAAGGGAAGGGAAGGGAAGGGAAGGAAGGGAAGGAAGGGGAGGGGAGGGGAGGGGAGGGAGGGGAGGGAAGGGAAGGAAGGGAAGGAAGGGAAGGGAAGGGAAGGGAAGGGAAGGGAAGGGAAGGGGAAGGGAAGGGAAGGGAAGGGAAGGGAAGGGAAGGGAAGGGAAGGGAAGGGGAGGGGAGGGAGGGGAGGCGAGGCGAGGCGAGGCGAGGCGAGGCGAGGGAGGGAAGGGAAGGGAAGGGAAGGGAAGGGAAGGGAAGGGAAGGGAAGGGAAGGGAAGGGAAGGGAAGGGAAGGGAAGGGAAGGGAAGGGAAGGGAAGGGGAGGGGAGGGGAGGGAGGGAAGGGAAGGGGAGGGGAGGGAAGGGAAGGGGGAAGGGGGAAGGGAAGGGGGAAGGGGAGGGGGGAAGGGGGAAGGGGGAAGGGGGAAGGGGGAAGGGGAGGGAAGGGAAGGGGAAGGGAAGGGAAGGGAAGGGAAGGGAAGGGAAGGGAAGGGAGGGAAGGGGAAGGGAAGGGAAGGGAGGGGAGGGAGGGAGGGGAGGGGAGGGGAGGGGAGGGGAGGGAAGGGAAGGGAAGGGAAGGGAAGGGAGGGAAGGGAAGGGGAGGGGAGGGGAGGGGAGGGGAGGGGAGGGGAGGGGAGGGGAGGGGAGGGAGGGAAGGGAAGGAAGGGAAGGGAAGGGAAGGGAAGGGAAGGGAAGGGAAGGGAAGGGAAGGGGAGGGGAGGGGAGGGGAGGCGAGGCGAGGCGAGGCGAGGCGAGGCGAGGCGAGGCGAGGGGAGGGAAGGGAAGGGAAGGGAAGGGAAGGGAAGGGAAGGGAAGGGAAGGGAAGGGAAGGGAAGGGAAGGGAAGGGAAGGGAAGGGAAGGGAAGGGAAGGGAAGGGAAGGGAAGGGAAGGGAAATGTTTCCAGAAGTCTTGGAGCAGTCTAGAAGGACTTTTACTACCACTTTCACAAAAAAAAAGAGGAAGCTATTAGAATAACATAGTAATAACCACAAAATTGTCCTTTAGCTAACAAGCAAGAACTTTTCACTTCAATAAAAGAAAATTTTATGTATAAAGAAACAGTGACATAGTGTGATCATTTTCAGTATGCCCCTTAGAATGTTCAGAACCTTAACGTCCTGTGAATGGTTTCATATTCATCTTAATTAACATCTTCCCTTTGCTCTTATGTTTTGGACAAGTAATATCCTTGGTTATGTTATGGGACTAAAAACATATGGAAATATGTTATGTGAATAAGCAGACTCTGTTGAAATGCCTCTATACTAATGATGCTGACTTGAAAAGAATGGAAAGGTTGGAGGAGACAGCTTTTGGAGTGATTATCATACTCTGTATTAATAAGTCTACATAAATGGTAATTTTAAGGATCTTAAGAAAGCTGAGTGGATTAAGTTCTGTGCCAGGGGCTGATGGATGGAAGAATCCATCCCACTGATATATCGTACTATCTATTTATTTGAACATTTGAGCAACTTCACTCATCAGATGAATAATACATTGAGAATTATATGCCTAATTATAAAATGCCAGCAGATGGGTATTAGAAATTTTTTACAAGATTTATTCATGTTTACAAGAAGAAATGGCTTCGTATCTCTTCAGCTTAATGTTACAATGGAGGAAATGAGACCAGTATGAGTGGTTCCTTTCATTTTACATTTAATTTGCAGTCTAAAATTATAATGATTTTATTTTAAATGGAGATTCAAGTCCTCTGTACAAGTATTACAGATTGAAGTATGTATACAATTTATGCTCAACTACAGTAACTATAGTTGCTCAGATAGATAGACTATTTATAGTTAAACACAGCTTTGCAAGTTAGGCAAATTTTTTTAACACCTGTATACACCAGAAATATTCAACTCAGCTGAATAATAGGTTAGAATAAGATGATACCGATGTCTCAAGAACCTTTCTGCTATTTAAGTGCTGTTGCTTGACCAATTTGTTATGTATTCGAATGGAAGAATGGTTGAAATCTAAAGAAAATGACTTGACATTTAGATACTTTGACATTTTCCATCATTATTAATATGGCTTTAAAATAGTCATCCTTGATGCCATTTAATGATGAAGTAATGTTTATTAATTCCAATTGTTGTTTAATCTTGTTTAGATACCAAATGTTATATATTCTTTTATTCTTTATTGTGATTACTTCTAAATCTGCAGAGAAGCAAAGCCTTTCAGAAATGAAATGACATTTAAATAAAATTTTAACCCTCATAGTCTTGTGGACCCCTGGGAATATCATTCAAAGAACAAAAAAAATGTTTTCTACATTAAACATTTCACATTTCTTGTTCTGAAATCTATAAAACTCTATTTGAAAATCATGCTAACATGAAAATGTTCCACTTAATGGTATAAAAAAGGTAACACATATGATTAATTAAATGTATCTCAGAAAGAGAATCCATGCTGGCCAAGGATATGAGTCCTTTTCCAGCAAGAATCTCTGTAAATTGCCAGATGGTTTGGAGATAGATTGAAATAACTATTTGGATGTAAAAGTAATACAATTTGATAGTGAACATCTAAAAGTTTAAAAGATATTGTGTTTGTGTAATACAAACACAGCTTAAAAACCGAAAACAAGGAATCCCAAATAAAGCACATCATACACTTTTTCAATAAACATTCATTGTTTATTACTGGCCTTATTTTTCACTGTTGGCACTGTTTTTGCAAAGTGTGCGTTCTGACTCCCCTTAGTATTAAGGAATATGCTGTTGTTGCTTGATACCACAGAGTAGACACAGATGAAAAATATTTTGTTTGATAGTGTTTATTGTGTGAAAGTTTCTTACAATGATGCAGGGAAACTTAGTTTATGGAAGAGAAAGAATTATGCAGTGTTTGTAGCATTTCACTCGCATCCTAGTAAACACATACTGCAAATAAACTACAGAATTTAAAAACTAGTTACTAAGTTCAGCTGAGTACTTTTAGCCTTAAATAGAGCTAAATAATGTTTCGTTAGGGGATATATAATTCTCTAAAGTTTCAGAAACTCTTGTCATTAAAAGAAGTAAAATGCTAAAAAATGCTTTTTAGTTGTTTCTAGGCCCTTAATACTTCAGATAACATAATGAAAATGTGGGTATAGGTAACGTCTGGACATTGCTCTTCTACTTATGTATATACAACAGATGAGTTTCTACACATTACTGCTAGCTTCTGGAACCTGTATAAGGTTCTGTTGGCCACATTCAGAAGTTACACATTTACAGGTTTGGGTTTTATCAAAGTCTAATGCCAGTGTGAAAAACAAGGTTTTTTAGCAGGTTTTCCCAGGGGCCTGCAGTATTTTCCGGTAGTTCTTCCAAGTAGTCCTGTTTAATAACTTGCTACTGGTGAAGAAAATCTTTTCAATGGAAGTGTAAGGTTATAAAGCATCTGGTCATTTCATTAGCAGAATATTAACATTGAAGTTTTATAGACAATTTAATAACAACTTTAGTTGATGCTATGCATTGTGTTCTTAGATTATTTTTACAAAATAACCCTAATTTCTCTTATCTTTGTGTTAACCTCTGTTAACTCTGTTAGCTAGACTTATAGCTGCTTAATTTAAAACTGATTTATTTTTCTTAATACTATGTGATACTATCTAATCTTTTAAGTAACTGTCTAATTCTAGTTAACTTCCTGAAGTTCTGAAGTTAGACATTAAGAGGATAGCATCTGACATTAAACTGTACTCAAATGAACACAAAACCTGTGATTTAGCTCTTGGTGCTCACATAGCACAGCAGAGCTTCATGAAATCAAGATTTAGCAGAAAGAAATGTTGTGCTTTTGCTTTGGATCGAACATCCTACAGTTTGACCTTGAAGGAAAATTATAGGTACTTGACCGGAATAAAGGCAAAAAAAGTCTGAATCTAATGAGATCTCTTTGAATGTATTTATTTCAGGATATCACTAAAGTGAACTTATTATAGGTTTATATTTGGAGAGGTTATGTAGAGGATTGCAACCTTTTATTTAACTTATGTCAGGTTTCAAGTACTTTTTTTTAAAAGAAGTACTGAGCCAAGAGGACAAATTTTTTCCATCCAAATTTTGCATGCTATTACCAATGATAAAAGCTAAGGCAAGGTTTAAAACCTTTACTAGTATCTTATCCACTCACTGGACTTAAACTGTCTGTAATGTAAGTGCCAATTTGTAAGTAGGAAATAAGGAATGAAAGCTAACACTTCCTGAGATGGTCTAACAAGAACTGGAATTGTGTGTCCAAATTCTACAGAAGTACTTGAAAAATAGCCTTGTCTGTTTTATAAGAATGAACCTAGATGTCTCTCATTCCTGACTATTTTTTAAAATCTATATTTTCAGCATTGATTTGTTAGTGAAAGTAGAGAACAGTCAGATTCCGCTCTTACCCTACATGCCTTGTCTGTTTAAGTTAGCTGTCTAACTGCATTTAATAAGCTCCTCAAGTAAAGCTTTTTTGAAAGGTGTTTTTGCATGACCTGTCTTATTGTCAAAACTAGCTAACAAAGTTATTTTTGTTCATGAAATATGGGAGAAAACAAACAGTTTTTTCTGAATGTAAAAATATAAAACATGAATACTTCTTGAGTGACCTCTTGATTTGGCCAGTGATCATTAGAATCGCGCTTTGGAGATACTTTGTTTTTAGAGTGGTTTCATTCAGGGTACAAAGACATATGCCTTTGAGATGCAGAAGTAATTATTAAGTAAGTCTTGATTAATATTGCAGGAAATTTGAAGGAATAGAAGAAAGGTATCCATACTAGGGACTGAACTCAATGCTAAGGTAGTGCTCAAGCCCATACCAGGTGAATATAAACCTCAATATCTCAATGAGATTTCTAAAAGGCTTTTATGTTGATGGATGATCTGTTGTAGTTCAGGGTCTCAGGTTGAGTCACCTTGCCACGTCCTGCTGGAATACTTTTCTATAATATGACTCTCGTCTTCAGGCAGTTTTACGGTACAAGTCCCTAACTCTCTTTCAGTTAGTTTTGGATAAAGAGGGACATTTGTTTTTTTGTTTGAAATTCAGAACAATATCTGACTGGCCAGGGTTAGAAACCTAATTTGCATCTGGTACTCTAGACAGAGTTCACCTTCATAAATATATAATTTATTTATCTCCTGGAACGAATTGTGAAGTTGTCACTCAACACATTTCTCTCACTAGTTTTGGTAAGGCATATTGCCCATGTCATCTCAGAAGGCAAGACACAAAATGTCTATTCTATGCTAACAAGAGTCCCTAACTGCTCACAATTGCATCCTATTTGGATTTGTCTTAAAAGATATATTGAGAATGGGACAATATCCTTTTCCTACCTGGTAGTTTAGATTCTGTAATTCTTCTGCTTCTGCAATTCAACACTAACAAGTCTGTTCTGGGCCTTTTTTTTTTTTTTTTTTCCATAGAAAGGTAATACAAACATTCTCAATCAGTGATACCTCTTGTGCTTTACAGTTCGTTTGTTTTCTTAAAACAAGAAATTTAATTACATATTTCCTGGTAATGTCTGAAAGAGTCTCTCCATTTTATTTTTCAGGGGAGCACACACTAAATTTTTTAGCTCACAACTTATTCTCTCTCTTCTCTGTATTTATCATTTGCATTATCTAGCTTAGAATCATTTATAGCCTTTAACTGGCAGCTTATTGCCAGTTCCAGACTTTATTAAAGTTACTAATTTTACACTGCATATCCAGATTTTACATATTGTTCTCCTTCATTTACTGTTCCTCAGACAGCTTTCTGATCTATGAACAAGTTTTAATGTATAAGGTAATTACAATTATTTTTCAAGTAATATTTCTTATTATGTGTATACTTTTTTTTTTTTTAAAGTATATTTCATCAGCTGCAATCCCTAGTTTTTGCTTTTATCTGAACACAGGTCAGGCATGTTTTTGAAGATTTGCTTCTTATTAATCTGTATTGTACATCAATCACGAAAATATGTTCATCCTTTCCTGGTTCACCTTTCTTTATATGTATGTCTCATCATCTTAGCAGGAATTAAAAATCTCTAAGAGAATAACAAGTCTTGGGGTTGCAATTTTAACCTGAAATTTTTGTACTTTAATTTTCTGAAACTTTGAAAACTGACTTTATCAAAACTGAAACTAATAATCTTAACTGGCATATGAAATTCATTAGCTCATTAATAATATCTAATGCTACAAGGTGCACATGGAAAATAAATATTTGTTTATATTTCTGTTTAGTTTTCTAATCTATGAGCCACATTTACCATTTTGCATGGTAAAAATAATGACATTTAATCAAAACCTACATAGTTCATTTCTTGTGCATTTTATTTTTAGCTTACACAAATCACTTTTTTTAGAATATGTATTACATAGTAAATATCGAATATGTATGAGTAAACCAAGGAATGATTTCCATACTCAAATTTTTTGACTTATGTTCATCCACCAGAGACAGAGGCTTAGAGTGCAGACATCTGAACTGTATACCTTTGCCGGTCTTTAGAAGCAGTAAAGAGAAAGGAACACTTTCACTCTACAGATCATCTCCTCGTATAAACATTTAAAACAGAGTAAAGAAATCACTCTCTGTTTATCTCTCTCTATTGACTTTAAGAAGGTGAACCTAGCTTTGTGATATGTGTAAAATTGACGGTGGTGAATGTAATTGTGGGATTCTATACTCACAAAAGCAATACAAGAATTCTTACTGGTGACTGATGAGTTACAGTTGTGTGAGTTTTCTTATCAGGGAAAAACAAAACAAAACACTCTTTACATTCTTAGTGTTCAACGACAAGCTAACACCAGTGCATTAATGAAGATTTTGAACAGGATGGGACCCAATATTGACCCCTGGGGTATGCTGTTGGTTACTGGCCTTGACCTAGATTTTATGCCACTGATCAACACCCTCTGGGTGTGGCTGTTCAGCCAGTTTTCAGTCTACCTCTGTGTCTGCTCATCCAGCACATATTTCATCACCCTCTCCATGAGGATCTTATGGATGACCATGTCAAAAGTTTTACCGAAGTCTTTAGACAATATTCACTGTTTTCCCCTCATCATTTCAGCAAAGCCACTGAGGCAAAGGGATCAGGAGTGGAAGATTGCACTGGGGAACTCTTCCTAAAGCAGCAAAACCACAGCAAAACTGCGAAGGCGAAAGCACAGGGAGAGAGAGGGTGCCCCAGCCCATGCCCCCCGAGTGGGCACAGCGAGCTCCTGACAAGGGGCAACTGTGATTTGGCATTGGCAGGGACAAGAGTGGCAGCGGAAGTTTAAAACCCAGTGTACTCGCCATTTTGGAGAAGCCACCAAGGCAAAGGGCTCTGTAGAGGAAGAGAGGAAATGGCCTCAAGTTACGCCAGGGGAGGATACTGGATATTAGGAAAAAAATTCTTTACTGAGAAAGTAGTCAAACATTGGAACAGGCTGCCCAGGGAGGTGGTGGAGTCACCATCATTGGAAGTGTTCAAAAAACATGTAGACGTGGCACTTTAGGACACGGTTTAGTGGGCATGGTGGTGTTAGGTTGATGATTGGACTTGGTGGTCTTAAGGTCTTTTCCAATCGTAATGATTCTGTGATTCTGTGATCTACCAGGACAGTCATTTCATCATAGAAGTTTAACAGGATGGTCAAGCATGACTTCGCCTTGATGAATCCATGGCGACTGCTCCCAATCACCTTCTTGTCCTTCATGAGCCTGGAAACAATTTCCATCTTTTCAAGGATTGAAGTGAGGTTAACTGTTCTGCAGTTCCCTGGGTCCTGTCTCATGCCCTCCTTGAAAATAAGACTGACATTTGCTTTCATCGATTTATCATAGAAACATAGAATCATATGTCACCTCTCCCAATCACCATGATCGTTCAAACATTACTGAGAGTGTCATTGAAAGACATCAGTACTTGTGAGTTTATCCCATCAGGACCCATGGACTTATGTATGTCCTGTTTGCCTAAGTATTCTCTGATCTGGTCCTTTTCCACCAAGGGTAAGTGCCGACAAGGCAGATATCCTGCTGGGAATCCATTATAGACCACCCAACCAGGATGAAGAGTCACACGAAGACTTCTGCAAGCAGCTGGCAGAAGTTTCACAACCACTAGCTCTTGTTCCTGTGCAGGACTTCAACTTACCGGATGTCTGCTGAAAGTATAACACAGCAGAGAGGAAATAGCCTAGGAGGTTCCTGGAGTGTGTGGAGGATAACTTCCTGACACTGCTGGTAAGTGAGCCTACCAGAGGAGGTGCACTGCTTGACCTGCTGTTTACAAACAGAGAAGGACTGGTGGGAAATGTGGTGGTCGGAGGCCATCTTGGGCTTAGCAACCATGACGTGATAGAATTATCAATGCTTAGTGAAGTAAAGGAGAGGGGTCAGCAAAACCACCACCATGGACATCTGAAGGGCAGACGTCGGTCTGTTCAGGTCACTGGTTGAGAGAGTCCCTTGGGAGACAGTCCTGAAGGACAAAGGGGTCCAGGAAGGCTGGACAATCTTCAAGAAAGAAGTCTTAAAGGTGCAGGAGCAGGCAGTCCCCATGTGCCACAAGAAGAGCTGGTGGGG
This sequence comes from Phaethon aethereus, assembly GCF_964289735.1. NCBI lineage: Eukaryota > Metazoa > Chordata > Aves > Phaethontiformes > Phaethontidae > Phaethon > Phaethon aethereus. The sequence continues at coordinate 177,814,196 of NC_138575.1, read as the reverse complement.
AAGATGACCTGTTTGGCTGAACAGGGAGGTTTTGCTGGGATTCAGGGAAAAGGGGAGAGTTTATCACCTTTGGAAGAAGGGGCAGGTAACTCAAGAAGAGTACAGGGATCCTGTTAGGCCATGCAGGGACAAAATTAGAAAGGCAAAAGCCCAGCTAGAACTCAATCTGGCCACGGTCGTAAGGGATAACAGAAAATGTTTTTTACAAATATATTAACAACAAAAACAGAGCCAAGGACAATATCCATCTTTTATTGGATGTGGGGGGAAACATTGTCACCAATGATGAGAAGAAGGCTGAGGTACTGTCTTGGTTTCAGCTGGGCTAGAGTTAATTTTCTTCATAGAAGCTAGTGTGAGGCTATGTTTTGGATTTGGGATGAGAAAATGTTGATAAGGTGCTGATGTTTTGAGTTGTTGCTAAGTAGTCAAGGACAGTCCAGCTTCTCGTACTGACCTGCTAGGAAGAAGGCTGGGGTGCACAGGAAGCTGAGAGAGGACACAGCCAAGACAGTTGACCCAAACTGGCCAAAGAGATATTCCATATCATATGCTTGGTATATAAAGTTGGGACAAAGAAGAAGGAGGGGGTGGATGGTTTTTTGGAGTCATGGCGACTGTATTCCCAAGAAACCATTATGCATGAAGGAACCCTGCTTCCCTGGAGATGGCTGAACACCTGCCTGCCCATGGTAAGTAGTAAATGAATTTCTTGTTTTGCTCTGTTTATGTGCGTGGCTTTTGCTTTACCCACTAAACTGTCTTTATCTCAAACCATGAATTTTCTCACTTTTACTCTTCCGCTTCTCTCGCCCGTCCCACCGTGGGGGAGTGAGCAAGCACCTGCGTGGTGCTTCGTTGACAGCTGGGGCTAAACCACAACAGGTACTTTAGGCTGCTGTTGCCTCAGTCTTTAATCGCCAGACCAGGTATCCGCAGGGATTTCAGCCCCCTGAGCTGGAAGACAGGGATGGAGATCACAATAAACTCCCCATAATCCAGAAGGAAGCAGTTAATGACTTGCTCACCTAGACACTCACAAGTCTATGGGACCGAATGGGATCTATGCAAGAGCACTGAAGGAGCTGGCAGAGGATCTTGCCAAACCACTCTCCATCATTTATCAGCAGTCCTCGTTAACAGGGGAGGTCCCAGGTGACTGGAGGTTTGCCAATGTGACACCCATCTACAAGAAGGGCCGGAAGGAGGATCCCAGGATCTACAGGCCTGTCAGCTTGACCTTGGTACTGGGGAAGATCATGGAGTGGTTCATCTTCAGGGCACTCACAAGGCATGTGCAGGCCAAGCAAGGAATCAGGCCCAGCCAGCATGGGTTCATGAAGGGCAGGTCCTGCTTGACCAACCTGGTCTCCTTCTGTGACCAGGTGACCCTCCCAGTAGTTCAGGGAAAGGCTATGGATGTAGTCTACCTGGACTGCAATAAAGCCTTTGGCACGGTCTCCTACAGCATTCTCCTGGAGAAACTGGCGGCTCGTAGCTTAGACAGGTTTACTTTTCGCTGGCTGAGGAACTGGCTGGATGGCCGAGCCCAGAGAGTTGAGGTGAATGGCATTAAACCTGGTTGGTGGCCGGTCACAAGTGGTGTTCCCCAGGGCTCAGTACTGGGGCCAGTCTTGTTTAATATCTTTATCGATGATATGAATGAAGGGATCGAGTGCTCCCTCAGTAAGTTTGCAGATGACACCAAGTTGGGTGGGAGTGTTGATCTGCTGGAGGGTAGGAGGGCTCTGCAGAGGGATCTGGATAGGCTGGATCGATGGGCTGAGGTCAACTGTATGAGGTTTAATAAGGCCAAGTGCCGGGTCCTGCACTTTGGCCACAACAACCCCAGGCAACACTACAGGCTTGGAAAGGAGTGGCTGGAGAGCTGCCTGGTCGAAAAGGACCTGGGGGTGCTGGTTGACAGCCAGCTGAACATGAGCTGTCAGTGTGCCTAGTTAGCCAAGAAGACCAAGAGCATCCTGGCCTGGATCAGAAACAGTGTGGCCAGCAAAAGTAGGGAAGTGATTGTGTCCCTCTACTCAGCACTGGTGAGGCCACACCTCGAATCCTGTGTTCAGTTTTGGGCCCCTCACCACAAAAAGGACGTTGAGTTGCTGGAGCATGTCCAGAGTAGGGCAATGAAACTGATGAAGGTTCTGGAGCACAAGTCTTATAAGGAGCATCTGATGGAACTGGGGTTGTTCAGTCTGGAAAATAGGGAGCTGAGGGGAGACTGTATCACTCTCTCTAACCACCTGAAAGGAGATTGTGGCAACGTAGGTATTGGTCTCTTCTCCCAAGTAACTAGTGATAGGATGAGAGGAAATGGCCTCAAGTTGCACCAGGGAAGGTTTAGATTGGATATTAGGAGCAATTTCTTTACTGAGTGGTCAAGCATTGGAACAGGCTGCCCAGGGAGGTGATGGAGTCACCATTACTGGAAGTTTTCAAACAATGTGTGGATGTGGCACTTCAGGATATGGTTTAGCAGGCATGGTCTGTTGGGTCGATGGTCAAACCTGATGTTCTTAGAGGTTCTTTCCAAACTTTATGATTCTATGATAATACTGCTTACATTGATTAAGGAAGTTGTAATTTAAGGCATGAATGAAACTGTTCTGAGAAACACCAGCCAATCTAGGCATGATCCTTCCTTTTGAGGTAGGATTAATCTTGAATTTGTCTAAAGAGGCTATAAAAAGTGAGCCGTATATTTAGCAAAAATCTACCTTTTGACTGCAGTCTTTGCCAGAGTAAATCTACTCATTGGAGCTGTGCGTGTTGTCAAAATTTACTTTTTTTTTTAATTCTTCGAGTAACAGGTCACAGATAAAATCATCCTTTCCCATATTAGGGGACATTTTCTTGGAGTAGTCCGTGGCTTTATTTCATCAGTAATGAAGTCTCTTCTAACACTCCCAATGTCAGCTGGAGAGGAGTATTTCTGAAGAGTGAGCAGAGCAGGTCTTACCTAGTGGGGAAGAAAAGAAATGACATGACACTCCGCAGCTGCAAATTCGTGTACAGTTTAATAATTGAAATGCAGTGTTCAAGATATCTTCAGGTTGCTCACCTCCTGGGTCCAGCACACCTAGGTTTTGTAAATTATTGTAGCTTAATCAAAAAGGGGTTCTTCAGAATATTAAATTTTCAAAGGTACCTTTTTTCCTTAGTGAAGTCACAAATTCTAGTTTTTAACATTCTGAAGTTTCACTGAATGTCAGATATATAAACAGTATGTAAATATATGTATACATATATACTTTTAGTTTTGACTTCATTGAGAAAACACAGTTACTTTTTCAATATATAGGACCTGAATAGGATGCCTAAACTAATGTTTAGTAATTGTAGGGAAAGAAACCTTGAAGAAAACCTTGGTGAAACCATACTTACTATAGTTTTTACAAAGGTGGAGGGAGAATTAATTGCTAGAATAGGAAATGCTTAAAAAAACACTGAACAAACATTTTCATTTATATGAAACATGCTGCTTCTAGTTGTTGATAAATTATGTGTTCACATCTGGATTAACTTTATTTTGTTACCAGGGCTGATAGACAGTAGAACAAATCCTGAATGTGAAGTAATACTTCATTGTTCAATATTAGAATTTTCCCTGATATCAATATTTGGTAAATTTTAATAAAGTGTAGAAAATATGTTACCTAGAGTTTCATACTGTTGTAGGAAAATTCAGGGGTTCTTACTCAAATGAAAGCACACTTTTTTTATTATTAAATGAAAATAAAATTGGAGGTGTTGAGTTTTAAAAACATAATAATAGAAGTATAAGGAGTGGTATCTTTGTTACTGTCATAAGTTTTCACTTAAGATGTAAAATTTTATTGAAAACAGTGGACTTTCACAAGGAGTTTGAAATTGACATGGGATCTGAAAAAGGTCCATAAAGTAATGTGTAATATTAAACCCAGGGAATTCTTTAATACATGGTAAATCCTACTACACTGTACTTATTTCGATTACTTTATTCTCAAGAGTGAGTAGTATTGTATCTACCAATGACTTAATTTAGTTCAGTAATGGACAATGGTTATGATTATTATTAACTTTCCTTTTTTCGTAGATGTTTTATCAGTATATTAGTATTTTGAAACTGACTTTTGAAAATTGTTAGTTAAAATTGTTAAAATCTTTAATGTTACCTTCTTATATGTCTGTGACTCATTCTTAAAAAGAAACAGCAAACCTCTGTCAATGACAACAATCTTCTAACTATCCACTTATCAATTTTCTTCTATTACCAAATGTTACCATGAAGAGTCTCAACCTAATGAAAACTGCACTAATATTTTTCTATAAGAGCATCTTAGTATCCTAAAGGAAACTGGTTGTAAGAAAATACAAGAGAAATACGGATGGCTTATAACTTTTTAAATTAACTTGGTAGAAAATAATTACAACCAAAGGTTGTCACAGAGACTTCCTGCAAGAAGTTCTAAACGGTGTACATAAAGTAGATAAATGATGTGTTGTATAAATGAAGGAAAAGGAAACTCCATTCATGTACTGAAGTGATGACAGCTGTGTAACTACCTAGAGAGATGAGAGATAGAGGGATCATTCTTCTCTGTCATGAAGTAATCACCTGCTATGCAGTGAGCACAATCAAAATAGCAAAATCACTTCCACTCAATGCAAATTCTTCTCTGAGTTCTGCATACACTTTAACATTTGCACGTCCTGATTTGGGAACTTTTTGTCATTCTCATTTCTCATGTACTGAATTTTCAATACATCGCTCTTACTTTCTCATTTACTACAAACTGTCTTATCACGATGTTGAGACATCAAGAAGGTCAATACATCGCTACTCTTACACACCTCATCCAGCCACTTATTGGGGATGTTTTAGTTGTCCATCATTTATAGTTAGCCGTGGTGTTTATATTGTATATCTGCAAAATTTATATGTACAGAAGACTTTGACATTTTTCTGCATTAAAAAAAGTCTTAGATTTTCTGTAGTTATATAGAAATGTCACACTTTTTAATTGTAGATGAATATGTTCACTGTCTTACCTGAAGCTTCAGCTCCAGCACAAAATGATTAGACAGCACTGTCTGCTTCCATGTAAAAAGAAAAAAAAAAAAACAAAAAACAAACCCCTTAAAAATATGAAAACAGTGAATCTTAAAAGGCTAAGACCCTTCATTCAAATACAGAGCCTTCAGTTACTTAAAGCAAAGAATAATTTGGAGTCTGATATGTGAACATTTGATGTTAACAACATTGTACCTGATACTTCTATTCTTTTCCACTTTTCCAATCCATGCCTTCTCAGATGTATTTCACAAGGTATCCCACCTGCACTCACTATCTTTCGAAAAATCTAAACAGAAAAAAGAATACAGCATGTATTTAAAAATATGACAATGAGAAATTCATCTGAGTAACATACAAAAGGATTTCCACTTGAATCTCAATAACAATAGGTTTTTAGGCTTTTCAGACATCACCTACTTTACAGGGACATTTTGACTACTGGAATGCCAAAAAAAAAAGCTTTACAGTGAAGCAGTCTTCCAAAATCACAGTTTTCTGAAAAAGACTGAAATAGTAATGGCTTTTCCTTTTTTAATGTATTTGATGCAGGTTCCCAGGCGCTAGCAGCGGAGGGGCTGCAGGGACAGCCCCTGTGAGGGGAGGTCGGGGCTGCCCTGTGCTGGATATGGCCGGTTCCCGTCGGCTCCTACTGACCCACCCACAGGGCACAGCTGAGCTCTGCAGCTGAGGTGGTGGTGCCTCAGGGAAAGCATATTTAAGAAACTGTATTTTTTAAACACATTTCAAAAGCATTTTAGAAATAGTGCATGGCAGCTGTGAGAGAGAGGAGTGAGGAAAATGTGAAACAGTGCTGCAGACAACAAGGCGAGAGAAGAAGGAGCCGGAGGAGGTGCTCCTGGTGCCCGAGCAGAGATTCACCTGCAGCCTGTTGATAGAACCATGCCAGAATAGATACCCACACTGGCGGTGGATGACCCATGCTGGAGCAGGGGAAAAGTGTGAGGAGGAAGGAGCAGCAGAGAGGAGCTGTTATGGACTGACTGCAACCTCCCATTCCCCATTACCTGGTGCTGCCGGGGTGATGGAAGGTAGAAGTGTCAGGAGTGAAGGAGTGCAGTTGAGCCTGGGAAAAAAGGAAGGGGAGAGGTTGGTGGGTATGTGTTTTTTTTGTCTTTGGTTCTCACTGTCCAGCTCTATTTTAACTGGCAATAAATTAAATTAATTTTCCCCAAGTCAAGTCTGTTTTCCCTGTGATGGTAATTTGTAAGTGATCTTCCAGTCTGTATCTTGAGCTTTTTAACCGTATTTTCTCCCCCTTATTTTCTCCCAGAGGAGAAGTGAGAGAGCAGCTGGATGAGTGTCTGGAAGCTGGCCAAGGTCAATCCAGCACATTTAATCATTCAGCCCCCATTTCAAATGAATTTTCATGCTTTTCCTGGAATTTTGAAAATGTGGTTTTATGAAATTTCCATTTAAAAAAAAAAAAGACTTTTAATATGAAGTTTCTGAGAACATAAATTCCTGAGTAGTGTCAAAGATTACCCTGATTGCTTTCTAACTAATGCTCCAGAAAACTTGATACCTCTTCTCATTTGTTCAGGTCCTATCTGCCAGCCTTGTGGAAACAAGCTGGACAACTTAAGGTATCTGAAATAGTGCTAGATGCCTATGTTTATGCATCTGACTACAGCCCTTGGGTTGGAATTCAGGTCCAGATTGTCTATAGACAATGAAAGGTTTTTAGACTTCTTCACAGTCAGTGAAGATCTGGTCACAGAATCACAGAATCACAGAATCACTAGGTTGGAAAGGACCTTCAAGATCATCAAGTCCAACCGTTAATCCAGCGCCACCATGTCCCCTAAACCATGTCCTGAAGCGCCACATCCACATGTTTTTTGAACACTTCCAGAGATGGCGACTCCACCACCTCCCTGGGCAGCCTGTTCCAATGCCTGACCACTCTCTCAGTGAAGAAAGTTTTCCTAATATCCAAACTAAACCTCCCCTGGTGCAACTTGAGGCCATTTCCTCTCATCCTATCACTAGTTACTTGGGAGAAGAGACCAACACCCTCGTCGCCACAACCCCCCTTCAGGTAGTTGTAGAGAGCGATAAGGTCTCCTCTCAGCCTCCTCTTCTTCAGACTAAACAACCCCAGTTCCCCGAGATGCTCCTCATAAGACTTGTGCTCCAGACCCCCTCAGCTTTGTTGCCCTTCTCCGGACATGCTCCAGCACTTCAACATCCTTCTTGTAGTGAGAGGCCAAAACTGAATACAGGATTCAAGGCGTGGCCTCACCAGTGCCGAGTACAGGGGCACAATCACTTCCCTACTCCTGCTGGCCACACTATTCCTGATACAGGCCAGGACGCTGTTGGCCGCCTTGGCCACCTGGGCACACTGCCGGCTCATGTTCAGCCGGCTGTCAACCAGCACCCCCAGGTCTCTTTCCACCGGGCTGCTCTCCAGCCACTCCTCCCCAAGCCTGTAGCGTTGCATGGGGTTGTTGTGGCCGAAGTGCAGGACCCTGCACTTGGCCTTATTAAACCTCATACAGTTGACCTCTGCCCATCGATCCAGCCTGTCCAGATCCCTCTGCAGAGCCCTCCTACCCTCCAGCAGATCAACACTCCCACCCAACTTGGTGTCATCTGCAAACTTACTGAGGGAGCAATCGATCCCCTCATCCAGATCATCAATAAAGACATTGAACAAGACCGGCCCCAGAACCGAGCCCTGGGGAACACCGCTTGTGACCGGCCGCCAGCCGGATTTAACGCCGTTCACCACAACTCTCTGGGCTCGGCCATCCAGCCAGTTCCTCACCCAGCGAAGAGTAAACCTGTCTACGCCACGGAATTAGCCATGGTCATTAGTCAGTGCAACCCGGGCTAGTCAACTGAGTAACTAGGTGACTCATTGGCTGTCATGACTGTGCTAAGCACTTAAATACGATATTTAGGGCTCAAAACAGTTACCTACATCTAGGTACCTAAAGTAATCTGAGCTTTATTAGGATGATTAAGACATCTCTACAGGGCTAAATATATATCACAGGAACTATGGGACACCCACTTCCTCCTGGACCAGCACCTAGAAACCAAGAAAAATATGTTTGACCAACTTAAATGGAAATCCTTGTTTATGTTTAGGCAAGTGAAACTCACAAGCGGACACCAACATTAAGATGTTTACAATTGTAGTTCTGGCCAGCACTGGAGACACAGCAAATGCTCTTTCTCCCCAAACTTTCTCCTCGAATTATAGATGGAAGGATAAAGCTTTAAGCCTAATTTTAATTCTGGCACTATCAAAAATTGAACTGAAAAAGCACTAATATACATCGAAATTATTTATTAGTGAATCAATAGACAGTGAAGATGGAATATTACCAGTAATATTATTCTGGGGCTATGCTAATTTCTCAAAATGTCTTACTGACATTTAGGATACAATACATTTTGTTGAACTTAGGAAATAGCACAGATAGATGTACCTCAGATAGATACCTACGGCTCATTTTATAGTTAATGAGGAGAAAGAATCACTTATAAGGTATCATTTATTTTATTCTTATACAGACATCTAACACAGTGGATAAATCATACCCTGAAAATGCCTATTTCTCTTCAGCAGCTCTAACAGAAGCCTAAGGATATCATCAAAGCATACACATTTACATAACAGATTACTAAAGCTAGGTGGGAGGGATTTCCCTCAAAAATTACCGTTATTGTGGATTGATGGAGTGTGTACAGCTTAACCTTGAAATCTGAAATCTCTAGTGAGTGCATCAGATTCTTGCTCTTTCATTTTTCATTCAGATAATTCTAAAGAGAAAACCTCTGAAATGTAACATTCGTGTTATATGTTATTACTGCTTTAGCAGAAATACATTTCTTTATACACATTGATATTGAGAGGCAAGAAAAGTAAACAAAGCAATAAAGTACAGAGGATACATGCAAATTATGTGAAAATTCGTAGCAAATGGATAATGATACACAATCAGCTATTTTAATTTAAAAATTGCTGTTATTTCTAGTGCATTCATAGGCAAAAGGCTGATGCCATGGGCAAAATAATGAATATAGGAAGAAGCTCCTTCTGTGATCACTTCAGCACCAGTAATGCTGATCCATAGTTAAATGTATATACATTCAGTTAGAATAAGAAACATTACATTTTGACATTTTAAAATCAATAATTTAGCACATACTATCAAAAGAGGTGTTTAAGCTTCTGTGTTTGTTAGGAAAAAACTACAATTTCTAGAAAGTTTATTTTTACCATACAAGACTGTTTCCTCTTCTGTTAAAATTAATTTTAAAAATATTAAATAAATCATAATTAAGGTTGTAATGGTCTTTCACAAACTTAGAACAATAGCTTGCAATATATTTTGCAATGTTCAACTAAAATGAAAAGAATAAAAACCACTGCAAATAAAAATAAGACTTACATAGCAGAAGTAGTCATGTTGATAATCAGTTACAAATTTTATGTTCATAAAATGCAATATTTATTAAACTGCACAAATGGGTTCAAGATTTTTTTATGTCTAGAGAAGGGTTAAATTTTAGTGGCACAGTTTTTTTTCTGAAGAACCACAATTACAACACTTGAAATCTACAAGCAGAGGCTGTAACTGTCAAGACGTAATTAAACTAGTTCAGAAATGCAACTTAAAGAAGACCAGATAGCAAGAAATTGCTTTGGAAAACTGAACTTATTTCAACATGAATATGAGATAATTGTGGGTTTTTTCTTTAGAATAGACCAAGTGTACAATTTAAAGTTCAAGTGTTTCTAACTTTTGCATTAAACATCATAATTAACAGTGCTTGTAACTATAATTCAGACTTACTTTTTCTAGGGTTGTTTTCACTGTTTTTAATGACACTTCATGAAAGTGCAAATACAGGTGACTGCATCTCAAGCACAGAAGTTACTATTCATTTTGAAAAAAAAAAATTTAGAACACCCTTGTGACTTTAGAAGTTCCATAAAACAGGGAGATAAATATTGTTTTATAAATGGAACAAGAAGACTTTGCCTATGCTGCATACCTTTAGGCAATAAAGAAATATTTCTCAAATCACAAAACATATTCTGAAACATATATACAAAATGCCTCACCTTTCTGATTTAATGACGGCTGCAATTCATTACATCTAATTTAGTGCTTCCTCACTGAAAAGTAGGAACGTGAAGAAGTGTGATCCAGTTTGCCTTGCATAACTACTTAATTTTCTAAATACTTAATGGAGGGATTCAGGTACTGCGGCATATTCTAGTTGGCTGGATACAGGTAACCATTAGAAAATGTTTGCCATTCCTTGCCTTGCCATTCTCTTGAGAATGGCACATTCTCAAAAGCTAAGTGGCCAATGAGGCAAAGAATGCTGGTGCTTATGGCAACTATCCAAATATACAAGGTTATGAGTTTTAGGTTCACTTGAGCCTAAATACCCTAATTGTTGGGAACAATTTGCCTTTGCGGGAGATTAAGGTATGTTGCCAATGCATTGCTGCATTCCAGAAAATTTTCTGGGTTACCAGTGGAGGAGGTTCTTCTTATCTTGACACTGTGAAGCAACTTTCAGAATGGTCAGAGCAAATTTGAGCATTCTGCAGAATGTGTTAAATGGTAATGATGGCCAGTTCCATAAAATTTTTAGTGATAGAGCAGAGACTTAGAGTTGGTTCTCTTTCCTTCAGAACACTGCTAACTGCAGGTGAGCTAAAACAGGTCAAAAATAATAGTGTTCCCCACATCCAGAATAAACCAAAATGATGATATTTATAGAAAAACTTTTCCTAATTAAAAACCAGGAACTGAAAAATAAGATTATTTAAGCTATTTATACCAAGATTAAATCTGAACTTTCTTTCTGTCCAACCATCTGGTTTATTAATCCTGACCAGAAAGAAACAGTCTTTGTTTTATGAGAGCAAATATTACTTTATAAAATCAGATGTGATCATGTTGCTGGTGAATTAACATGTTCTTGACACAATGAAGTATAAAAGTATACTTTTTCTCTTTAGTGACAGTACAGTTATTTTTATATCAGGTCGTTTTCTGGCAAATTGAACTAGTTTAATGTGTAGCCTAACAAGCATTAGAGCTGATTCAAAGGGGAGGTGAGGGATGTCTGTCCACACAGTCAGGTGTGGAGGACCATAAGAAAGATTTCTGCAGTTTGTCAGTAGGAAAACTTGCAGATTCTGCTTTCTTATGTGACTGAAGCTTCATTTTGCATTTTCCTGTTTGAAGTGTTTCCAACCACTGAACATTACATTTTCTTTCTCCTATGCACTGACAGGCATATGTGGGACAAGCACCTAAAACTCACCAGCTGTGGAACTGGCAAAGCATATGAATTAATCTCCTCAGAAAAGGTGTTCATGATTATGGATAGATGGATCCATCATAAGTCATTGTTCATCGTAAATGTAATTGACTAGTAACTCACAGCCCACTTTTGTTGCGATGTTCATGATAAAGTCTAATTTAAAATAAAATAGAATTAAGTGCTATGATTTTTAAATTGTGGTAATAATGATATGCTTCGAATATTAATGGCGTGTGGATCAAACAGTGTAGATGTGTGACAATAAATTGCCTGCCTCCTGGAAGCTAGCCTCCTTGTCTTCCTTGCCAACTGTCATAGCCTTCACCCTTTCTGTCACCGGGCTGATGACAGGAGAAATTTACTCCCTAGCTTGGAATTGCCTGATTAGTCCTTGCATTCTCAGCCTGTTTGTATGACATGCTACTGCATAATGTCAATCAGATGATACTATTTCATGAAATAATAAGGAAATATGAATAACTGATAAATTTGCAACAGAAAAATACACACGGCTATACAAATACTGTGTTTATCTAATAAATCTGTTCTTATCTTGTGAACAGTTTCAGAAACAGGTGAGAGACAATCTTACAACATCTGATTATCTAGTCTCACATTTGAGTCCCCTAACTCAGAAGTCTTTTCTTCAGTGGCTAAAGAAGAGACAGTCTTGGGAGGAAAGGTTGACCTCTCAGGAGAGAGGAAAAAGAATTATGTAATAACAATGCATACCTTCCTGTTTGCCTGTTAATTGCACCTTCCACCCTTCCTTTTTTTTCTGTTTTTGGTGGAGAACTGCAGGTCTGACTGCACATCAACATTTGGAAATTATTTTTATCTCGTGATCTCTTCCTCCTCCTTCCTCCTTTCCTAGCTGTGCTCAAGAAAAAGGCAAATCAAATCCTCATATATTATATGAAGGGCAACACAGGGTGAATATAAATGGACACAAAGCTAGGGGAAATCTGGTGTTAATGCCTTGCACCAGTGTCGATGTGTTTTAGAAGGTTTTAGAGAGTAAAAAGTAACTGATGTAGTATATTTCTATTCATTTATTAAAATTATTATTTTACTCTTTTTAAGTAACTATATAGATGTAGGGTTCTGATTGTATTGTCATTGTCATTATCATTATCATTACCATTACCATTACCTTTTTCTTTTTTTTTAATGGAGCTTTGATTAGCTTTAATGCTTATTTAAATCTAAGTCATGTCGTATTGGAGTAGATAGGAACAAATCAAAGGAGTAAACGAGTTGGTACTGAGGACATATCTGCACTGTAAACCTTTTTTTTAGTATAATATTAGGCTAGCTTGATACATTCATTCAGAGACTGAATGTCCATATAGAAGCATAGAATAGTTTGGGTTGGAAGGGACGTTTAAAGGTCATCTAGTCCAACCTCCCCTTCAATGGGCAGGGACACCTTCAACTAAAACAGATTGCCCAGAGCACCGTCCTACCTGATTGTGAATGTTTGCAGGGATGGGACATCTACTGCCTCTCTGGGCAGCTAGTCCAGTGTTTTACTACACTTATTGTGAAAAATTTCTTCCTTAGATCTAGTCTAAATCTAACCTTGTTTAGTTTAAAACCATTGCTCCTTGTCCTCTCACAACAGGCCTTCCTAAAATGTCTGTCCCCATCTTTCTTATAAGCCCCTTTGAAATACTGGAGCCATAAGGTCTCTCCTGAGTTTTTTCTTCTCCAGGTTGAACAATCACAACTCTTTCAGCCTTTCTTCATAGGAGAGGTGTTCCATCCCTCTGATCATTTCTGTGGCCCTCCTCTGGACCTTCTGTAACAGGTCCATGTCTTTCCTGTGCTGAGGGCTCCCGAGCTGGACAGAGCACTCCAGGTGGGGTCTCAGCAGAGCAGAGAGGCAGAATCTCCTCCCTTGACCTGCTCGCAATGCTTTTTTGGATGCAACCCAGGATACACTTGGGCTTCTGGACTGAGAGCACACATTACCAGGTCATGTCCAGCTTTTCATCCACCAGTACCCCCAAGTCCTTCTTGGCAGGGCTGCTCTCAGTCCCTTCATTCCCCAGCCTGTACTGATACTGGGGGCTTCCCTGACCCAGGTGCAGAATCCTGCACTTGGCCTTGTTGAACCTCATGAGGTTCACATGTGCCCATTCATTGAGATTGTCCAGGTTTCTCTGGATGGCATCCCATCCCTCAGGCATGTCAACCACACCACTCAGCTTAGTGTCATCTACAAACTTGCTGAGGGTGCAGTCAATCCCACCGCAGTCTATGTCATTGATGAAGATTATTAAAGAGTACTGGTCCCAACACAGATCCCTGAGGGACCCCGCTTGCCACCAATATCCATGTAGACATTGAGCTATTGGCCACCGGCCTGGTAGTGGTAGACAGTTATATATACAGTTGTATATATACAGCTGGAGCAGATTCTGTGAACTCCTGGGTTGTCTTTTCCAGTTTAGTTTCATGTAAAATAAATCCAACACATGCTCCAAACTGTATGCAAACACATTATGTGGGGATAGCCATGAAATTTATTTCAAAAGAGTCATTTTGATCCAAACCAAAGCATTAGCAGAAAGTTAAAGCACCCTAGATTCTACTCATTGAAAGACAGTCCAAATTTTTTTTCAACTTATCTAAGTGATGCGTATTTCAGTCCTTGATTTAACATGGTATTTCAGAAGTGCCAAGTGCTCTGTGGAATGAAGAGGACAATGCATAGCTGAGAATTCAAATTTTCATAAGAACTGTCCCGCAACAGTCACATAAAACAGACCTCATGGGCCCAGAAATCTGTCTTCCCCAGTACTCTGTTGACTGATGAGAGGAGACTTCTGGAAGACTGTTTGCCTCATTTTTTCTCTAGTCACGAAGATATGCCCAGGGGACTGTGCAAGACCAGTCCTTCAAATGCTGCAGACTTCTGTAAAGGTTACACTGTGAATCTGTGTAAACCATTCTAACAACCAGATACCCATAATTACCCATAACAGAAAAAATTTTGGACCTTTTTGTAATTTTTTACTATCCACCATATGTATGAATATCTTTCGTTTCTCTTGAAAGAGCCAACACACTACTATATGTGTATTTGCAAGTGTTACAAAAAGATATATTTTTGATTTTTCATTCTATTTTTATTGCAGACATGTCTGTAAGCTACAAAGATGCTGATTTCTCTGCATTATACCAGTCTTGACATTCATGTTGCTGGTACTGACCTTTTCTAGTGTAACTGAATTGCCTGATGAGAACAGTAATTTCTGGAAAAAAGTGAGTAAATAACTATGCATATTACCCAAATCTCCTCTCATTCCAAGTCCTGTGTCTGTATTTCCCACAGTGCTTTTCTCCAAGACAAAGCATGTAAAATATTTCAAAATCTACTGATGAGAACTTTATACTCATCATTGATTCATTTAGCAATAAATATTAGAAATGGTCCGTTTTTCAATAAATTTTTATTGTTCAAATTACATAACAAATCGATAGGTCTGAGAATTTTCTGCAAAAAAGCTAAAAACCTGTTAAACTCTACAGTTTAATGTGAAAATTGGGGGAAAAAAAAGTCAAGGCAAGTATCACAGAATTTTTTTCAGAGTTAGCAAAACTATTATTGTAGCTTTAAAGCTTTTGCTGCCCTTGTGTAGCCACAGGTTTTCTAAGACTGACTTCGTACTTTAATACTATTTTTGACTTGGAAATTAAGCAGGTAGTAGGTGGTGATTTGTTGAAGAAATAAGCACTGGTGACCTCATAAGCAATATACAAAGCTTATTAATTGAATTCCATTTTGTGTTTTACCTTCTTTATAACAGTTTTCAAGGAGTCAAATTTATTAAATCAAAACTCAAGGGATCTGAAACAATTCAAACTTAAATGAGTGCAAAAAGTTTTTGAAACTCTACAGAGGCAAAAATGTGAGGGTTTTTTTTTGTGTGTAAGTAATCTAAACAGGATTCCATACTGTTTCTAACTCAAAAGCATTGTGAATTGGAGAAGTGATGAGTATTTAAACTCCATAGATACCTTTCTGCCTTCAGGCCATAAAAACCAGGATATGCTGTTATTATAACTACATCTTATATGAAGAATTTGCAGGAAAAAAAGAATTTGGCATCTCTAATTTTTATCAGAAAATTGCACAATTAAATCGAAAATACAGTGAGAGAAAACTCAGGGGCTTTCTAACCATTCTGGTCAAATGTATTCTTTGTTCCCAATCTCCTGCTAATGCTTTAATAAAACTTTAAAACAAGCTACTCAAAGGGGGGAAAAGATTTTCAGAGGTGCTTGAGATGTCTAATAGATTTTCATGCCAAATACCACTCAAAACTTGTAGAAAGAATTCCCAGATTGTGAAATACATCTGCTACAAAAATATTGCAGCTTGACTTCACATTTTTAAAAGAGAACTCTACTGGAAGGAGAATCTCTACAATGCATCCTGTGAGGAGGCTGACATGAAATTTGAATCTCAGAATGGGGCAGCTTCAGCTGACAGTGTTCTCGCCTGTCTGGAGGATGAGAGCTTAGAGTTTGACTACATACTATCATGCTGTGGAGGATTCGCAATCCATATCCCCTACATGCTGGGTAACTAATGTCAACAATAGACCATTGTATAAAAGCTGTCTGGTGATGACAGTGCCAATAAATGCACTTTGTAAAGTGATTGTGACTTTGCAGAACTCAGGGCTGTCACTATAAATTAGGAATGCTCTGAAAACAGGAGCGATAGATTCCCCTGTGGACCTAGGCAATACCTTGTGCTGTCTCTGTATGGCTCCGATATTTAGGCAAGAGTTAAGTTTCTAGCAAATTGGTTGGGAGCACTAGCACAAATACCTAAGTTCAGGTGTCTTAAGATCTGTGCTGTCCAAAAAGGACCTGCCAGTTAATTTAAAATTCCCTTGAGGTTAACGTCATCTTGTAATCAGGGTGGCTGAGTCATTGTTTTGAATTCAAGAACTTCAATACTGTCTAACTCCCATGTTAGGGGAAGTTTTGATGGCTTAAATCTATGCATTTATGCATTTATGCTTTGTTTCCCATTCTGTGACACAGGCTACTCTAGGAACATAATACATTGCTTTCTCACAGTTTTCTGAGATTATATGCTTAAATATTTCTAAAATGCTTTTGGTAGAAATGGAAGGTGTTTACAAATTCCAAGAGGTAAATGCAACTGGAGCTACATCTATGCTAGTTAATTAAATTAATTATGGTAAGATAAATACTTCTGGCCTGGGCAAACCAGCAGTCCTAAATAATTCCTGCATATGTAAGAGGAATTGGATTATTCCAGATCTCTTTCTTTTTACAGGTTTGCACATCATCCCCTTTTGCAGGCTGAAATAAATTATCACCACAGATACTGGTAGTTCTGTATTAGCTGACCTCAGTGATGGGAGATGTTCCTGGATGTATTTAAAATATCTATGCAAAATTAAGAACTATCCACTATCCTTCATTTTTGGGCAACATAGACTTTATAGACCTTCTTTACTGTCAGTCTGCCGCAGTACACTCACACATATATGATTAGAATGGATTATAAGTGTTAAAACAATACTCTCTTATAATTGTATTCCTTTGCAATATCTGGAAGCCTACTTTTGAACCATTTTATTATTTATTTATTCATCTGTTATGAATAGAAAGACACCAAACTGCAGGAAGATTTGCAAGAATTTCATTCTCCTTCACATTAAAGTCAAACCTATAAATCTTTTCATAAGCCACAAAGTCCCTTTGCTGGATTCTGTGGAATCTCTGTGGGAAGCTGGAAGACTAAGGTGCTACTCCAGTTGTAATAAAAAAATGGTTTCGTACAGTAACAAAAATTAAGTTCACAGATTTCTGCCTCTATTACTTGGTCTTTGTGGTCCTAATTTTAACTTGTTGAAGTAATATAAAAATGTTGTAAATAATGGATGTGCTTAAATAGGGGTAGCACTTAAAATTGGGAGGCAGTGGAAGGAGCAAACAGATTGACACTCTACGGCACAGAAGACTATAATCTGTGAAATGAGAAACATAACCAGTGAGAAGAAAGGTTTTGTGGATTTCCTTTACTAAAGGATGAAAATAGGAGATTATAACTTTTCACAGTAACAGATTTTACATGGATGTATGACATGCAACTCAATCTCAAAAAATAAATTTTCACATAATATTAATAGATCAGTGTTACTGGTGTTATTCAGGTCGTGAATTTTTTTCCAGATATTCTTTGTAACATCCAACATGTTTTACACTTCTGCATTGTGCAAATCTTTACTAATATCCTATTTATATATTAGACTTATAATAATTTGATGTTTAAACTAAAACACATAACATTTTCAAATACGTTTACTAATTTCATTTAATAACTTTCTGAGGCATTCAGTTTTGGAGATATTTATAACCTATTTTTCAATTAAATGTGCCTTCGAAATACACTGAGATTTATATTTTAGTAGAATGCTCAAGGTCACATCCAGTGGTGGAGAATACAGGTGCCAATTTCACAGCCCACTACCCAGTTCACCAGACCACACTCCTAATATTTTTGGTAGACAAATAGCAACAAAGTTTATTAGATGGTAGCAGAGTACCATAATGTGCAATTTATTTTGGTATGGATTTCCTGTTATAATGACAAGATTATCTGGCAAAGCTATATTCCAATTGTTAGTGCTAAATAAATATTACTGTAGCTACAGTGAATAGGTTTGTGTTTCATAAAATTAGGTTTGTGTTTCATATATAAAATTTACATACATGTTCTTTCATACAGGTGAAACCAACATTTATAAGTTCTTAGGGTTTTCAGCTTTTTCTCTAAATCCTCTTTGTTTTGTCCAAATTGTGACCTGAAGACTTTAAGTTCTCTCTGACCTTGAGCATTCTTTTTCATTAAATACAAACATTTTATTTCAATTCTGGTCAATGAGCAGCACATTTTTGTAGTTTGACCTCACTTTTTAAAATAAAAGAAAAGACATTCGTTCTTTACAACTTTTTCATTTAGTTACTACAGCTAAGGTGTAGAGAAAATATTTCACTAAAAGTTTTTATGCTTAATGTTGAATAAATGGGGACTTTTCACTAAGCTGCTTTCTGGTTTGGCAACTCCAGACTGAAGGTGGCTTCATTGCATTGTGTCTGAAAATTTCATAGAAGTATTTAAGATGCTGGTGAACAGACTCATTAAATCAGGAGATTAAATTAGCTGTTAAAATAAAATTTAAAAGTAACATCTAGTATATAATGAATCCATGCATTTTACTTCTTCAAATGCAAATGTACATAGAAAGCTTAATAAACTTCTGAAACATGTAATTCATAATGAGTTTGTAACTGTGATAAGCAAATCATATACTTCTCTCTTAATTTCATTGGTTTTTGAGATAATTTGATTTATAAAGCAGTAAACATTTTATGGCTATCTTTAGTAATAATTTCTACTAATGTGGATCAACTACTAAGAGCTAAACATATCAGTAAAACCAGAGTCAGGAAGGTCATTATGTCACACTGCCATGACAGAAGCATTGGAAAAGGCTGCTCAGAGAAGTGGTTGAGTTACCATCCCTGAAGGTATTTAGAAGACGTGTAGATGTGGCACTTAGGGACATGGTTTAATGGTTGACTGAGTAGTACTAGTTTAATGGTTGGACTCAAGGATCTTAAGGGTCCTTTCCAACCTAAATTATTCTATGATTCTAGAACCCCCATTCTCCAGGGAATGCCATCTAGCTGGGTCTGAAGGCAACCATAGCCGCCTTCTTTCTTTGTACATCTTTCCCTGGAATATTTGTTGCTTTTTGCTAATACAGTAATGTTTTCCTTCATGATGATCATGGAATCATAGAATAGTTTGGGTTGAAAGGGACCTTAAAAGATCATCTAGCCCAACCCCCTTACCATGAACAGGGACACCTTCCACTAGATCAACTTGCTCAAAACCCCATCCAACCTGATTTTGAATACCTCCAATGATGGAGCATCCACAACTTCTCCGGGCAACCTCTTCCAGTGTCTCACCACCCTCAGTAAAGAATTTCTTCTTTATCTCCAATCTAAACCTACAGTCTTTTAGTTTAAAACCATTGCTCCCTGTTCTGTCACTACATGCCCTGGCAAAAAGTCTCTCTCCACCCTTCTTATAGGGCATCTTTATATATTAAAAAGCCTGCTTTAAGGTCTCCCTGGAGCCTTCCTTTTTCCAGGCTGAACAACCCCAATTCTCTCAGCTTTTCTTCATAGGAAAGGTATATATGCATATAACAAGTCCATGTTTTGGGCTGGGGGCCAGAGAACTGGATGTAGTACTGCAGTTTGGGTCTCACAAGAGTGGAATAGAGGGGGAGAATAACTTCCCTCAACCTGCTGACCACACTTCTTTTTATGTAGCCCAGGATATGATCAGCCTTTTAAAAACTATATAATATAATGAATAATATCCCCAAGCCTTCTTTAGTTCTACTTTTCTTAAAAAACAGGATGCAACCAGACAAAAAACATTCTATTTCTATTTCTTTAACTGACTAAAAGAATCTGATCTCATCCTTTAGCTTAATTTCTAATCATACCATCCTTACCTTAATGTTTCATAAAAGATGATTTTCTTTCACTTTTTCATTTATGTCAACAGCCTTGAAAATTCCTGCTGTTCTGTTCATGTATCCATGCTGCAGATGACACACTTCTGTATTGTGTGAGGAGACCACAAGAAGGATTAATATAATTCTGAATTCAAGGTTGATACAGTCTTGCATCAAAAACTGGACAGGATGACAGGTCAGCTTTTCAACAACAATTTATCATCAAATTCAGACAACACAGTATTCCCATAAATATTGCAAGCAAAATAGTACGTACCCATGTGTGTCCATGAATTTACAATTTTTCCACTCTAATTGTATATATTCTCCAAGTAACTGGTCTTTTCATTTATCACAGTTTCCCCTTATAATCACATTTCATATCTGACAAGGTAATCGTGTTGCTAAATAGTTGTCTTATGTTAGTTTTTATACATGTAAACTAACAAATGTTCTATTTCCCATATTAGATTTGATATTAGCACTCCTACCAGTCACATAGAAGCATAGCTTTTACTATTTAAACACTTATCATTAAGAAATGGTTGCATTGCTGAGCACTTATAGAATAATTCTTCTCAGATTGTCAAAATTGTTTCTTCACTTCATCTCAAAGTCTCTCAACATTCAGCTAGGCTTATACTCATAAATTAATGAGATGTTGTAGAAAAATCCACCCTTAAACTGAGTTTTGAGATTATTCAGACATCCCACCTGTGTTTAATTTTTTTTGTCAGAAATAATTATTCCTAAGTGGAGTTCTAAAACCATTAAAATAATATGATTCTCATCAGCTCCCTTTGAATGGTGTTAAGGAGGTCCCAGTAAAATGAAGGGAAGATTCCATTTTAGCATTTTAATTAATTTATCTGTGCTTGCTAATTGACACAAATTATTTATATTCTTACAAACTGTAGTGCATTCTCATAAAATGTGCACTTTTACAGAAGAGACATGTTCTTTCTCCCAAAAGTGTGCCTATGTTCAGATTTGCTTAACAATTTAAAGCCACTAAAGTAGCTGAAAGTGAAAATTGTTTCAGTGGAAATAGATCTTTTCTTTTAAAAAGTGTCATTACCCATGCAGTAGTTCAGCATAAGGTTTTCATACAATCCAATTACTACCTAAAAATGGGCCTATAACTGACACTTAGCTAGACACTCAGCATAAAGGAGATTTCTAGTCAAGACATGGAACACTTCAAGTATTATCTGGGTATGCAAATTACTTTTTTTCTTGAATTCTTTTGTGTAGAAAACAGCTCAGCTCTTTAGATATCTTGCTAGTTAATCTTAAGAATTGCTTAATTAAGAAATGACATTCTTTTTATTGATATTCTTTTCAATTATTTATATTTGCCATATCTAATAAGTGAGATAATATGAGGAATATATTACATGATATAAAGAATATCAGCAAGGTGAGTTTAAAATTTAATTGTGATGCCCTATTTCACTGAATAAACTGAGTCTGACAATCATTAACATACAACAAAAATGACAGACACACATTAAAAACTACAAACAGCATCCCTGAGACTACACAAGTCAAAGAAAATGCTGGGATGATGTATTAAAATTAATCAATATAAGCACTGAAAAGAGACCCCTAAATTTGCTGATCTGTGCATTCTAACTCAAGCTGAGAAAGTTTTTTCTAATTTCTTCATTGAATTTCACTTCTCCCTGTTCTTGAATTCTCTGTGGGCAAATCAGAATACTCTCAAATGTACTAATTATGTTACAGTGTTCAGAAAATATTTTTTGTGAATTAGTTTTTTCTGTGAACAATTTAAAAGTAATATGTGAGAAAATTAAGATTTAATATTCAAATCAGTCTTGTATGATTAGTTGATATGTGAATCTAAAACCTAAATCAGATTCCCAAATGGTTTCTTGTACCTGTCTGAAATGGTGTAGTCCAAATTTAGGTGCTTAATTTTGCATAAGTAGTAACCTATTTAATTTATCATTAATGAGATTTAGGATAAGTGAATATATGAACTCATTTTTATATTATGTTTTCTCCATTATAATAAAATAGTAAGTAAAATTCAAAATATTACATTGTTAACATTGCTAAAGGCATGTGGGAGCCTTTAAGTGCACTATATGTATCAAATGAAAGCTAAATATCAAATTAATCAATCTAAAATTTCTTCCCTATAATCTACCTATTTCTTGTTTTAAATCAAACTCACAGAAATATATCTAGTATGTTCTAGGAAATATACATATGGATTTTACTTTCTTGTTGGGCATTGTTGACTGCATGAGCAACATAGATTAAGTTGTTAATAGTGAAATGTTAGTAAAGATTTGTTTGTGATGTTTTAGATTCTCTTTTTGCCTGCTATCAGTCTACAATTTACCTTCTTTAAGGACGTTCTCATTAAAGATTGGTGGGCACTATATGGTGAATTCAGTAGTACAACTATTGCATTGCATATACACCTGTGTTACACTTCTGATTATACCTGCTAAGATTATCTTTTTTTTTGAACTTCTTTTTGTCTACAATATTCAATGTTTTACTGTCTGTTGTCCCCTGTGAGGAAATTGTTCCCTGTTAGGAAAAACAAAAAAAAACTTATTTATTGCCTGAGTTGTTCAATGGATCTGCTGTTTTCAAGTTCTCATGAGTGACTGGGAAAACAGTATTTTTTAAGGATGTTCTACTCAGAAATTTTCTGAATATTTTTTATTCCTTTAAAAAAATCATTATCAATGAAAAATAAAATCTAAAAATTTTGAAACTTCATTACTTCATTAAAAGGTATATATGCTGAAGTTCAGCTAGCTATCTAAAAGGTATACTGTTATTTGAGCACTGATCTGGAAATATTAAACATACACACACAGAGAAATAAAATTTAAAAAGAGGTCCATATCCATATGTCATGGTCCATTTCCATTTCAATTTCTAAAAAAGCCTTTAAAATTTCAACAAGGGTGGTGTTTTATATTTTTTTAAGTGCTGCTTATTTTTACAGCTGGATCAGTTCTCCGTACATGGTTAACAGAACTGATGCAGCACAAAATTAATAAAAAATAAGTGTTGAGAATTTATTTCTATTGTATAATGAAATAATAGAATAATAGCAACTCTAAAATGTTGAAAAGAATAACAAAAACAAATTTATTGTCAGTAAACACAAGACCGTAAAAAGCATAAAACATAGAAGTACACACTAAGGAAAATATAACAAAGTTTCTTTATATATAATAAAAGTCATTCAAAACATGTAATGGCAGTTGACACAAGGAAATGAAATGGTAATTTTACATATGTTGTACAGACAAAAGTTTTAATAAAATCAAGATATGATTGAAAAAACACAAGACATTTTGGTTCACTGTCTTTACCTACCAATGAATGCATCAAGTTATAGACTGTTTTTTAAATGCCTTCTTAACTTTTTGGTGTCAAATGCCTTGAAATTGTTTTACTTTTCATTCTGTTTTATTGGAGAAATAACTGAACACAAATAAAACCCATTGAAGCAGTTCTTATCCTCTGACATTGAACTAAGAACGGTAAGTCATTATGGGGCACTAAAAGACTCAGGATTACAAAAACAGGCAAAACATACCTCATTACTTCTTAGTGAAATACCCCTGCTCACGGGAACTCTTCAATGCCAAAACTGCAGCAAATAGAAAAATATACTTTGGGACAACAGAAGTGATACCACTATTTTGTGCTAGACTATAACCTTTACCTATTTAAGAACAAACAGAAACATTTTCATTCTGAAGGATTATTTAAATACATTAATAGTTAAGAACATGTTACCTAAGTATTTTTCCAATGGCCTTTGAACCTAAATTTTATTTAAGAAATACCTGCAAGAGGTGATATGAAAGATGGAGGTATAGTGCAAAATCAGTAACCTCTTGCTTTTTTACACCACCTAATAATTCATCCATAGCAATAAAGAAATTCTTAAGAAATATTAGAACTACCTGAAGCAACAATGTTGCTATTTGTAACATCTGAACAAGGACTTATTCTAGTTTTCAGAATGCAATAATTCTTCACGCATAATATTTGTTGGACATTACAATACAGAATGCACCTCTGAATCACTTAACTGTTCTAGATTCTACTGTAATGCAAACTTTTTTTTTTCCTTGTAAATTAAACTGTAAGGATTTCCCTAGAACTTGTGTATGTAACATACACAAAATAAGCAAATGGAACTGGGAGAGAAGTTGGCAGCTGTGATGCTGGCATTGTACCATTCACCCAAACACTGGAAATCTTGCAATTAGGTTATAAATGATCATCTCAGTAATAATCTATTTTGGTTCTAGGAAACATGAAGGGTGCCGTAATTCAGTGCTTAAAAACTTCAATAGTGTTTGGACTGGATTTTTTTTTTTTTTCCTAAGAGTTATGAGCAAACTGGGAAGAAAGATTTCTTCCTTTACCAAATGTAATGGTATTCAATTATGTCTCAGTTTAAGTGAAAAAGTTCATTGTAACTCACCGATGTAACTGCTATTATAAATTTATCTCCCTTTATTTTTCATATTTGCCATTTTATCCATTTTTCTTTTCTCATATTTCCTGCATTGTTCCTTTGTTTTGCAAAATTTTACAGAGTTTCTGAATTTCTTATTTTTTCTTTTGCCATCTATAAATATTTTTTAAATAAACTCAAAAATATTTTGAAAAAAGTAATTGAAAAAGAAGGCATAAATAAAAACCTGGGTGACTGTTCACTTATTTCAAGAAAGTAAGCAAATCCCCCATTAGAAACAAACTATGATGAACAGAAAAAAGAAAATCAGATTTTGAACAGTCAGAATTCTTTGGGGGATTTTAAATAGTCACTGACATTAATTCAAAATAAAAATCTGCATTGGGTGCAGGTGCCCAGGCGCTGGCAGCAGGAGCTGTAAGGGAGCCTCTGTGAGGAGAGGCCAGGGCTGCCCCACATCAGACACAGTTAGTTCCAGCAGGCTCCAGCCAACCCATGGCAGGTCATGACTGAGCCCAGCAGCCAAGGTGCTGACACTTCAGGGAAAGCATGTTTATAAAACGGCAAAAACACCACATAGGCAGTGAGAAGTGAGGAAAAAAAGTGAGAAACAGCCCTGCAGACACCCAGGTGAGAGAAGCAGCAGGAGGAGGAGGTGCTCCAACCACTGAAGCCGCGATTCCCATGCAGCCCATGGAAGACGCCACACTTGAACAGGTTTGGTTTTTTTTTTCCCTAAAGGACTGCAGCCCATGGAGAACCCATGCTTAAGCAGAGGAAATGTATGACAAGGAATGAGAGTCTGTAGTAGGTATTTTTACTGACACTAGTTACCCATCCTCCATTCTATGACACCGCATGATGGTGGGAAGAGGAACTGGGAGTGAAAAATCAAAGTTGGCTATGGGAAAGGGAGGAAAAAAAGTGTTGTTTTAATAGTTGCTTTTGTATTTCACTACACAAATCTATTTTAAATCTTTGCCTCAGTCTTTAATAGGCAGACCAGTTATCCTCAGGGTATTCAGCTCCCTGAGCAGGAAGACAGGGATGGAGAGCAGAATAAACTCCCCATAATCCAAGAGGAAGAAGTTAACAACCTACTATACCACCCACAAGTCCATGTGGCCAGATGGGATCCACTGCAGAGTACTAAGGGAGATGGTGGAGGAACTTGCCAAGCCACTCTCCATCATTATCAGCAGTCCTGGTTAACAAAGGAGGTCCCAGATGACTGGAGTCTTGCCACTGTGACGCCCATGTTCAAGAAAGGGCAGAAGGAGGATTCCAGGAACTACAGGCCTGACAGCCTGACCTTGGTACTGGGGAAGATTATGAAGTAGTTCATCTTCAGGGCACTCACAAGGCATGTGCAGGACAAGCAAGGGATCAGCACGTGTTCATGAAAGGCAGGTCCTGCTTGACCAACCAGATCTCCTTCTGTGACCAGGTGACCTGCCTGGTAGATGAGTGAAAGGTTGTGGATGTTGCCTACCTGGACTTTAGTAAAGCCTTTGACAACGTCTCCCACAACATTCTCCTGGAGAAACTGGCAGCTCGTGGCTTAGACAGCTGTACTCTTCGCTGGGTAAAGAACTAGTTGGACAAGCCCAGAGAACTGTGGTGAATGGAGTTAAATCCAGTTGGCGGCCAGTCACAAGCGGTGTTCCCCAGGGCTCAGTACTGGGGCCAGTCTTGTTCAATATCTTTATTGATGATCTGGATGAGGGGATTGATTGCTCCCTCAGTAAATTTGCAGATGACACCAAGTTGGGTGGGAGAGTTGATCTGCTGGAAGGCAGAAAGGCTCTGCAGAAGGGTCTGGAAAGGCTGGATCAATGGACCAAGGTCAATTGTATGAGGTTTAACAAGGCCAGGTGCTGGGTCCTGCACTTGGGTCACAACAACCCCATGCAATGCTACAGGCTTGGGGAGGAGTGGCTGGAAAGCTGTCCAGAGGAAAAGGACCTGGGGTGCTGGCAGCTGAATATAAGCCAGCAGTGTGCCCAGGTGGCCAAGAAGGCCAACAGCGTCCTGGCCTGTATCAGAAATAGTGTGGCCAGCAGGAGGGAAGTAATTGTGACCCTGTACTTGTCACTGGTGGTGCCGCACCTTGAATCCTGTGTTCAGTTTTGGGCCCCTCACTACAAGGACGTTGAGTTGCTGGCGCATGTCCAGAGAAGGGCAACAAAGCTAGTGATGGGTCTGGAGCACAAGTCTTACGAGGAGCAGCTGAAAGAATTGGGATGGTTTAGCCTGGAGGAGAATGAGGGGAGACCTTATTGCTCTCTACAACTACCTGAAAGGGGGTTGTGGCGACAAGGGTGTTGGTGTCTTCTCCCAAGTAACTAGTGATAGGACAAGAGGAAATGGCCTCAAGTTGCACCAGGGGAGGTTTAGATTAGGTATTAGGAGAAATTTCTTTACTGAGAGAGTGGTCAGGCATTGGAACGGGCTGCCCAGGGAGGTGGTGGAGTCGCCATCTCTGGAAGTGTTCAAAAAACGTGTGGATGTGGCGCCTCCTCTTCTCCAGACTAAACAACCCCAGTTCCCTCAGCCTCTCCTCATAAGACTTGTGCTCCAGACCCCTCACCACCTTCGTTGCCCTTCTCTGGACATACTCCAGCACTTCAACATCCTTCTTTTAGTGAGGGGCCCAAAACTGAACACAGGATTCAAGGTGCGGCCTCACCAGTGCCGAGTACAGGGGCACAATCACTTCCCTACTCCTGCTGGCCACACTATTCCTGATACAGGCCAGGACGCTGTTGGCCTTCTTGGCCACCTGGGCACACTGCTGGCTCATGTTCAGCCGGCTGTCAACCAGCACCCCCAGGTCCCTTTCCGCCGGGCTGCTCTCCAGCTACTCCTCCCCAAGCCTGTAGCGTTGCGTGGGGTTGTTGTGGCCGAAGAGCAGGACCCTGCACTTGGCCTTATTAAACCTCATACAGTTGACCTCTGCCCATCGATCCAGCCTGTCCAGATCCCTCTGCAGAGCCCTCCTACCCTCCAGCAGATCAACACTCCCACCCAACTTGGTGTCATCTGCAAACTTACTGAGGGAGCACTCGATTCCCTCATCCAGGTCATCAATAAAGATATTGAACAAGACCGGCCCCAGAACCGAGCCCTGGGGAACACCGCTTGTGACCGACCGCCAGCCGGATTTAACGCCATTCACCACAACTCTCTGGGCTCGGCCATCCAGCCAGTTCCTCACCCAGCGAAGAGTACAGCTGTCTAAGCCACAAGCCGCCAATTTCTCCAGGAGAAAATTTACATTGTAAATTAAAATACTTGATAAGAGAATGTAAAAACAAATATACTGTAAAGATAGTAAGTGTATCATATAGGCTATAAAAACATAGTAGTAATTCTTGTATGATGTAGTTCATTATTAGCCAGCCTTCCTTCCCTTTTTATTTGTTGTGGCAGTATAACAGGGTTCCAAGCAGAAGGGCTTCATTGCACCAGCAGTTGACATGCGTGTCAATAGAAACACATGACTTCTGATGAAATAATAAATGGTCTCCTATCTGTCATACTAGTCATACCCCAAGACAATATAAGTAGTACTCACCTTCAAAAAATTAAATAATGATGTGATAAAGGAGAAAAGACAACTATTACAGCTGTATATTTTTAACTAAATGGAACGTGATTCCAGAGAAATAGTTGGGATTTAGGATGTTAGTGTTCTTGCTATATGACAGGCTGTTAAGAATTTCAAACTGTACTCTTTCTAGGAAATACTTTAATTTTGAATTACCTTCTTCATATATGATTTTCTACTTAATTGTTTTTAGTGAAATTTGATCTTTTGCTCTTTTTCTCTTTACCCTTTATCTTTTAAAAAATATGTCAGATTCTTTTGTGAATTACTTCAATTTAAGCCTGGGGAAATTACAGTAGTTCAAAGCAGGTGGTAGTGAAAACGATGGTATGAAGGAATATAAAAATACACACCTGATTCTAAAATGTTCAGAACACATACTTTTCTCTATACTTTTCACTCATGACATCTACAGAAAGTCAGAAAATTAATACACACTACCTGGCACAGGTCTTTCTTGTGCTGAGGGCTCCAGATCTGGACACAGCACTCCAGGTGGGGTCTCAGTAGAGCAGACTAGAGGGACAGAATGACCTCCCTCAACCTGCTGGCCATGCAGGATGGATGCGTGAATGCAGCACAGGATATGTTTGGCCTTCTGTGGTTGTGAGCGCACATTACCAGCTCATGTCCAGCTTTTCATCCACCAGTACACCCAAGTCTTTCTCAGCAGGGCTGCTCTCAATACCTTCATCCCCCAGCCTGTACTGATACCATGGGTTGCCCCATCCCAGGTGCAGGGCCCCGCACTTGGCCTTGTTGAACTTCATGAGGTTCACACAGGCCCATTCTTTGAGCTTGTCGAGGTCCCTCTGGATGGCATCCTGTCCCTCAAGCGTGTGAACCACTCAGCTTGTCCTAGGATGAAGCATAGAAATGTGTGTTT
Organism: Phaethon aethereus; assembly: GCF_964289735.1. NCBI lineage: Eukaryota > Metazoa > Chordata > Aves > Phaethontiformes > Phaethontidae > Phaethon > Phaethon aethereus. The sequence goes on along the minus strand of NC_138575.1, from coordinate 177,785,228 downwards.
AAAATATGAAGCACCTAAAACAAATAACAAAATTTAGTCTGTTTTGGCTAATGTGTCCCATTTGTCTTCAGATTTTAACTAACATCAGCCTTTAATGAATAAATACACTGCAGTATGATCAGTTTGATTTTTAAGCCTGAAGCAGCTTACAGAATACCAGCTGAGTCAATGTGAACTTTGCAAATTCTAATGACATATGTATGTTTTGAAGTTATGGCTTAGGGAGAAGTTGATCTTTCTGGGAAAAAAAATCTTCATAAACGTATAGTTCGAAGATCAGATAAAGTATACCTTTTTGCATTCTGTAATACTCTGTGACTATTGTAATCTTGAATCGCTAACAGAACACAAAGATTTTACGTAGAACTCAATACTTTTTCTTTTTTTTTTCTCTTTCAGTTATGAGTAACCATTTTTATATCAGCCCCAAGTACATTGAGTTGTCTCAGGGAATAAAACTGCTCTGTGGGTATACCAGTCAGGAATATTACATAGAAGCTGGGCAGCTGCTTTCTAGCTAATTGCATAATTAATAAAACTTTTTGGAATTATTGGAATACTGTGTCCAGTTCTAACATTTTTGTTTTAAAAAGATGTTCACAATCATAAATTATTTGCAGTTTCAACATCTAGAAAACCCTACTGAGAGACAGATGATCTCTTTAATTTACCTAGGAGAAGTGACATCATGACATTGTACAAATAATATTTCCACTAACATTGTGTCAGTAGCCTTAATGAGATCTAAGGTTACAAGGCACAGGAAGACGCGGAAAGAATTTAAAAATAAAACATAATGGTGAATAACTAATGGAATTAGTTAACTAACTTGGAAATGAAGTGGTTTCTTTATCAGTTCAAGGCTTTTAAATGAGAGTGTGTATCTTCCTCTAACAAACACAGTGTAGCTCTGCCAGATATTACAGATTTCATGTAAGAGTCAGTTAGCAAGATCCTAGAACATCCAAGGGATTGTGCTACTGCAAGTACATGATGTCAAAAAATCAGTCTTAAAACTGAGACATACACCAGTCTCTTTGTTGAAGATGCTTTAAGATGCAAGATAAAATTAAAATTTCACCAAATACATACTTCTTCAACATAGCACAAGCCTCAGAAAGTATAGTAATGAAAACATCATAATGGATCAAATCCTGAATTTCATTCCCTGTCCAAGTGCTGGCTTTGTATTTTATGTCATTCCCCATTTTTTGTCTCCTCCATTTCAATTTTGGCCTGCTACAGCTTGATTTACTGCTTAAATTTCCTGAAAAGTGCATCTTCAAATAGAGAAGTGGAATTTCTGTCTTTTTTAACATGACTTCTGGATAGCCAAAATATTAAATCAACATTTTCAAGAGAACAGTTGTAGGTTCCAGTTTCCTGAGGTAGTGAAAAGAGAGGAAAGGTTTCTCAAACCCTTCTTTAGTGCACTAACAGGTACTGTGCAGACAGTCCTATAATTAAACGTTGCTTCTCTGCATTTTATGCAAAGTTGAGTCTCTTCAATATTCTCCATAAGCATCCACTGAATCAGTCCCTTTGAGACATTATGTGGAATGTCTCTATTTTAGTTTGCAATACATATCATTAGTTGTGAGACTGCAGAGCCTCCTAAAGAGTAAAGCATTTCCATGGAGACCAGGAAGCAGAAGTTTGAGTCACCTTAACACTTTCAGGAGAAAAAATCTGCAGTGTTGAGGGTTTCTATAGGAAGCTTTGTGGCAGCTGTATAGGATATTATAGGACATTGGTTTAGATTCAAGCACCTAAATTCCACGTGTATTCTTTTTGTGTATGGGACTTTAATGAGGTCATTAATGGCCTTACATGACTGGTAAAACACCAATGATGAGAATGTTGTAAAGAATCTGCAAATGTGGAAAAATATATATGCCATGGAAAGTCATTAGGTAACTGGTTTTCATTAGAGTATGCTTCAGAACTGTGAGAATTAATGAGCAAAAATGAAAGGATCACAAAAAAAAAGAAGAGCTTCACCTCTCCTTGTTCTGTCTGCTGGACTGTGTCTAAACCACATGTTGACGAAATTGACAGCAAATGTTCAAGTGGAAAATGCAAGAGATAACTTACCCTATGAAATAGTCCTTTCTTCAAAGAGAATCACATGAGGTAACATCAGTCTTTTCCACATCTCCTTTTAATTTTCAAGGTGACCCATCATGGTCTTGAACCACAAAGTAATTTGGATATATCTAAGAGACTTCTTTACCCTGAAAAGTAGTAAATCTTTTTCTGTATTTCCATTAATGTAAAATGAGATTAATGTTAAAATCATATTAACAACATCTTAAACTCCTTTATTCTGCATTAATATTGGATTTAGAACATGAAATTTTCTTCCATTTTCCTATCCTGCTAAGCAATGCTGATTTTTTACACTAGTTTTCTTTGAAACAGAAGTTTGAATACAGCCATGCTATCATTCAATATGATATAATTATTTTTATTTAAGAACTTTTGATAATGCAGATGTATTTTTATAACATTAACCATTAGAAATCACAATCGGATAAAAATACTGTATCCTTAAACAAGTATATGATTGATATGGACACCTGTTTGAATTACCTACTGTTGAAAACACAAGAAGTGTCATGGTTTCAGGTCATACCTGCAAAAAAAAAGATTTTTTTTTTTTCCTGTCTCAAATTCAGTTGTTTTAAGATATCAGGAGAGCATGGAAAACAATCCAGGAGTCACAAATAAAATTACTTTGAAAAATATCTTTAATAAGTATTTTGCAGACTTTTTTTATAAAATTTTCCCGATGTTAATAATCTCAATAAACTTGTTACTGCTTATTTTGACGAGGTGATCAAATGTACTAATACTGCTAACTGCCTAAATCTAGTTGTTCCGGAAATGTGAAGACAGAGGCAGTTTAAAGGCATAAGCAATGTAGGGCATCCTCCTTCCCTAAGGCTTAGTATCATCAGAGCTTCACAGGATAATACAGGTTGTAAGAGACTTCAAGAGGTCATGAAGTGCGATCTCCTTCTCATACCAGATTCAGCTGAGAAACTATGAAAATAATGCTCAAAAACTTACAGGAAGATTGCTTGACTTACAGTCTTAACAATTTTGTTGTGTATAATCTACATGCAAGTAAGCTGAAGATCTGTTTTTGAATGATTTCTCATCAGTTAAATTCACAGATGTGAAATGTGGTCATTTTCTGATCATAGTTATTATCAGTACATTTCAATTCAAAACTAGTTTGGGCAATACTACTTTTCATATTAAAAGGTGCTTTTTATGAAGTAACACTGCATATTAAGCAAATGCAGCTTAAAAGTGCTTTTTTATGAGTAACTATGTAAGAAATAGCAAATGAAATGTGTGGTATAATATTTAAATATTGAGTATTGTCTTTAAATATTATACCACACATTTCATCATTTGCATCAAATCCTAGTTTTCTAACACCAATCTATGAATCCATGCCTGAAAACACATTGCTTTGTATTTGGCTGCAGAATAACCAGTGGCATATCCTTGACAGAATGTGATATTCCAATGTATGATGGGACTGTAAATATCTACATAGAAGTATACCTATACAGACGCACACATACATGCATACACACCTCTTTCTCTCTCTCTCCCAACTCGATGAGACCTAGAAACTCAAATGTGTTTTGATGTTCCAACATTCAATTATTAGCATTACTGTGTACAGAAAACCTTTCACAAATCCACACAAATTTGTAAGGAAAAAAACAGCTATAGGTTGCTATAACTCAAAATAAAACCTAAACCCTAAACTATCTTACTTTACGAGTTGCACAGCATTTCTGTTTATTTTCTGCAGTTCTAGTATAGATAAGTTATTATAAGTAATTTAAATATTTTTGCAGAGTCATAACAATTATCAAATTTATAATAAAAGTATTTTACCTTAAAATTTGATTTAAAGTCTTGTTCTCATTGTTCTAAGCCTACATTTAATCAAAAGAGCAGGAATCTCTGATTTTGAAAATGAAATGTGCCCACTGATTACTGCTTTGGAGAAGCATTGGAAGATAACAGAAATTCACATAAATTAGTCAACTAGTCATTTTTTATAGTAACATAGATTTAAGTTAAATTCAATGTGATTGTGGGTAACTGACAAATAGAAAAAGAAAACACTTCACTAAACATTACTTGTTACAAATGATTTTCTCAAATGTTTACTTTGTGCTAATAATAACGTTGGTAAAAGTTAAATACGTTTGTGCTTTCACAGGTCATTATTCTAGTGTTCTAATATTTTCAGCTTGGGCACTGAGAATGGTTTTGAGGAAAAGGTGAGCTTATTTTTTGGAGGGGTAATTTATCCAGAAACCCAAAAAGATGATTCAGTTAAGTTCAATAGTTTTTTATCGGGGGAGTGGAGAGGGGTGCAGTGGGGGGATGGGATGGATCAGAAAGAGTAAACTGAAGACAGAGTCCATTTATTTTTAAAAGAAAAACTATGTTGCTGATAATGTTTATCCCTAACTGCTTGCCCCAAAATGTCATGATTAATTTCTATTGTCTAGGCTTTCATTCTCTTATCAGGTTCAAATCTCTGTTGTCTGTTTTGAATTTTGCAAGGAAAATTAGACCTATGCATTTAAGCTGATTTGGTCTAATTATCACCCCTGTCCCACAAAAAAAGACAACAGCAGCAATAAACCTGTTAAGACCATTTCCAATTGTGTGTATAGAAGGCTTTCATAAGTGCTCTCTGGATCACTTGAGAAAGTAAGTATTTTTTTTTTTTATCTTATTTTCCCACTTTTAGACATAGTAGCAATTCAGAAAGTCAGTTTTCTACAGAAGAGAAAACAGCACACAGCCTATTTCATAAAATACAATCAATACATTTAATATCTCTGTGAAGCTAGTTAGACCTCGAGAGAAAAATCAAATTTTTTCATAGCAGATCTCTAATGTGGTAAAATGAAATGGAAGAGAATAAACAGATTAGCATTTGTATTGGGATTGCATGGCAGGGATTTGGTAGGGTGGGCTACAGGGGTGGCTTTTGTGAAAAGCTGCTAGAAGCTTCCCCTATGTCCAATAGAGCCAATGCCAACTGGCTCCAAGACAGACCCACTGCTGGCCAAGGCCGAGCCCATCAGTGACATTGGTAGAGTCTCTGGGATAACATATTTAAGGAGGAAAAATTGCTGCACAATAACAACTGGAGCTGGAGAGAGGAGTGAGAATATGTAAGAGAAACATCTCTGCAGGCACCCGGGTCAGTGCAGAAGGAGGGGCAGGACGTGCTCCAGGCACCGGAGCAGAGATCCCTCTGCAGCCCCTGCTGAAGACCATGGTGAGGCTGGTTGTACCCCTGCAGCCCGTGGAAATCTCCATCTGCAGCCTGTGGAGGACCCCATGCCAGAGCAGATGGATGCCCAAAGGAGGCTGTGACCCCATGGAGACCCTGTGCAGGCTCCTGGAAGGACATGTGGACCTGTGGAGAGAGAAGCCCACACTAGAGCAGGGGAAGAGTGTGAGGACTCCTTCCCCTGAGGAGGAAGGAGCAGTGGAAACAATGTGTGATGAACTGACTGCAACCCCCATTCCCTGTCTCCCTGCGCTGCTTGGGTGGAAGAGGTAGAAAATCTGGAGTGAAGTTGAACCTGGGAAGAAGACTGGGGTGGGGGCAAGGTGTTTTAGGATTTGGGTTTATTTCTCATTATCCTGCTCTGATTTCATTGGTAATAAATTAAACTAATTTCCCCAGGTTGAGTCTGTTGTGCCCACGATGGTAATTAGTGAATGATCTCTCCTTTTTCTTATCTCAGCCCACAAGCCTTTCATTATATTTTATCTCCTCTGTCCAGCTGGGAAGGGATAGAGTGGCAGCACTGGAGCAGCCAGGCAGCAATCCACTCACCTGGCTGGCGACCGTAATCTTTCCGCATGTCTCAAAGTTCTGATGAGGTCAGGGACCGGGTAGTTTCTGCTTCATGTCCCCTCCCAAGATCTTGCCCACCCCCACCCTAATGGTGAGGGGGGAATGTTGGAGAGGCAGCCTTGATACTGTGCGAGCACTGCTCAGCAGTAGCCAAAACACTGGAGTGTTATCAACACCTTTCTAGCTACCAATACAAAGCACAGCACAGGACTTAATAATATGTTTTTACTGGGTATGGTTTTTCCTCATAGATATTTTCAGTTCTCTTCAATCTAGCAGATACAATACAGGCCTCAAACTTCAGGTTTTGCCATTCTGGTCTCAGTCCTGCTACTGATTCAATTTGTGACCTGTGGCAATAAATTATTCTTTCCCAAGCTTTAAGGAATAATACCTGTGTGTCATAGAAATGCTGTGAAATTGCATTAAAAGACATTTGTAACTCATTTTACAGTCCTCAGATGAAAGGTACGATGGATATTTTTGAAAGCTGAAATGCCAGTCAGAGGAGTTATGCTTTGAAGGACTTGTGAATTTTGTTAACCCCTGATTTTTTATGGTTTGATGGGCTTGTCGGCTTTAACCACAAATGGTTCTTGGCTTTCTAGCCAGAGCAGATGAAGCAACTGCTTGCTGCCTACCATGAGCTAAGGGATCATGCCCAGATAGAGAATATAAAAGGGACCAGGTCTGGACCTTTAGACCAGGACGCATAAGACTGCTCCTCTAATAGAGGCCCAGTCCCTGCCCTGCCCTTCCAAAGCAACTAACTTCCCTGTTAAGTTCTGTAGGCTACATGTGGTTCACAGGCCAATATATCTAAATTTGTATCTAAGCTCCCTTTATTGTCAGCAGAGTTCTAGGTGTTTTTCATCAGTGGAGACTGGAGAGCAAATCCAGCTGCTAAGACTTCAGTCGTTGCTTGAATATAGGAGCACAGCAACTTCTGAGGTACTCTAGGGTGTCCAGGAGACTCTACCAGCTCTTAAATATTATGTATGTGTTTGTGTATACACACACACGAGCTTTTATAAAAAGCATAAAAATCAGAGCCAGCTGGTGTTGTCCACAAGATGGTTTCATTTTTCTTGCTTTTTCTTTCAGAAATAGTGAAACATAAAAAATGAAGTATATTTATCTGACAAATTTCTTCCTAGATTTCCTTATCAGAAAATTAGGGATCACTATACAGACTATATCTCACAAATTTTGCAGCTTCCAGTTTTAAGGTAGCCAGCCCTCTTGCCATTACCAGGATTTCTAGAACATCCTCTTTTGCTCCAGGGCAGCCTCCCAGGGTGGTTGAGAGTTTTATGTAGTTGAAGATGTTTAGTTCCATAACTTAAAGATTAACAAGTATCTAGGCATTTTGGGAGGCTGCTGAAGATCTGAAAGGAAGAGAAAGAAGGGATTGTGCTCCCCTGTAAGAAACTGAAAATGCATCTTGAATAAAAGAAGTCAGTAAACATAGCTTAATCTAATCATAATTAAGACATAATTAACTCCTGGCACTTAAGAACATAAAAAGTTTGCTTTTAAAATGAGAACCATGGGAAAATTGGTAGGTACAGAAGAACATGCAGTTTAGATAACTCTGCTACTTACATATATATACGTAAGATACAAATTATTGCCACCTAAGGTATGAACTGAAGGAGGGGTGTCATTTACAGACAATAAATTGAGAAAAGAACTGAAAGAGTGATACACACACATCTATATGAGTTTTAGAAGAAATATGGTAGGAGAACAATAATATCTAGTCTTAATGAAGGTACCACTGACTTGACTAACATGATGGCGCTGACAAATATGGTGAGAGGTTAGACACATAGCAAGGACAGGACATACAAAATACTTCAGCTACAGAAACATAGCTTTGAGTAAATGTCACAATGGCATGTAATGCAGAGATCAATACATTTTTTTTTAGTTACTATCACTAAGTGTTTCATGGAGCAGCTAGTTGCAGACATATAGAAAAGGAGAAACAATCTCTTTATAGTCACTGAATAGTACAGAGAAAATGGTTCGAAATCCATTGTTAAGGAGTTATATTGTAATACCTAAGTTCAACATCTTTATGTGAGCAACAAAGTTCGAAATATCCACCAGTATAGCTCTGATTAACTTGAGAAAGGATAACTATGCAAAAGAACCTTTCTAAAAAAGCTAATGGACAACCAAGAGAATTAAATCTTTATAGGAAATACAGGTATTGCTGAAGGATAACAATGGGAAACATAGGTCCAATTAAGATTATCTGTTAACAAAAGACTAAGGAAGAAAAGGAAGCTGAAAGCCCAAATAGTAATATAAGAGAGGTTTCTAGAAATGATAAGGTAGCCTTCAAAAAGCTGAAGTCATATCCTTACAGTCAAAAGAAAGTAGAAGGGATTATAATACATGAAATCATAAACCAGTAATTAAAAAGAATGAACAAGTAGCAAAAGAAAACAAAACTCATCTTTTTTTTATACACATCATGATCAAGAAGGCTATACGGCCAGCTGATGATCAGAATATAAAAGGACTGCTAAAAACAAACAAGCAGAAAAAGGTCATTGTTGAGAGGCTGCAGTGATGATCCTTGCAGAAGAAAAAGGGAAGAGAGTCCCATTAGGGAGCCTCTCTCAGCAGGAGACTTACCAAGGATCTGTCTGAAACTGAGTGATTGTAGGAGAATATATGGAAAAAAAAGACAAATGAACAATAATGAATTTCCAGGACCAGATGTTATTGATGTATGAGATCTAGGGGAACTGAAGAATGAAATATCTGAGTTATAAGTTTCATGTAGCTTTTAACTTAAAAAAGCCTTAGATGCTGAAGATCAGAAGGTGGAAAATTTGACTTTGATTTTTGGAACCTGTTAGGTTCCAAAAGAGGGGGAGGAAACTATTTAGTTTACACAGATTTCAAAAGGCCTTTGGAAAAAGTCTCTCACACAAAGCTTTTAAGTAAATTAGGTGGCATGAGCAAAGCCATTTGTTGCATAGATAAATGACTGTTTAAGAGAAAGAAAACACAATTAGGAGTAAATTGTCAGTTCTTGAAGCGGAGACAGGTCATCAGTGCTGGTAAGCAGGGGTCTGTACTGTAAAACATATTCATCATTGACCTGGAAAGCAGGAGATCACTGAAAAGAAAAATGCTGCTGACAATACTGTATTATTCATGATAGTAAGGATGAAAGCTGACTGTGAGGAATTGAAAGAAGACTGTGCAAGACTGAAAGGGCAATGAGTGATGAATGAAATTAAGTGTAAATAAATGTAAAGTAATGTATATGGGAGAAAAGCAATCCTAAATTCACATATAAAATTATAGGCTCTAAAGTAATCATTACCTCCCAAGAATGGTATCTCAGGGTTGTAGAAAACTGTTCCCTGAAACATCAGTTTAATAATACCAGTGATCAGAAAAACAAATAAAGTATTAGGGACTATTAGAAGAAAAAGACAACAAAACACAAGCCACCATAATGTTGTTGACTTTCCCACACCTTGAATAATGTAAGCAGTTCTGATTCTCAAAAAGTATGTAATAGACTTTGGAAAAATCCAGACAAAGGCAACAAAACACAGAATAGATTCTGTTCAAGGAATGACTGAATAGGCTAAGAACATGTAATCTAAAAAAATATTAATTACAGGAGATATGATAGAGGTCTATAAAAGCAGGAGTAGCAAGGGATGACAACAGATTTTTCTCTGTTCACATTAGCAAGACCCTGGGCTTGAAACAACCATATCAAGGTTACAAATCAGCTTATCTAGGTAAGGATATGATGAGCAGTTATGGAAAATACTTTGTCCAGGATGGAAGTGGAACAAGGGTTTTACTGAGTCTAGAGGTCTCAGGTAAGGGACATTTTTCTCAGCACAGCAGGAATGGATGTACTAAACTATGCTGTTCGTTCTTGCTTTTTCACTCATGGGAGATTTTCCAGTTTATGTTCATGGTAGACATGCAAGTAGCACAGATTTCCCTGGCTCACTGAGGTTTCTTACCTTCTGAGGGCATGACCACTGAACATCTGTTTGAAATGATGAGGACAAGAAAATGAAGTGGAGCATGAATTCAGAAATACATTTCCAAGGTGGGATTTGGAGGTAAATTAGCTGGGTGTTAGATAGTCTGCAAAAGCATTTCACAGAGAGATGCAGAGAAGCTCACAGGGCAGAGACATTTCAAAGATAAAAAGTATGTGGACACTACTTTTTCTCCTGAGTTACCCAAGAGAGTAGAGAGTTGCAGGGTTGAATGTGGCCTTCAAACCCTGAAAGCAAAGGTGCAGGTTGTTGCAAACGGGACATCCAGTGAATTGTGCAAGTAACACATGATCCATTCAGTCCTGCTGAGTAGAAGGTCTCCTGTTTTAGTGATGCTGACTTGGACTATTGCCTAGCATGCCCTGCTGTGAAGGACAGTTTCTGCTGCCTGTCACCTGAGTGTTCTGGAAAAGCAGCTCAGCTAGGAGTGTCCTCACATTGTGGCTGTGGGGAGCTGGCAATACTGGAGAATTTACATTCTCTGACAACATGGGGAACCCATGGTCAGGGTAACCCTTTGTGCTAAATGTTTGCTGATCATATTCAATCTCTTAGAGGTGGCAGAAGACACACGTCAGCATTTTTCTCACTGTAGCACCTGTATTACAGAGGAATCTCTGAAAGGCATTGAAATGGAAGATTTTGACCAGGCTATACATGTCCTAGGCCTTGTCCCTCTTCTACCAAGAGGAGACTCAATACCCTTGAGAAGACGTAGTACTGCCCTTATTAGGGAAAATCCAGCATTTTCTTGTGGAAATCGATCTAATTCACAGAGGACAGACATCTCTACTGAAAGAACATGACAGCATGGAAAAGATTAGCTGGATATTGAGCAATACTCTTTGCAGAAGGAAGACACCACATCAGTCCTTCCTAGCCTCCAGTTGATTTGTCCCAAGCAGTTGCTTGAGAAGGATCAATGACAGGGCAGATGTAGGTGTTCTGACAGACAGACCAGAGCTCTAGAGTCCAAGTGAATAGAGCCAAAAAGGCTATGGTATCACTGACCTGACAGGTCTCTTTATATGCCAGGGCTTCTGGCTCATGAGGTGCACGTTACCAGCAACACAAACAAGGATAACTCCTACATGGCTTTCTGAGTACCAAACCCAACACATTGTATCAGAGGAGTCAGAGGGAAGACTTTATGACAATGGAGTAGAGCTGGCCTTACATGAGGCTGTCCTAGACCAAAAGTGGCTGTTGTAGTCAGGTCCCAACGGGGCTTGACCGAGCACTCTGCAACAGTGTACAGCCTGGAGATAGCTGTTCCTGTCAAACATCTGGCTGCAAAACCTTTCCGAGGCTTTTAGACCTCCTTTTTTGAGTCTTTTCCCATTATAACTAAGTAGCATTATGGGCACAGCATGTAGATTTACCTTTGCAGCAAAACGCTGTGAGAGATGGAGAGATTAGTTTCACGTTCCTAAGGTTAAATAATAAATAAATCAATAATTTTAAGATTAAATGCCATTTAGCTATTAAAAAGTTAGAATCCCTCTTCCTGAAAAAAATTGATCTTAGCTTACTACTTTTTTCTTTATTTACTTCACAGAAGTTTCCCTATTCCAGGCTGCATTTCATCCTGATTCTAAGGGATGGAATTAGCATAGCATCTCAAGTTATAAATCCTTGCAATTTCAATTTATTTACATTTCAACTTACACAGTCCAGAATCTGAAAATAAACATTATATTTATCTTCCTATATTTCTGTAGAATAATAAAGTATTATTGCCATTCTACTCTGTGATGATGCCTAACAAACAAGAGGTTGCAGTAGAATTACTAAAAATCCAAAACTTAATGTTTTGTGAGGTACAGGGACCACAGTTTTACTTGCTTATTTTACAACTGATGATAGAGAAAAAGGGTTATTTGAGTCCTCTAGACCTTAAACAGTCTGAGTCAGAACAAACAGATGGGTATCAAACTTTACTAGCTGAATCAGATTGCCAGGGGTATTCCCAGTTTAAATTTTTAATATATATACAATTTGTCCTATTCAATGAGAGTGAGAAGTTCTGTAAGACTACATAATGCCAGTTCTGATTTACAAATGAGCAATCAGAGGTTTTGAAAATGTTTTTTGCTGTTAAAATATCTTAAGATAACATTGCTGAAAACACTTTTATTTGTGGGTTAGAATCACAGACTCACAGAATCATTTAGGTTGGAAAAAGACCCTTAAGATCATCGAGTCCAGCCATTAACCTAGCACTGCCAAGTCCACCACTAAACCATGTCCCTAAGCACCACATCTATACATCTTTTAAACACCTCCAGGGATAGTGACTCAACCACTTCCCTGGGCAGCCTGTTCCAATGCTCGATAACCCTTTCAGTGAAGAAATTTTTCCTAATAGCCAAATGATATTAGATGCAGAGGAAACATATTTGAAGAACAGTCCATAAATATGCCTGCTGGGTTTTCTTCTCTCTCTTTTTTTTTTTTTTTAATGACTATAGCTGTTAAAGCTGAAGCTTTATTTTTGGTAGTCTTTGATGCAATTGCATAGCTGAGGCTTGTTCTGCACCTGTGCCCTGTCCTGCAGTGCAAATAGCAGCACATCCAAAGCAAATGGTCTGCTAATTAATCTAAGCAATGTTGAACACAGGGTATTTGCTAACCCACAGGCAGCTGAGGTATAGTTTACTTGCTGTGACATCTGGTACCTGTTATTCAAACAAAAGGATATTTTGTGATTTTGTCATGTGCTCAGAGAGGTCTGATAGTGTAATCATTTCAGATTTGAAAACTGACAAATGTGTAAACAATACTGGAATGTCAGTTTTTGTCATATATAACATATTCTGAATGTGGTTTTATTTCAGAGAAGATAAATGGAAGCTCACCATCATGAGCAACAGCAGTGTCTCATTCTACAGCATTTTGCATCCAAATCAAGTTTCCAAATGGAAGTTAGAGTTTGCTGTGTGTAACACTGGGGAAGGTTCACAATCTCTTCTTGCAGCACTGAAAAGGTATTGCATAACTACACCTCTTAATAGATACAAAGCGTTTAAATATTCTCACAATAAGAACAGTATGGGAGAGTGGGTATATCAGGATATTAGCCATTTTTTTTCATTGTGTATCTTGAATAAAATGTAGAAATTATGCATCGGTGGTATACATTAAACAGGGGAGGAACTGGGAACAGCCTCTCATTGCCATCCATCCTGTGTGCCAAATAAGAAAGTACTGCACTGGAAGAAAATGGAATGCAGTTAAAGACATACACTCAATATACATCTTGTTGAACAGGGACATTTAAGGGAAAGGGAAACCTCAATTCTGTTGTTTCCTAGCTTTTTCATGTTGCAATTTACATTCTCATTGTTTAGAACTGATTTTTATACATAAGGTTATGCTTGTTATGGATTTGAAGCGATGTATAATGTTTTTGAAAGATGAAACACTTTTTTTTTTCCCCATCTATCTTAAAAAATTCAACGGACAGTGACTGGAGTGGCACTCACTGTGCTGTGCCTATACATACTCTAAAGACTGATGAAGTAAACAACACATTCTCTTAAGAAACAAACCCTTTAGGACATCACTCTGCAGACCCTCATTGTCATTGTTTAAAAATGTGCAGCAAAACCGACAGTATTTTCTACAACACATCCCTTGCAGTGGGACATATTAGGAAACTCCCAGTTGAGTTAAACTCTGAAAAGACTGAGATTCCCTACAACTAACTAGCACTGTAAAAAACAACCCTTTCACAGAAACAGAAATTAACATTTTACCCACACCATATCCTTACATACAGCATGACACTGACTGCTCCTCCAAGTGGGGAATCCACACTTTGTGGTAAATAAAAAAGACCAAACAGCATGTATTCATGCAAATGATATATGGATAAACTCTGTGGTGACCATATTTGAAACATGAACACTCCTTATGGCTGACTACATTGATGCTGGCATCTAAAAAGAAAGATGTAATCACCTCAGACTTCCTTACTAGAGCATGAATGTTTTAAAAATATAGACTGGAAACTTTGTGAGATTATTGTTATGACTTCAGAAAGGGTTTTAAATACTGCTATGTTGGGATCACCCTGCACAGCTCGACCTTAAGGAGAAGGAGCTGTGGTGTTGATCTGCACAGCTCGACCTTAAGGAGAAGGTGCTGTGGCACTGAGAAGCTGGTAAACAGCTGGATATCTGCATGGCTTGGCCTTGAGGAGAAGGAGCTGTGGTAAACAACTAAGAAGAAGCGAGGAAAACAGGAACACCTGCAGGCAGCGAATCCTGACTGTGTGAGGGACGCGTGGACAGCGCGTGATATTTTGTATATAGCCAATTGCAATAATGTGTGTAACAAGCTGTAACCAATTATGAGTGTGTGCGCAGTGACTAAACAAAGATTATGATATATATTGGAGTCAGACAAGACAATAAATGGCTTCAGAATATAACTCTCATAGAGTTGTGAAGTCCATCCGTCTCCCGCACTGCTAATCTTAAAATCCTTTTCAGATGCTGTTCAAAGGACAACTTTAGCACCAAGTTCTGTATTCTGATTTCTGCTACATCAGTATAAATTCTGAGTGCAGTTTACACATTTCCCTCAGTTTAGTGTAATTATCTGCAATTCACAGTGTTAAAATCAGATTAGTATCTAACCAGGTTTCATTCTGAAAGATTTTTCCATAATTTTAGAAACCAGGAAAAAAAAAAAGATCAGAGAATTACTGTTGATGACATATGATGCAGTCACTAAAAACAAGAAAAAAAACAATGCCAGAATACTAAAGCCTTGTACTGAGCAAATCATGATGTAGTGTCCAGTTCAAGACAGCACACTAACATGTGACTAGATTAAATTTTGAAAGTTGTACTTTGTCTGAAAATATGTTCTTGAGCTCTCCTGAACTGAAATTAGGGTATTAGGGCACGTCTGTAACTGTTTCACATGCAGCACCTCTGCAGTCAAGGCGATCGTCACACATGAACAGATTAGAGGATTGGGCCAATGATTTTTTACTTAATGCTCCATTTAAATTGTACTTGAACTAACTAGAAAAACACTCAGTTATTCTAACTTCAAGGAAAATAGAATGGTTGCTATATAATAGCTGCTATATAATAGTTGCTATATAATAGCATATAAAAGGTCATCTGTAGCAGTTACACTATAAACTTTTTCAATTTAGACAAAATAGATTTAAAGTAATGTTTACCACTATTAACCTTGAAAGATCTTTTAAAATGATACTTTGGGCTGTTTAATAAAATGTATATTGCTCTATATTTAAAAGAATCATGTTACTGAAGAAATGGTCTTCCTTTGGAATTAGCCTGCATTGTTAAATAATGACTGCGGTACTTTTAGAAAATATATATTTTTAAATTTAAGTATTGGACTAGTATGTGACAAAATATGTATTTGAATCAAACTGAGATAAGAACTAACTTTACTCTTTATAAAAACTATGTGTCATTTCAAAGTGTTTGGCAGATGCAGATTTCTGGGTTTGTGCCATGCACATTATATTTTTGCACTTCGGAGGAAGAGGTGCAGAAGAGACAAAAATGTCAAGGGTGTCTGGCCATGCACGGGACTAAACTTTATTCAAGCTTCTAGTGCCATCTTGTGGGTGAATAAAGAATAGACTGTTGTATGACAGAAAAAAGAAATACAGCATGAAAATTTTATTTTGCACAGTTGTATTGCAACAGAAAAACAGATTTCATAATGTTTTTTGTCTAGCTCAGTTTTCTAACCTGCATCCTCAGAATTTACAGCGATCATAATTAGGGAATAAAAATTGCTTGTAAGACAAAACTTTCCTGAGAACTGTCTTAATCGGTATATCTTTCTGTTCTCTGAAGCAAATATAGGTCTTCCAGCAACGGTACATAGTAGGATTCTGGGAAAAGTGGACCTCAAATTATACTCAATACAGCATTTTTCATGCCTTAAGACTCAGTAGCTCCTTTACAAGACCTTCAGTTTCAGACGTTCAGTAAAATTCCTTAATCTGCTATTCCTTAATTCTTTCCCTTATTTACCAACAAGTAAAATCTGACAGTTAGCTGCTGCCAAATCGATTTAAGTGCTGCTATGCTGTTTACAATCTCATATCTTGGTTAGCATGGTCTCCTTGTCAGACCAGCTTGTCTCAGTTATTTCCTATTCACCTCTCCTCCACATTAGTTATCTATACCTAAATTCACAGCTAGAGGCCAAGGTGTGACTGGAGGAGTGGAAGTCATAGACCTAAGTTAAATTCTCATATTCCTTGGATAATATATGGACAAAACTGGGTATTTTAGGACTAGCTTAACAAAAAATAAATACATTAAAAAATCCCCAAAAAACCCACACACAAAAAAAACCCAAACCAACCAACCAGAAGAAGGTCAACAACAAAACAAACCAAAACAACAACAACAAAACAAACCAAAACAACAACAACAAAGACCAACCAAATAAAAAAAAAGCTAAACCAGTATGCTATAGAGAAATGGCAGCTCTTCATTCAACTAGCTGGTAATGCTGAAGGAACTTGCCTGAAATTTTGCCTCTCATATTTCCTGTTGAAGTTGTGCCACTAAGTGGACAGCTGTAATAAGAAATGTAAGAACAGGAAAAGGCAAAAAAAAGGACCCTACTTCTGTAGCCTTGCTGACAATGTGCTTATGTAACTGAAGTGTCTTATGTTTTAAACCATATTTGTACATTTTTTAATGCACCCGTATACTTCTTGTTGTCGTGGCCCAAAAGGAGTCATTCAGGACGACCTCCTTCCCTGTGAGACCAACGACCAAGTTCATGATCCTCCTGGACTGAATTAAGGTGAAACAACACCAGCCAACCAATTTAACAATTTAATAATACAAAATGCAAGGCATGAGGTTACATAAATGACTCAATGGCAACTACTCTAAACTAAATAATTCAACTAAATAAACAAGTCCCCTACAGCACATCTTTTACACTTCGACAAAAAGAGGAGAGAGAGAAAGGTAGAGAGAGAGAGAGAGAAAAGAGAGAAAGTCAGCAAAGAAGATATCACCATCCATGGATCCAGCGGCATCCCATTGGTCCTCTTGATGTTTCTTGGTGGTGGGGATCCCCCTTTTTGCTTCTGATGGTGTCCTTTTTATACAGTCCGAGTCCCACAATCTCCGTCTGCGTGCATATACAACAGACTGCATGCATATGCAACAGTCTGGTTCAATCAGGCAATGGCACCTCTTGGTGTCTCCTCCCGGTCATTGTGCAGGCTGATTCAATCAGGGAACAGCACCTTATTTCAGTCTTTTCTGGGGTCCACTCCATATCGAGGCATGTTCAAGCTTTTGTACCAAAAAAGAGGTGTGAGTTCCTCGGAACCATGAAATGTTTAAGACAGAAACTGCATATTGGTCCACCATACTTGTTAAAGACATATTGCATAAAATGTTTGTAGAACTCTGGCAGTTATTCAGGAGCCTGAATAACACCCTTCATTAGGAATTTTCCTGATTACCATACTATGGAATCATATTCTATCTTTCTTGTCCTCTCACTAACTTGATGAATCTTACATTTTTGACACATTGGCCTATAATGATGCAACTTCGGTAAATAGGAGATAAAAGATACTGGTTTGGAAAGTCTCATGAAGAGCAGTGGGCTGAATACAGTTTTTTCACATTCTGGAGAAGTGTTCCAGAACTATTTGTCAAATATTTGACATCTCATGTAAAATGACTAGCATTCTTGGCTGTGATTTTTAATAAAAATGTCTGTGACTGTTGTCCTATGTACTGAACACTGTTGCCTGTGCATGTGTCAGTCATTTGAACTGTTAGCTCTGGGATCAGCAAGATCAGCAGCCAATGCATGGGTTCCAGAGATGGAATGAAAGAGATTATAATGAAAGGCATCACTTTGATTAGGCAATGTTCAGCATCTGTAACTGCAATATACAGACACACAGCCTAACTTTAGCTTGATTAACCCCTAACTGTAGTTAAGCAAAACAGGGAAATGACTGAGATCAGACTTTGAGATCAATTGTACAGAGTGGCTCACATTCACCTAGCTTAAGAATAGCATTCTGAAGGACTGTCCACCTACCCAGCATTTTAGTCATTTATACACCTCTCAGTTCTTTGAGAACTGTTACAGAACCATTCTCCTAAGTGTTTTTGGTTTTGTTTTTGTGGGTTTTTTTCCTGTTCAAAGTGTTTATCTGAAATAATATGAGGACTGTGCTGCAACCATAAAACAGTATTTTATAGAAAGGCTCTGAAAGTGTATGTTGCATGCCTTACACAGAGACATGAGGTCATATGGATGTATTTGAGAGTACAAAGCTGCTGGGAAAGTATCAGAAGACTGTAAGAGGAAGGAAGACCAACCTGACACAGTCATGGCATGCCATATCTCAGTTTCTGGAGATGTATTGTGCAGAAATAGCTCACTCCAAGAGTCTCCAGAGACAAACTACTATTGAAGCAATCTGGAGAATAGAAGATTATCAGTGAGAGTGAAGTGCAGAGTTGAAATATTTGATAATGAACACGATGGTGTGTTCCTGGGGGAAGACTCCACCACTTCCCTGGGCAGCCTCTTCCAATGCTTGAACACTCTCTCCGTAAAGAAATTTCTCCTAATACCTCATCTAAACCTCCCCTGGTGCAACTTGAGGCCATTTCCTCTCATCCTATCACTAGTTACTTGGGAGAAGACACCAACACCTACGTCGCCACAATCTCCTTTCAGGTGGTTATAGAGAGTGATACAGTCTCCCCTCAGCTCCCTCTTTTCCAGACTGAACAACCCCAGTTCCCTCAGTTGCTCCTCATAAGACTTGTGTTCCAGAACCCTCACCAGCTTTGTTGCCCTTCTCTGGTGTCGTGGTTTAGCCCCAGCCGGCAGCTAAGCACCACGCAGCCGCTCGCTCACTCTCCCTCCCACAGCGGGACGGGGGAGAGAATTAGGAAAAACCTCGTGGGTTGAGATAAACACGGTTTAATAGGACAGAAAGAAAGAAGGGAACAATAATGATAATACCAACAAAGGAATGTATAAGAACAAGTGATGCCCAATACAGAAATTGCTCACCACCCCGTGATCGACAGCCCGTCCCCGAGCAGCGATTTCCGCCCCCCCGGCCAACTCCAGTTTATGTACTGGGCATGACGTCGTATGGTAGGGAATATCTCTTTGGCCAGTCTGGGTCAGCTGTCCCGGCTGTGTCCCCTCCCAGCTCCCCGTGCACCCCCAGCCTGCTCGCTGGCAGGCCAGCACAAGAAGCTGGACTGTCCTTGACGGCTCAGCAACAACCCAAAACATCAGCACATTATCAACAGTTCCTCATCCCAAATCCAAAACACAGTCTCACACTAGCTTCTGTGAGGAAAACCAGCTCTATCCTGGCTGAAACCAGGACAGTATCCACCCCTTATTCCATACCATTTACGTCATGCCCAGGTCCTATACTTTTCAATACATTCCAATTATTCATTATTACTCTTCCTGTCCTTTAATATATACACACAGATATCACTCTCTTAGTCCATGGGCCATCACTTAAAATGTCTATGGAGTTCAGTCAGTCCATGACTCTGGGCTTCATCCATCATAGCAGTCTCTCAGGGCAGGGGAGATGGTATGTGGTGTTGGATTGTCATCTGGCACGGTCCATGTCCATGATCTGCAGGTCGAAGATGTCGATCTCGAGGGATTTGTTGGGCGCAAGCTGCTGAAGCCAGTTCTGGTTTCATCACTGCTGCACGTTGCTTGGTTTCAGTGAAGCTCATTCTTCATCAGTCTGGGTGATTCTTACTATAATACCATTGATATGGTAGATAGCAGCCATAGTAGTAATGTCATTCTGAACAATTAACATAATACAATTCAAATCATTGACTGTTTTCACCCAAAATCAAGTCTCCTTGAGGTACACATCGGACTTCCCCATCCTTCCGCATTACCCACCAAGTGCACCCAGGTCCCTGGGCAAAGGCAATCCCACGAATGGGTTTGCCTTTTCCTAATGCAGGAGTAACCCAGACTGTCTTCCCCAGCATGTTTCTCACATGCACCACAGGGACTTTATCCCCTTCTACAGTACGTAGAAGTTTTGATTGGGCAGGGCCGGCTCTATTAGTAGATCCCCTAGTGTTGACTAACCAGGTGGCTTTGGCTAAATGTTTATCCCAATTTTTGAATGTCCCATCACCCATTGCTCTCAGTGTAGTCTTTAACAGTCCGTTGTATCGTTCAATTTTTCCGGAAGCTGGTGCATGATAGGGGATATGATACACCCACTCAATGCCATGCTCTTTGGCCCAGGTGTCTATGAGGTTGTTTCGGAAATGAGTCCCATTGTCTGACTCAATTCTTTCGGGGGTGCCATGTCACCATAAGACTTGCTTTTCAAGGCCCAGGATAGTGTTTCGGGCGGTGGCATGGGGCACAGGGTATGTTTCCAGCCATCCGGTGGTTGCTTCCACCATGGTAAGCACATAGCGCTTGCCTTGGCGAGTTTGTGGAAGTGTGATATAGTCAATCTGCCAGGCCTCCCCATATTTATATTTCAACCATCGTCCTTCATACCAGAGAGGCTTTAACCGCTTGGCTTGTTTGATCGCAGCACACGTTTCACATTCATGGATAACCTGTGCAATAGCATCCATGGTCAGGTCCACCCCTCGATCCCGAGCCCATCTATATGTTGCATCTCTTCCCTGATGGCCTGAGGTGTCATGGGCCCACCGAGCTATAAATAATTCACCCTTATGTTGCCAGTCCAGATCCACCTGAGCCACTTCAATCTTAGCAGCCTGATCCACCTGATGGTTGTTTTGATGTTCTTCGGTGGCCCGACTCTTGGGTACGTGAGCATCTACGTGACGTACTTTTATGACGAGATTCTCTAGTCGGGCAGCAATATCTTGCCACAATTCAGCAGCCCAGATGGGCTTGCCTCTGCGTTGCCAGTTGCTCTGCTTCCATTGCTGCAGCCACCCCCATAGAGCATTTGCTACCATCCATGAGTCAGTATAAAGATAGAGTACTGGCCATTTTTCTCGTTCAGCAATATCTAAAGCCAGCTGGATGGCTTTCACCTCCGCAAACTGACTTGATTCACCTTGTCCTTCAGCCACTTCTGCAACTCGTCGTATAGGGCTCCATACAGCAGCTTTCCACCTTCGATGTTTGCCTACAATACGACAGGACCCATCAGTAAACAGGGCATATTGCCTTTCGTTCTCTGGCTGTTCATTATATGGTGGAGCCTCTTCAGCACGCGCCACCTCCTCTTCCGGTGATATTCCAAAATCTTTGCCTTCTGGCCAGTCCATGATCACTTCCAAGATTCCCGGGCGATTAAGATTTCCTATTTGAGCCTGCTGTGTAATAAGCGCGACCCACTTACTCCACGTAGCATTAGTCGCATGATGTGTAGAGGGGACCCTCCCTTTGAACATCCAGCCCAGCACCGGCAGTCGGGGTGCCAGGAGGAGCTGTGCTTCAGTACCAACCACTTCTGAGGCAGCTCGAACTCCTTCATATGCCGCCAATATCTCCTTTTCAGTTGGAGTATAGCGGGACTCAGATCCCCTATATCCTCGACTCCAAAACCCTAGAGGTCGACCTCGAGTCTCTCCTGGTGCCTTCTGCCAGAGACTCCAGGTAGGGCCATTCTCCCCGGCTGCCGTGTAGAGCACATTTTTAACATCTTGTCCTGCCCGTACTGGCCCGAGGGCTACGGCATGAACTATCTCCTGTTTGATTTGTTCGAAGGCTTGTCGTTGCTCAGGGCCCCATTTAAAATCGTTCTTCTTCCGGGTCACTTGATAAAGAGGGCTTACAATCAGACTGTAATTTGGAATATGCATTCTCCAGAAACCCACAACACCCAGAAATGCTTGTGTTTCTTTTTTGCTAGTTGGTGGAGACATAGCTGTTATTTTGTTGATCACATCCGTTGGGATCTGTCGACGTCCATCTTGCCATTTTATTCCTAAAACCTGGATCTCTTGTGCAGGTCCCTTGACTTTACTTTGCTTTATAGCAAAACCAGCTTTCAGAAGGACTTGAATTATTTTCTTCCCTTTCTCGAAAACTTCTTCTGCTGTGTTGCCCCATACGATGATGTCATCAATGTATTGCAGATGCTCTGGAGCTTCACCCTGTTCCAGTGCAGTTTGTATCAGCCCATGGCAAATGGTAGGGCTGTGTTTCCACCCCTGGGGAAGTCGATTCCAGGTGTATTGGACACCTCTCCAAGTGAAAGCAAACTGTGGCCTGCACTCTGCTGCCAAAGGGATCGAGAAAAACGCGTTAGCAATATCAATGGTGGCGTACCACTTGGCTGCCTTTGACTCCAGTTCATATTGAAGTTCTAGCATGTCCGGCACAGCAGCGCTCAGTGGCAGCGTGACTTCATTCAGGCCACGATAGTCTACTGTCAGTCTCCACTCTCCATTAGACTTTCGCACTGGCCATATGGGGCTGTTGAAGGGTGAGTGAGTCTTGCTGATCACTCCTTGGCTCTCCAGCCGACGAATCAGCTCATGGATGGGGATCAGGGAGTCTCTGTTGGTGCGATATTGCCGCCGGTGCACTGTTGTGGTAGCGATCGGCACCTGTTGTTCTTTGACCCTGAGCAACCCCACCACAGAAGGGTCCTCTGAGAGACCAGGCAAGGTGGACAGCTGTTTAATTTCTTCCGTCTCCAAGGCAGCTATACCAAAAGCCCACCGGTACCCTTTTGGATCCTTGAAATACCCTCTGCTGAGGTAGTCTATGCCCAGGATGCACGGAGCCTCCGGGCCAGTCACAATGGGGTGCTTCTGCCACTCATTCCCAGTTAGGCTCACTTCAGCCTCCAGTACAGTCAGCTGTTGGGATCCCCCTGTCACTCCAGAAATACAGATGGGTTCTGCCCCTATATGGCTTGATGGCATCAGGGTACATTGTGCACCGGTGTCCACTAAAGCCTTATATTCCTGTGGGTCTGACGTGCCAGGCCATCTAATCCACACAGTCCAATAAACTCGGTTGTCCCTCTCCTCCGCCTGGCTGGAGGCAGGGCCCCTCTAATCCTGCTCATAGTACTCGTTACCCACTTCTTGTAAATAGGAATCAGAAGTCCCTTCAAGAGGATCAGAGGTGAGATCAGCTCTTCTATTCTTTCTGGGAAGCTGCCCACTGGAAAGTGGAGCGACGATTTTCCTCGAGGAACCTGAACCCCCTTTTGTAATTGTTTTTCCTTGCAGCTCGCGTATTCGTGCCTCTAGGGTCGAGGTAGGTTTTCCATCCCACCTCCTCATGTCCTCTCCGTAGTCACGCAATTGAAACCACAGGGTGGCTCGTGGTGTGTATCCTCTATATCTTCTCTCTTGAACAGAAGAGCGCTTACTCCTAATGGCTGAGACACTGGTCCGTATGGGTGGAGGGTAGGGCATATCCTCTTTGAATTGCCGGAACTCTCGGGACAGTTTCTCTATAGCAGAGACGCAGGCCCGTAGGGAGGAAGAGAGACTTTCTTCGTATTGCCGGAGTTGGCCAGCCAATTCATCCACCGTTGGTCTCTCTCCGTCCTTCCAGGCCATTACTGCTAATGAGTTGGCATATGATGATGGTGCACTCCGTACAAACTTCCGCCACATAGGTTGCGTGCAATTGACTTCATCTGGATCTTTGGATGATTGTCCATTGTCCAAGTCACCATAAATCACTTCCAGCACCGCTAGCTCCCTCAGGTACTGGATACCTTTCTCCATGGTGGTCCACTTGCCTGGGTGACATAGAACATCTTCCTTGAAGGGATACCTTTCCTTCACACCCGACAGGAGTCGTCTCCAGAGGCTGAGGACTTGTGCACCTTTTCCAATTGCTTTGTCAATGCCCCCTTCCCTAGAAAGGGATCCCAGCTGCTTGGCTTCCCTACCCTCTAATTCCAGGCTACTGGCCCCATTATCCCAGCATCGGAGCAGCCAGGTGACAATGTGCTCACCTGGACGACGGCTGAAATCCTTTCGCATATCTCGCAATTCACTCAGGGATAGAGATCGGGTAGTTACCGTCTCTTTTATAAGTTCTTCCTCTTCCTCCTCTTCAAGCGATGACTCGCTCTCTTCCCTCTTCCGTGCTTGTGATGGCCCTGCTTCAGAGCACTCTGCCTCCTCACTCTCTTCCTCTGGCTCCTTCTTAGCAGGATCTTCCTCCTCCCTTACTAAACGAGCTGACTTCCGCTTCCAAGATTTCTTCTTTTGTACAGGGGCAACTGATACCGGGATGGGCTGGTCCTCTGGTTCAGCTGCAACAGTCTGAGTAGCTACAGTGCCTGCCGTGGGGGTTGGAGTAGTGGCAGTGCCCGCCGTGGGGGTTGGAGTAGTGACAGTGCCTGCTACAGACGTTGGAGTAGTCACAGTGCCTGCCACATTGCCATCAGACCCAGAGAGCCCCTCTCCCCTTTGCACAGTGTTAAATAGGGTTCGGTAGGCATGGGCCAGGCCCCAGCACATGGCAATGATTTGTGTCTCCTTGGAGCTGCCAGGCTGACAGCATACTTCTTCCAGATATTCTGCTAGTTTATCAGGATTCTGCACTTGTTCGGGAGTGAAGCTCCAAAACACCGGAGGTGCCCACCGCCTCAGGCATTTGCCCATGCTGTTCCACACACCCTGCCATTCATAACTATCCAGCCTTGGGGCAGATCTCCGGGTGATATTCTTAAATTGCTTGCCAACCTTAGACAAAACTGAAACCATGTTCCCCAGAAGTAGCAATAGAGGTATTTTAACCAGCCAAGGGTGTTCAAAATACTGAAAAACTATTGTGATGAAGGAGGAAATGTTATGATAGAGGGTATCAAAGGTACCATTCTGCATTTCCTCCATAAAAAACCTTTCAGAGGCAGAAGTATAATTGCTAATCGTCTCCACAAGACTGTAGCCAAAATACAGTAACGGCTTTAGTACAGAGCTCAGATGATACCACATTAAGCTCAAGGTCACTGCTCTAAAAACAAAATTCACAGGCGAGACATTACTAATCATTGCAGAGTACAGCAGCCCGCAGAAACCAACACCGATCCTTAACATGTACAGCAAAGATGAGAGCATGATGCAAATCAAACTGATATTGTGACCTGCAACCGTTATTATCTCAAGCCTCGGGCCCCACGTTGGGCGCCAAAAAGGACTGTCGTGGTTTAGCCCCAGCCGGCAGCTAAGCACCACGCAGCCGCTCGCTCACTCTCCCTCCCACAGCGGGACGGGGGAGAGAATTAGGAAAAACCTCGTGGGTTGAGATAAACACGGTTTAATAGGACAGAAAGAAAGAAGGGAACAATAATGATAATACCAACAAAGGAATGTATAAGAACAAGTGATGCCCAATACAGAAATTGCTCACCACCCCGTGATCGACAGCCCATCCCCGAGCAGCGATTTCCGCCCCCCCGGCCAACTCCAGTTTATGTACCGGGCATGACGTCGTATGGTAGGGAATATCTCTTTGGCCAGTCTGGGTCAGCTGTCCCGGCTGTGTCCCCTCCCAGCTCCCCGTGCACCCCCAGCCTGCTCGCTGGCAGGCCAGCACAAGAAGCTGGACTGTCCTTGACGGCTCAGCAACAACCCAAAACATCAGCACATTATCAACAGTTCCTCATCCCAAATCCAAAACACAGTCTCACACTAGCTTCTGTGAGGAAAACCAGCTCTATCCTGGCTGAAACCAGGACATCTGGACATGCTCCAGCAACTCAATGTCCTTCTTGTAGTGAGGGGCCCAAAACTGAACACAGGATTCAAGGTGCAGCCTCACCAGTTATGAGTATATGGACATGATCACTTCCCTACTCCTGCTGGCCTCACTATTGCTGATACAGGCCAGGATGCTGTTGGCCTTCTTGGCCCTCTGGGCGCACTGCTGGCTCATGTTCAGCTGGTTGTTAACCAGCACCCCCAGGTCTTTTTCCTCTGGGCAGCTCTCCAGCCACTTCTCCCCAAGCCTGTAGCATTGCATGGGGTTGTTGTGACCGAAGTGCAGGACCTGGCACTTGGCGTTATTAAACCTCATACAATTGATCTTGGCCCATCGATCCAGCCTGTCCAGATCCCTCTGCAGAGCCTTCCTACCCTTGACCAGATCAACACTCCCACCTAACTTGGTGTCATCTGCAAACTTACTGATAAAACTGTACTTTTGAATTTTCCAGCAAACAAAAATCTTGGTGAACCTACATAGGTTATAATGTGTGAGTATTTTCATGGAATCGTGTGTGAATATTATTTTGGAAGGAACTGTATTAAGTGGTCTGATACACTCAGTGATTAAGACAGCCACAAACGTGGGTAATCAAGACCAGGTCATTCCTTTCCTTCATTTACTTAGACTCAAACACATATGTCTACATTATGCTTTATGAGCTGCCCAGGCTCAGAAAGAGTAACTCTGTGTTCAGACATTACTGTTCTCTGAGGAAGACTTTTATTCAGTAGCTTTATATGTTTTCAGAGTAAATAAGCATTCACACTGTGAACTGCAGAGTCCCAGTCTTGAGCAAAGCAGCTTTGCTACTAAGACCTAAATGTGATTTTAGGCTGAGAATCCTGGCTTCACAGAAACCTTTGTTTAAACAAGAAATAATATAGCAGATACATGCTTCTGTTTGCACAGGTGTTTTGAGGTGGACTTGATCTATGATATGTAAAATATCTAAAAGTTAAGCACACAAAGTTTCACAACCACCCTGAAAGGTGATGTGCTCTACCCACTGGACTACTATGGAAGAAGGTGACCAAGAAGCTGTATCCCCTTTTTCCTGTAAACAACATGACTATGATATTCTACTAAGGGATGTCTGTGGCCATGTCCTCAGCGATCATCTACTTCTCTATTTATTTCTACTCGGAGGTTGGTGATGTTGTACTATTTACCTCTGATCACCAGCAGTATTTCCAGAGCCTTCACATGCAGAAGGACAAAACTTAACTGGTACTTGGTTTGACATACTTGTGCCATGAACTTGCTGGTTTTGAATATGAAATATCTAGTTCAGTTCAATGTTGCATTCACATATATGTGAAGATTCATCAGATTTCATTTTAGCACCCATGGGTCGATATATACAAGTAAATTAAACAACACTGGGGCATGTTCTCAGGCTCTGAAACTCAGTCATTTAGATTGTTAGATTGTTGGAATGGTGTTTGGCATGTCTTCAAGTGATACAAGTACTTTTTTCCCATATGGCTTAACTCTACAAGTAGCATAGGACAGACACCAGGCGTAATAAGTCATGTGGGAGCAGAAACACCCTTTTTCAGCATAAAAAGACATGAACAGGATGGTCATAGGTTCCTCTGGGCCAGAGGACATCAGTGCTTTAGACAGCCAAAGGAATTATATGTAGACTTATAATCAGAATTTATAAAAAAAAGAGACTAATGCAAGCCAATCTGACAGTTGAGACCTATCAATTTTGGACTTAGAGCTTGAAACTGCACAGGCTTCAGCTGGAAGTGACTCCTTCAACACAGGCTGGAGGTAATGAATTCAGAACACAGAGCAAATCAAGCTCTTCAGAGAGGCTTATGCTCAACAATGAATATTGATTGAGTACAAGAATAAGAAGGTAGCCAATCGGATTGGCAACTAGTGTAGCAGTTCAGTACCACAGTATCAGAGCTTCTGTGAGAAGCTGCTAGAAGGTTCCCCTATGTCCAGTGCCAGCCAGCTCCAAGATGGACCCGCCACTGGCCAAGACCAAGCCAGCCAGCCATGGTGGTAGCACCTCTGGGATAATACCTTTAAGAACGGGAAAAAATTGCTGCACAATAGCAACTGGAGCTGGAGAGAGGAGTGAGAATATGTAAAAGAAACATCTCTGCAGACATCAAGGTCAGTGAAGAAGGAGGGGGAGGAGGTGCTCCAGGTGCCAGAGCAGAGATTCCCCTGCAGCCTGTGCTGAAGACCATGGTGAGGCAGGCTGTCACCCTGCAGCCCACGGAGGTCCCTGGTGGAGCAGATATCTACCTGCATCCCATTGAGGACCCCACACCGGAATAGGTGGATGTGCCCAAAGGAGGCTGTGACCCTGTGGGAAACTTGTGCTGGAGCAGACTCCTGGCAAGACCTGTTGCCCTGTGGAAAGAGGAGCCCACGCTGGAGTATATTTGCTGTCAGGGCTTGTGACCCCATGGGGGACCCACGTTGGATCAGTCTGTTCCTGAAGGACCGCACCCTGTGGAAAGGACCCATGCTGCAGCAAATCATGAAGAACTGTCACCTGTGGGAAGGACACATTAGAAATGTTCATGGAAGACTGTCTCTCATGCTGGAGAAGGGAAAGAGAGTGAGGAGGAAGGAGCGGCAGAGACAACATGTGATGAACTGACAACAACCTCCATTCCATGTCCCCTTGCGTTGCATGGGGGGAGGAGGTAGAGAAAATGGAGAGTAAAGTTCAGCTTGAGAAGAAGGGAGGGGTGGGGGAAGGTGTTTAAACATTTGGTTTTATTTCTCATTATCCTACTCTGATTCGATCGGTAATAAATTAAAGGAATTTCCCCGCGTCTGTTTTGCTCATGATGGTAATTGGTTAGCGATCTCCCCGCCCTTATCTTGGCCCACGAGCTTTTTATTGTATTTTACTCTTCCTGTCCAGTTGACCAGGGGAGTGGTAGCAGAGTGGCTGGGGGGCATATGTCATCCAGCTAAGGTTAACCCACTACAGTTGTTCTTCTGGGACCTTAATATATAACAGGCAAACCACGTTGACCAAAACCACAATCAATGAAATCACAAAATGAAAACCACATATAAATTGAAGTAATTAATATTGTGAAAAAATGCTGGAATATTAAGTGTTTCATTAAGACAATCAATAATACGAAAATGAATAAACAGATTAAAAAGGACAAAGCCAGCCTACCATCAAAATAAATAAAGCACAAGAAATCAAAACATGGAATCATAGAATAATTTGGCCTGGAAGGGACCTTTTAAGGTCATCTAGTCCAACCTCCCCTTCAGTGAGCAGGGCCATCTTCCATTACATTAGGTTGCTCAAAGCATCGTTCAACGTGACAATGAATGTGTCCAGGGATAGGGCATCTACCACCTCTCTGGGCAAGATGTGCCAGTGGTTCACCACTGTCATTGTGAAAAATGTATTCCTTTAAGTCTAAATCTACTCTCTTTTAGTATAAAACCTTTACCCCTTCTCCTATTGCAGCAGGCCCCACTAAAAAGTCTGTCCCCATCTTTCTTGTAAGCCCCCTTGAAGTACTGGAAGGCTACAAGAAGGTCTCCCCAGAGCCTTCTCTTCTCCACGCTGAACAACTCCAACTCTCTCATCCTCTCCACCTCAACAAAAGAGATGCTCCATCCCTCTGATTATTTCTGTGGCCCTTCTCTGGATCCTGTCCAACAGGTCCATGTCTTTCCTGTGCTGAGGGTTCCTGAGCTGGACGCAGGACTCCAGGTGGGGTCTCAGCAGAACGTTGTAGAGGGGCACAATCATCTCCCTCGACCTGCTGGTCATGCTTCTTTGGATGCAGCCCAGGATATGGCTGGCCTTCTGGGCTGTGAGCACAGACTGCCATCTCATGTCCAGCTTCTCATCCACCAGTACTCCCAAGGCCTTCTCAGCAGGGCTGCTCTCAATCCCTTCATCCCCCAGCCTGTATTGTTACTATGAGTTGCTCCGACCCAGGTGCAGGACCCTGCTCTTGGCCTTGTTGAACCTCATGAGGTTTACAAGGGCTCATTCCTTGAGCTTGTCCAGCTTCCTCTGGATGGCATCCCATCTCTCTGGTATGTCGGCTGCACCACTCAGATTGGTGTTATCTGCAAACTTGCTGAGGGTGCACTCAATCTCACCATCTATGTCATTGATGAAGATATTAAAGAGTACTGGTCCCACTATGGCCCCCTGAGGGACACCACTTGTCACCTATCTCCCTCTGGACGTTGACCACTACCCTCTGGATGCAACCATCTAACCAATTCCTCATCCACCCAACAATCCACCCATCAAATCCATATCTCTCCAATTTATAGAGAAGGATGTTTTAGGATCCGTGTCAAAGGCCTCACAGAAGTCCAGATAGATGATATCGTAGCTCTTCCCTTGTTCACTGATGTAATCACTCTATCAATGCTAGAAGGCCACTAGGTTGGTCAGGCAGGACTTGCCCTTGGTGAAGCCATGTTAGCTGTCTTGAATCACCTCCCTGTCCTCCATGTGCCTTAGCATAGTTTCTAGGAGGATCTGTTCCATGATCTTCCCAGGCACAGAGATGAGGCTGCCACCAAACTTCTTTCTTAAGTGTCCTCTGTCAGGTTTGGGTTTGTTTTTGTTTAAAATATTTCTTAGAACCATATAGTTTTCATGAGTCACATTGATAAGCTTCTGGACAATCTGTATGTCCTTTCCTGTGACATCAATTCGATATTATGAAGTTATAAGTCAGATTTTCCAGGGCATCTAGATCTCAATGGGTCGAATGCTCAACCCAATTTTTGCTTATGAAGAGAGCTGACTCTCTTAATATAATGAAGGTCAGCTGAAATACATCATTCTTACTTTCATTTCCTCATTAAATCCAGCATATGGTCTAGATCCTGAGAATAAATTAATTTTTAAACTTTCCATTTAACTCAGTATTTTTCCTGAGTTCTGTCTAGTAGCTTTTAATAAAATAGACAATTCATTTGGAAAAATGATTAGCTTTTGGTATGAAACTGCCCAGTAAAACCAAGACTTAATTTGATCAAAACAATTAGTTAAACACTATTTGAAATCATTGCAATGAGTGTTGAAAAGGGCCATGCTATAATTTTGTTTGAGAATAATATAAAATTAAAATTGTAATAATTTGCACAATGTTCAGAATAAAGAACAAATACATTTTAAAATTCTTTAGGGAAAATGATGCATGTATGTTTTAGATCTATCATTATGTCTCTTTTATAATTGTCATTAAAAACTATTTGAACCAGAAAATATTAATTCTGTCTATCTTTTTTCTCCGTAACTGATTTTGGAAATGGTGATCTTGTAATGTTTTTGATGGTGTTTATGACTATAACTATGGACATAATTTTTTCACCTGGAAAACATTGTGGCAGTAGACCAATGATAGTAGATTTGATAGTAATTTTTTAATCACCTATGTTAAAAGAAGGTAACTTCTAGTCCTTTTTATCAATGACCTATAATAGTCATAGCTGTATAAGAGTGAAGACAAACCATTTTATATGGAGGTATCACTCCCCATCTTTTCAGATAAACTAATCTTACCTACGTCTGTGGTAGTTGGATGTTGTCCAAGCTATAGATCAGGCAGTTTATCCATACTCTTTGAACAGGGCTACAAGGTAGACATAGTCTTTGATTGACAATCTGAACATTTTCCCTTGCTTACAGTCTGTGGCAAAACTAATTCCTAGCTCAATTATTTAATGTCATGATTACCAAGTCTAAATTACAATATAATATCTTCATCAAAAGCCTAAAATTATTCAGTGCACTATTACTCATTAATTGTGGCAACAGGAGTTTAATCTTTAAAGTTCTTAACATGTTACTGGATTTCAAGGTCAAATATTCTACAAGCTGGTTCTCATATAGCAACTTCTGGTTTTGAGAACAGAATTACAGGTGTACTTGAAGGAAAGGGTTTTGACTGAGAAACCAGAGTGGAGGGAGATGTGTCTAACAGCATTCATAAAAATATCCAGATTACAAAGGAGAGTGGTCTTCAAAACTCTGACTTCTTAATTTTTAAATTAATTTTTGAGAATAATCACAGATTTCTATGTTTTATCTTCCAAGGTGAATATTCACAAAATTACTAGTGATTCTTCAGTTTCTTGCTTATGCCTTTAAAATATAGGAATAATCTGGAATTTTGTGGGTCTGGTCAAAGTACCATTTTCAGAAGATCAAGCAGATCTTTCAGGATTATATTAGCAAATACTTTTGGTAGCAGTGTGTATCCGTGCCTTAGCAAATGAACATGATGCAGAATGTCTGGGTGAGGCTCTGGTGTTTCAGACCACTTGACCAGGGAGGCATCTTGTGGTATACTTGTAGACCTAAACTATAATTATTATTTTCACTGTGTCTTGATTTTTTCAGATTTGTGAAGCTCTGAAGAACTATCTGAAATATCTGAAGAAGCTGTGAAGCTGGCATCACACCCTACCACCAAGATGTTTCAACACTTTTTAGGTAGTGTTGAAAAATGTGAAGATACTCAAATTTGAAGCAATATTTTTCATACTGTCCTCTGAGACCAACATTTGCAGTGAACTATTACTAAATCTCCACCCAATTTCTCTTCCAGGAGCAACTAGTTGCTTCACTTGAAAATAGAGTGAGTGATTTAATGTCTACATAGTTTGGGTAATTGATTAATATTTATTTAATTAAGTGTCTCAACATTGTGCAAATTAACTGCTAAACCATTTGACCATGTACAGTTACCTAATGAGTCAAGAAATTCCTTGAGGATAACTGATGCTCTGGTATTGTCCTTGAGTTGAACTCTAATTGGAGTATTACAAGTAACTTTTTTCATTGCTATCAGTGTTTATGAAATCAGATGCATCAAATTCCAAACCTTATGGTCCATGCAAACAAGTAACTTAGAAAGCACTCTGAGACACACCATTCTTCCCCTGAGCCTACTCCTCAACACGTGCAGGCCTGTTCTTGGATGTAGCAAACTGGGATTTGTAACTCCAAAATTCTGCAGGGTAAAGGGATTTAACATCTGTTAAATTTTGAGTTTGGGTGTCTGTCTTTTTGTTTAAATTAGGAGAGTATTTTAATTGAAGTATTAACAATCCTTTAGGCCTTTAGACTCTCTTCCAGTGGGAAACGGCTGTCATACGTTCCACGCTGTTATCCCAGATGGTAGTGTGCTGCCCATGTTCAAATATTTTTCTTTTGGGATCTAAGAATACTTGACTAATATGTATAATTAAATACATGCACACATGTGTGTGGTGCCTGCACAAGCAGCCATTATCAGCAATTACACTGGAAAGGATGACAAAGTTTATGTAGAATCATTATAGTTAAAAGGCTGTTGGCAGAGCCAGCTCCAGGCTTCCTGGTGATGTAGGCAGTGGTGACAGAACAGGTGGTGGA
Source organism: Phaethon aethereus (assembly GCF_964289735.1). Taxonomy (NCBI): domain Eukaryota; kingdom Metazoa; phylum Chordata; class Aves; order Phaethontiformes; family Phaethontidae; genus Phaethon; species Phaethon aethereus. The sequence goes on along the minus strand of NC_138575.1, from coordinate 177,752,116 downwards.
TGAGGAAGGCTGGAAGCAGTTTTTATTGGGTCTGAGGTGATGATGCTGAGGTGGAGAGGAAAGCTAAGAAGGAAAAAGAGGAGGTCTTTACTGTGAGAGAAGAATTCACCTGCCACTACAATGAGGGGAGCTGACTGGGGTGGAAGGGAAGGTTTACAATAAGGAAAGGGAAGCTTCAGGGAGATTTGAGTGAATGGTAAATATATTACTCCTTTCCTGTCCTTTTGCCCAGCTTCAGTTGCCAGTGCTTCTGTGTAACCTTTGTGCACATATGTCCTGGTTAAACCACGACAGCATAGACCATTTCAAAAGATGTAAACATGCTGACAAAAGTATTGCAAACTACTCTTAGAATATAAAGCATTGTATAGATAAAGGTCACAGTCCACTTCAGGCTAAATGCTGAATAAAAACGGTTGGCTGGAAGATTCATCAGGAAAATATAAATCTGGTCAGTCTTTATTGGAAATAGTCCACTGTACATCCAAAATGTTCGTATCCAAGGACCTGGAATCGTATTACCTGAACTGATCTCTATTGTTGTATTAGTACAAAGGGAAAGAAAGAGGTTCCAAGCAGCTAAGACCTAAAGCAAGCAGTATATTAAGGTGCAATTAAATATTAACACCTTGAATTACACCCAGAAACATATATGGAGATAGTGCAATCATGGAAGACCTGCAGTAATGTGCTAATTTTGACTACAAATTCTAAGCAAGACAACAGCTGCTTTACCAGATGTAGCTTCCCCATCTTTTGCAAAGTAGCAAAGGTTGTATAGTCGTGCAGTGTGAAAGACAGAAAAATACCAATGGTTGTGTACATCTTTATATAATGAGTAGTTACTACAATTTATGGCAAATCCCCATAAATCGAAATCTAAATAAAATCATCAGGCAGCCAGTAGAACCTTCACGCTGTAAATTTCTCTTACTGAAGACTAACAGTGTCAGTGAGGGAAAATATGACCAAGATACAAGCCTTTTTTTTTTTTTTTGCAACAAACCAGTATCATTGTAACTGTACGTCACAAGTAGTTGAGACTAAACTAGCAAAGAATTCTTACGCTCTTTCTTTCAGACTCAGAAGATGCCAAACCAGTAGGATTTTTGGAAATCATACAAGGATAAAGGAAATAGGATATTAATACTGCTCAGAGAGGTTACAGCAGTGTAGCCTGAAGACAATTTTTCACTATCTTGGCAACTAGAGTAACTATTAGTCTACTACATAACAAGGGGACATAAACGAAACCAAAGTTGACTGTCTTCAGAAAGAGGTACTAGGTTTTTACAGGACAGCATCACATCACAGATCAGGAAAAACATCTCTGTCTTGAAAATGTAAGTGAAACTTTTCTCTAACTCTTGATGTTTCTCCACTGACTACTTCCAGGCAGGGGTATGTCATTAGGAATCAGTGTTCGGATTACCAGCTGCATTGGGTTCCATTCTCAGACTAAGTGCTTTGTCTGGCACTGAATATATTCCTAACACCTGTCTCAGGCTTTTGGACTTCATTTGATACTCTTAAAGAATATGATCCACAGCATGTGTCTTTTAGATCCCTGAGTTCTTTGCCCTTAAAGACAGATAAACTATTAAGCAACATCATCTTTTGGGTGCTAAAAGTTCTGTGAAATATAGTAATAATCCATGTATCATGCCAAAAAAGAGGGAAAAAGTGGAGCAAATTAAAAAAAAGAAAGTGTATGGGATGAGGAAAGTTAAGGTAGAAAAAAAATGCTGAAAGCTGTGCTCTGGTATGTACCGCTGCAGAAATCAAGGTTACCATCATATAACCAGTGTAAATACCTGCACTATGTTAGTGTACTAGTATAAAATAGAATGTCTTGCTCTAGTGGTTAAACACAACAGTCATGACACATGTAATTTCACTGTGGCCAAGTTAGTGATCTGAACAAGCATCCTGATGTCTTACTGTGCAAACCAACTTTATGGCTTATAAAGGGGTCTAATAAAAAAGGACACAGACTTTTTACCAAGGATTGGATATAAGGAAGAATTTTTTTACAATGACTGTGGTGAGACACTGGAATAGTTTGCCCTGAGAAGTTGTGGATGTCCCATCACTGGAAGTGTTCAAGGGCAGGTTGGATGGGGCTTTGAGCAGCCTGGTCTAGTGGAAGGTGCCCCTGCCCATGGCAGGGGGGTTGGAACTAGATGATCTTTAAGGTCCCTTACAGCCCAAACCATTCTATGATTTTATGATTCTATGCCAATTTGAAAGGGTCTCAGGTCATTCTAGGTCAGGCAGCACTCTGACATTGTACATATACCTTGTACTGGTCCTCCAAAATACTTAATGTGACCCTAGGAAAATGACAGAGATTGTGCTCTAGATACTATACTTTAGATACTAAATCTAGATACCACAGATTTATGTGGCTCCATGGAATCTGTGGCCAGAGATCTAATGGTCACAGGTTCTACATAAGTAGGTTTCAAGAACACAAATCATTGAGATTCCTTCTTACACCTATGTATGAATGCCTTGCTTTACCTTGCATCTCCTTTCCTTGCTTTACCTCTTAAAGGATACAAAGAATGAGAGAGGAAGAAGAACCTTTTCAGAGGATAAGTAAGTATAATGTTCAGGAAACACTATTGGCCCAAAATTTCTAATCTGAAACAGTTATCAAGGAATGAGGGCAGCATATGGAAAGAATCTAGGTGATGTTTTTTTGGTTTTTTTGGTTGTTTTGTTTTGTTTTGTTTTGTTTTGTTTTTTAACTACTAAAAAACCTAGTATCTTACAATCGTGGGTCTTCTTTAAGTACAAGAATTTTATAAAAATTCCTACTCACACTATTAATTACTATGTTATTATGCCTTCTTAGATAACATAAAGCTGCTTGGGGAGGGCAAAACCTTATACGTTTGATAGAAAATAAATTACAAACATATAAAGGCAGTGTAAAGCTACTCTGTGTACAGGGAAGGAAGAATTTAGCCTTTTGTTGTTTTCTGTTGTTATACCAACAGTAACACAGAGATTTAAAGGCCTCAGCCTAAAGTAGTTATGAAAGTAACATATCTGAAACAGTTTGGAAAAAAATACAGCAGACAGTTGCATATGTAAAATTGGGTTATTACCAAAGGGACTGCTAAATTTGCAAACTTGAGTGCATATAAGAAAGGAAAGAAATACTGAATAAGGTGAATTAAGTTTCATTAACTACTGTTGCTTGAATACTTTTTAAAAAAGCTTTAAAAAAAAAACCAACAACTTAAACAAAATGTCAATGTGGAATATCTTCACCATGTTCTTTTTATCACTAAGCTTGAAATAAAATTGCTGCCACTAGAGATCATTGTTGCTCTTTGCAGAAGAGACCAGCTTTAAGTGTTTATTTTAGTACGTATCAGTACATACAGTCCTTTTCCTCACTGAATGCACTTCGTAATATCAAAACAGAAACACAAACATAAATTAATTCCAGATCCATCATTTCTTCTGTAAAATTTAATGGCACAATAATAGTAAATGGAATCCTAGATGTTTCTGTCCCAACACCAACATATCAATGATGGTTTGAAATGATTATAGGCTGTAACTATGTCAATCTTAGACTTAGTCCTTACAAAAAATATCATCTATTTCCCTTCAATCACATAATTTTTAATGTAAATTACACCTTTTCAAAAACTCCTTCAACACTACCTGTTTACAACTGTAATGAAACTCAGGGTTTGGACTAGATGACCTTTGAAGGTCCCTTCCAACCCAAACTATTCTATGATTCTATGAAACAATAAAATCTTTCTCTTGCTACAGTCTCTTTACCATAAAATCTGTATCTGCACCAAAATTCTTTATGCAGTTTCAGTTGTGCTATAGATTTTTGTTCTTGTGAATATCTGTGTAATTTCAGTCTTGAATCTTCATACAGATAGTGAAGTTAATGCAAAACCTCCCATGGAAATTTTATAAGTCTCAAAATATTTTGGATACAATGCTTTACATTGCAGTAACATCAAAAGTATAGTAAAAATATATCAGATGGGAATAAAATAGAAAATGCTTCCCTCTTTTTTTTTTCCCCCAGTTTCCACTCAAGTGAAAAAAAATAAATTCACAGAAAAAGTGTCTGCAATAGAGACACTGAGATTAAACCCTCAATCCACTTACCAACATTCCTTTTGAATTTAGTAAAGCCGCGATTGAATGACATTCATATTTCTAGATATTGGTACTCAAAGATTCTCGAGTACAATGCTGGAACAATCTTGTTTTCTTCTGTACCTTGGCTAGTTAAAATGTAGCCACCAATAAGCATCTTTGGGTAAATGTCTTCACCATTAAACAACAGTTGGACAATATAAAATATTCCCCTTCCTAAAAAAAAGAATGACAAAGTAATCCTCTCTCTTTCTAAGAGCTAGAACTATTTTGTCTAATAGATAATTACCCCTCCATCAAAACAGGGTCCTGAAGATAAATCTCAGGAAACATTATATGCTAAGTAAAAAAGGGGAAATTCCAGATGATAACTGATCAAAGGGGTAACTATGCATATAGACCAAACAGCTAAATCCTATAGTACATTAAAATAATCCCAAGTGTACAATTGGCAACACTAACTATACTGACTTCTGAAGTATGAAGGATTTTTAATTTAGGGCTCCCTGTGGTGATATGTTGTTTGTTTTAACGATTGTTGATTGTTTCACTGATGTATTTTGAAATATGTCCCTAATCTTTTGTGATTTTTTGTCCTCTTGGGATATATTTCAAATTGTTTTAATATGACACATGTATCATTTAATGGTACCGTGTTTTATTTTTGAGATTTTCATGTGTGCAAGCTTTTCCTAAGTGCTTTTAAAACTATTTACACTGGTTTTCAAAATCAAAATTGCAGTCTGGAATAAGTAGAAAATAAGCTCATCACTTCATAGGATCATGTACAAGATCATTGCACTATGTTTAGGTCTGTTCCAAACTGAGTGTCCTGATTTGGTTTGTGTAATACTCAAATAGGACAAAAGGCCTTGAAAGCATTATATATTTCATGTCCATGATTGTATACATAAAGCACTGAGGTTCAAGCCACAAAACCACACTTCTTTTTTTTCCCTCGCTGGCTGTTAATATTTCAGTGAACTTCAGGATCTTTGTCAAGCAAGGCTTTTGATTCTTCTTCAGGAGGTGTAAAAGACCTATCAGCTAGCCAACTTACAGGTAAAATGACAGCATTCTTTTACAAGGTCATTTCAAGAAATAATTTATTTGGTCCTCTAGGAAAAAAAAAGTAGTTAGTTCTTTCTTCCTAGGCTCTTCCTGAGAAGGTCTCTTCTTCCCTTTCCATCCCAAAGAGAAGATATGGCTTCTGTACTTATTTACTGGGCTAGCAAATATGTTTTAAACAATTTACCTTAATTTGAATTAATTTTGAAGTGCATACAAGTCCTTCCTGGTGTTAAGACATCAGAACTTTTAGGCCCCGAATATAACTGGGTGCTTATATTTTTGCATGTTTCTCACACAGAGAGACACACAAAGTCAAATTGTTGTGTTATTCAGTTCAAGGGACTGTGCAAATCCTGATGATTTTCTGTAGATGGTCTGTAAGACTAAATCTCCTCACCACTCTCCCTCCATTCAAGACAGAGGATTTCCTAGAGTGCAGGGAGAATTCAGTTTGAAAGTTAGTGTGTTTCCAGATTATACTGCCTCCCCAGAAACAAATAGAAACTTAAAAGAGCTTCATGACCGTTAAAGAAAATGAGAAAAACTAATATATAAGAAACAGAAGGTAGTGTGAAAAAGATAAGGTTTTGCTTTCCTACCTTGTCATTTATTAGCATGTCCCAGAGTTAACAATAAATGTGCACAGAATGATCCAGTCAACAAAGAAATAAAAGACAATAAAGAGGAGACTCAGAGCTTCAAAAGAAAGAGACTGGTCTATTGATATTAAGCTAATATTTGTATTTTCATGCCTTCAGTGTGGTTTTAAAAAAGCAATGGTTACTGGATACCAAAATGGCAATTGCCATACTATAGTAGACATCTTTGGCATTCTTTGATCCTTTCATCTCATCTCTTCTTGCTGCATCTTTTACCTATAGTCAAGATTCAACAGCAAGGCCTAGTAGGATTTAAGATCTTTTTTCATCATCACACTAAGAAGCAGTGGTTTAATTTCTTATAAATCACAATGAAAATTGACTAAAATCTGCATAATATATTTCATGGTAATAACACTATTCATAATAGATGAATAAAACCCACATGCATGCTTTATTATTTTGTTTCTGCATTGCCCATAAAAGCAGTTAAAACCTACTTCTTTTTCTAAATTAATATTACTGCACTTCTGATGTTAACTAAAAACAAAAATAGAGTGGAACACTTTTTTTCCACCATATAAGCCAGCTATATATCTCACAGATTGTTGACACACCTATTTTGGGGAGCAATAAATACAAAGGAAGCAAAATACAGTATATCTTTTGATATGGATTCTTGATGTGAGTGATTATAATTTTAGCAGATGCTACATTGTTTGATGAAACATTTTAGATTCTGAATGAAGAGTCCTTGAAGACCAAGAATGAAAATAATGCCTTACATGTGCAAAATAAATCTGACTTCTCAAGTACAATAGTCATTTACTGCTATCCAGAGTGCTGTGTAATGCAGTCATCACAGAGTTCATCAACAGACAATAGATGATAATTCTTTTTCCTTGTGAAAGAATTATCTCTTCATATTTTATAGGTGTTGGGCCAAATCCTTCAGTCCTTACTCCAGGATTGATTTCTCAGATCTTATTCATGGCAGATAAGAGTACTTCAACCCATGCCAATGAAATATTGTGAACTCCTTCATTAAGATGAATAAAGATACCAGTTCTCAGGCAAAGGAGACAATTGATGGGTGAGTAATGAATGAGCATTTTGGCTGGTAAGGAACAAAACCTTTAATATATATTTAAGCTTTTCACTTCATACAGGAACAAATATAGTTTAAGTATATTATATTTGACCTGACCTTTGAAGCATTTCTTGAAGAGTCTGTAAGAATTTGGGTTAATAATCTGAAGAGAACCAGAATCTGCACATTAATTACTGCATATTTCCAAAAATATTTATTGCCTATGAAAATAACATTGGCTTTATTGTTTCCATCACAGTGAAAAGTCAGACCCTCCTTGTACACATTATTCATTCTCACTTAGCAGTTCATTTGACTTAAAAATGACAACATCGAAATATATAGTATATGTATTTATGAAAGTATACAGCAATTAACCCTTATAATTTCAATCAACCTTTAATAAATATTAGCAAGAATAAATAACAAATGCTATCATTTTGGGGAAAAAGATATGAAGGATAAATTTATGGAAATGGAACAATGTTGTATTTCACACTTAACATTTTAATATCTAGAAATAATCTGGAAAATACTGTCTTGCTCTATTAACTATTTGGTGCCATTTTTTTCTACTTACAGTCTGCATTGTCTTTCATATTCTTTGAGTATAGGATTAAGCAGAAAACAATAGTACAAGACCTATGTTTATAAAAGCCTGCTGTGTTAAATTTGTTATTTCTGACTTTGAACTATTTTTTCTTAAATTTTACTACCACTAATAAAGGTTATTTCTAAGTAGGAAAAATGTTATTGGAACCAAAAATCACCAAATAGAAATATTGGAGTAATGGTAGATAAAATTCACATCTATGTGTAAATTTAACCAAGAAACTAATATTCTAGCCGTATTTACAAATGAGCCCTTCTTCAGCAAAATGCATATTAGAATCCGTATTTGATGAAATACCTCTTGTGTTAAATTGCAATGACTGGTAGAAGGCAAGAGGAAGGTCACTGTAGCTGATAAACATAGTTATGCAAATGTGTTATTGTGAGAAGGCACTGAACAGGGTTAAAAATTGTGCTAAGCAGAAGGTCAATCAGAATTTTCGTGGATCTTTCTGGCCTTGAATTCTGTAAAAGTGAGGAGGTGAGCAAAGAAGACAATGAAGATGAAAGTACATTTTTTTATTTTTTAATTTTGGTCTATTTGAAGAATAAAACAGTTTTGGTCTAGTAGGAAAAAGATGTCACCAACAATTATATTTTAATCAGAGAAACATCCTTTATTTTATTAAAATATTTATGAATTCACCGTATTTTTTACTTTCTCTATACCCATCAAACACAGAGACATCTAGTAGCCTCTCTCAGATTCTTCAGCTCTAGATTCCTCAGAAGTTCCCTGATCCAGCATCTCAGTGACTAGACTGATTGTAGTGCTCATTATAAGCATTATGCATATACTTAAGGTGCTTGTTCTTTAGTTTGTGAACAAATTTTGTTTCAAAGACAACAGAGAGAAGAAGAAGCCGTAGATGGCAGTTAGCAGGGACCTCACCAGAGATTCTGTGTACTTGTAACTGTTTTGCTCCTGGGCAGTAGACAATTTGTCATGTTGAGGGGGACCAGATAGAATAAATAATAGCCATGGTGGATATGTATATTGGGATTTATTTAAGAACCAGCAAGATTAGAGCTTTCACTCCACTCATTTATGGCACATGCTTGTTCAGTTGTCCCCCAGTGTTACACTTTCTAGGTTTCAGCTTCCCCTCACCACAGCACGGATCCTGCTGGTCTGGGAAGATAAGGCAAAAACTCGTGTCTCTGCACTGTCCTGCTGCTGGCAATTACCAGTCTTGGAGATCACCAGGCAAAGTCCCTGGGCATTCCCAGGCCTTCCACCTCATGCATCTGTCTGACTTCTGGGTTCTTCACCTGCTTCTCAGATCTTTCCTCCAGCAGGGATTTTCACCTTATTCTTTGCAGGTCACCTCCTGTTCCCTGAAACCACTTCTTCTTTCTAATAACCGTTTTTTAATTTTACCTCCTTTACTTTCCGGAACCTCCGATCTTGAGTTTTCCCAATCTAAAGAGTTTATATGCAGAAATACACTGTCTGCTTAGTGTCCTAGCTGGTGGTTCTGTCTCGTGCCTCTGTATTAAATGGAGGATTCAGGAAGGGCCACCTTTGTTTAGTTCAAATCATACAAAAATTTACAATTAGTCTGTACCAGTTGCAAATAGCATGTAGCAGGCCTTGTCTTGAGAATTCATAGGTTCAGTTTTGGACACTCATCCTCCACCTCCCCCACGACAAACACACACAAAATTACCTGTTGCCTTTCAGCGTTCACAGGCTAAACTTTTTTTCTTTTATAAGAAAGAATTTGCACCAGGTTGTATTGTGGGTATTTTACTACAATATACCACAGTCTGAATAAGTATCAGGAGCTTGTTTCTGCCACTGGGACAAGTAAGACCCCACAGATGAAACAGGTGAAGAAGGGTCATTTTGATCTCAAGCCTCTGTGGGTCGTGGACCACCATGTTTGAGTAAATGGCAATATACTGAGTTTTCCTCATTTTTACACCTTTTTTAACACTTCATTGCGCTGTACAATTTCTTAGCGGAGGTTCCTTTCACAGTACCCACAGAGATTCAGCAGAGTGAGGCAAAGGTTGATATTCCTTCTGAAACACACCTGTGCAGTGCCTGCTGTGAGATTTACAGCTTCAGGAGGCCTGTGCACTAATCCTTCACCCTGGCGGAATTTCATCTGTACTGTGTGTTACAGATGAGAGAAGAAAACCAGTGTTCCAAATTTTCCTTCCAGGCTGATACAGCAAAAGAAGGAGGAGCATGAAGGACATATGGAAGGGTATTTTGCCAGCTTGGTGAGAGATGCAAGAAAACGTTATCACTAAGTGCTACATTGAACACAAGAGGCACTACAAACACAAAACAGAACTGACTTATGCAGTGAAATGAAGGACCTCTTTTCACTTTGGGAGGGAGCATAAATGGACTAGAATATGTTCATCCCACACAGAGGATTTTTTGAGTACAAGTAAACAATGAGAATGGTTTTGCCCAATTCTTCTCTTACAGTCTCTCTAAGTGTCTTTCTCCGAGATATTTTATAGAATAAATGATGCTGATACATAAAACTGGAGAAATATCTCTGAAACTACATAATGAAGGCATGCCACTGCCGTTTACGTTGTATAAAAGGCACAGCATGCAGCAATACTTTATTTTGTCTATAGGTGGCAGCAGAAGACTATGTCTCATGAACAACCACTGACTGGAACAATGTTTAAATAAAGTTATTTGCACACTAAAGATGAATATTCTCTTAATAATACATGAACATTATTTAACAGGAACTATAGCGTCAATAGAATGTGAACAATGACTGCCCCTCTCCAAAAAAAGCCACTGCAGCCAGAAGTAGTCCTTTTCTTCAATGAAGTGAAAAGCTCGTTCAATTTGCTCAGTGTGGGAGTCTTTGTCATTTTAACTGGATGGCACAATAGATATTGATAAAAATAAAAGTCTTTTAACATAATAGCAATGCAAGACAATACCAAAAAAGTGTCTTGTCTGTCAGCAATGGCCATTAAAAATGTATTAAAACATGCATTCAGCTCTTTTATTTCCTGAAAATAAAAAAGGTTCCTAAGTGCTTACATTCAAAAACCATCTTATAAGGAAAGAAAGAAAGAAAGAGAGACAGGGAGCTCAGGAAGGAGGCCACCAGATCTAGGCACGGGAGACAAAAGCAAAGTAAAGGAAAAGGGCCCGTGAGGAAAAAAGAAAAAGCAGCCTCAACAACGAGATTAAGCCAGAGAGAAACATAATAACTCTAAACAATGCAATAGGCTTCATATATGCTTGAGCAAAATATAATTTAAAACTTCTGTCTGCCTATAAAAATCCCCTTTTTTTCCTGCACTGCAAATGTTTGTTATTTTCTAAAATTAAGAGGTGGTGTTCACTAGGAGGAATTAACAGTATTTCAAGTAAAAGATGCAGTTGTGCAAAACTGTGAGCCTTTTAGCTGCATAGTAGTAAACAAAGGGGAAAAAAAAAATCCTCCATGAAAGCATTGCCTTGCTTTCACTTACTGACCCTGCTAAACTGTTTTGTATATAAGTGAAGTATACATGGCGGATTGTCTAGTAAACAAAGCTTGCACTGTGGGAGAACGGTGGGGAGAGAAGATGAAAGGATCCAGTACAATTCCATGGCAAAATTTTCTGATGAAACAGCTAGTGAGGAAGGAACTGTTGTTTTACAGTGCCTCACAAGGTTCAAAGCATACATATTAAAACAACTTGCAGATGTAGGTTGTGCAAAATATTAGGGTCAGTACTTGCTAAACTCAGTTTGCTCAGCTATTTCTTCTCTTTCAGAAATTCCTAAGTCCTGTAAATCCTCAGAGCCCACTGTCTAATTATACTGGGCATCTTGTATACCTTCTCATTAAAAACTAACCTCCTATTTTAATGACTTGGTTGAAATCCTTTGAAGATCAGACTGTTAGTGACTGAATGTTGTACTCTGAATACCCCTTCACGCTGCCCTCCACCCTTTCTGAGCTTTGGTGATTTCTTATTTTCCTTTAAACCAATTTTAGATGCCTTACCTGGGTCCAAGTGAAAAATACTGAGATGCTTCATTTGAAGGCCATTTCTGCACCCTGACAGAATGGGTCGGTCTGAGTTAAGTGTTTATGTTGCTTTTAGCTAATGGGAAAGAGTCTTTTATCTATTTAGCTGAGGCAGTTGCTGAACAGATGTATCTCTGACACAGTGCAATATTTACAGTACCATATCTTTAACAAATTGCTTTATATTCATTCCTGGGATAATTCCAACTGACTTCATTCAAATTACACAAATGATTAGTTTGTGCTCTGGGTTTCAGATAATAAACCCTCTCCCAGTTTTGTATTTAGAGGGTGTATTTTCTTTATCATCTGTTTCTGGCTAGGATCACTATGGTTTAGACCATCATTTTAATTTACCATTTGAGTCTTTGGCTTCTGTCACACATCCAAAAATCTTGGACAGTCTCAGCCTTAATAAGAGGTTTAGAAATCAGGAAATAGATATATTCTTTCTTTAATTTGCTTCTTTCAAAACTTTACTTTTTCACATCTTTTATGAGTACTTTTAATGCCCTTCTGTATATTTTCCACATGCGTTTTAGTCATAACTGTTACTCACTTCAGATACAACTGTTCTTTTTTTGTGCTTCGTGGGTTTTTTTAAAGTCAAGAGAATGAAGAATGCATTCCTCATTCCACTTGGACACCTCTGGGGTCTCTCCCAAACAAGGAAGTAGAATTCTAGCATTGAAATAAAGAATAAAATGCAGTTTCTGTTGGAGATAAACTTATAATTCTTTTTCTGCATTATCATAAAAAAGAAACTAAAAATATAGGCTTCACATGGAGTTTCTCTTACAAAACCAAATATATTGACAATAGCGTTTAAATAAGTGAGGAAGTGTAATTAATTTGTGAGTTATTTCATTTCCAAAATGTACACAGGTAATAATTTCTGTGTTATTTAGTAGATCTTATGTACCTTACTGTACCAAAATTCAGAGAGGGCCGTACTATGATATTTTGAATTGCAATAAATGGTATTTACTCCATAAGCTTTCTCATTTATTCCAGTCAAAATGCCATGTTTTATGTCTGAAGAAAAACATACATGAATCTTCCTTATTTCCACATTGAAAAGATGAAAATATAACTTGCTAAGAAAAACCCTAAGTTTAAAATTCATTACAAATTATCCTGGAAATTATATTTTGTTTATTTTGACAGGTGCAGAGAAAAATTCATAAAATATTTCATCTCCATATTGAACATAATGGGAAATAGGGACATTATTTTGATACATGGCTTTACTAACACGTTTCAAGATGAAATATTGCCTATCATAGAAAATATACCTATTCACAAGCAAAAAATAATAATAATACAAAAATTGCTAGCTTTAATAAAAGCCAGGACTTACTGATTAAATAACATTTTATATTCAAGAGATTCTCTAACATAAAGGCCTTTATTGAAAAGGTCTGATGGGCTGAGATAAAAGTTTTATTTATTTTATAGGTGCTTTTCTTAAGTACAATTCCCTCACGGCTAGAATAAACCTGGAGTTAGGAAAGCTCTTATTGAAACAACTCTGCATCAAAACACAAATAACTTTCTATTAGCCATGTCACTAGGTTAAAGAATAGGTAGCTGGAATCCAAGCAATTATCAGGGAAACATTGGAGCATTCTTCAAAACAACCCTGACCTTAATAACTTGTTTAAAGACCTTCTCCTGATGGCTTATGGAAGAAGCCCAACTTAAAAGACAAAAGTGTACTCTTAAAGTGCATTGTTCATCACTGTAGACCCTCAGTGGCACAGCTACATGATGACAACTACTTTTGTGATGACTGTGATCGTGTAATTCAACCCCCAAATATAAGTGTTTTATTTTATCACCCTATTAGAGAAAAAAAAAAAAACCTCTCCTGTTTAATGAATAACAACATACACTACAAAGAATCTTTCAGTAGTGTGTCCAACCAAATGTCCTTGCACTCCAGTTAGTGTGTGGAACAGACCACAAAAATTATGACGGAACAAATGTGTAAAGAATCTGCTTTTCATTAGCAGAAATGATGAATCCTCTCAGCAAGCTGAATACACTGACACTGGGAGAGATTCTAATCTGAGGTACTCAGCATACAAAGCTTCTTAGTTCAACAGCAAATGTGTTTATGAGCTTCTGAATCCATCTGTTCAACACCTCTCAGGTGCAAGGACTCATCCTTCTAAAACGATGAAGTTTGTAAAGGAAAAAAGAGGATCCTCATTCACAGTTTCTTTCCACTTTCCACAGGACAGGCTGAAGCAAAACCACCACCACCAGAAGTTACAATTATATATTTAATTTATAAATACAGATAATTTATGTCACTGAAATATTAAGTTCAAATTCTTTCTTGCTTCTTCAAATTTCAATAGTGCATTACAGTGAGAGAGAGCTACAAATGTTACATGTGATATTCAGCTGCAGAAATACACAACCAAGTCAGAAATATTTAAAATACTGACAGATCATTCTTCTAGCACAATATCTTGTAGTAATACTTGGCCAGAAGATTTAGAGACACTGCTTGCATTATGTGACAGACTGCAGTTACTCTTTCTTCCAATCTTTTCTATTTTTCTTCTTTTTTTTCTCTACTATGGAGAGAAGTGCTCCGATTTCCTGGCTCCCAAAGGAAGGAGAAGCTTTAGTCTTTGTATAGATGTCTCATTCTCCAAGAGCAAGTGGAATTTTTGCTTTTCTCTGGACTGCTGTAAGATCCTAGCATTTCTGTGACTCACTTGATGGTTATATTGACTATCCTGCACCTAATTTTAATGTAGAGTACTATTGTAGATGGGAACATTCACGTGAGGCATTAAACAGCCTTCATCTCAGCAGCAAAGACATGCTGTTTAGTTCTGAATGTTTTTCTCTAAATCTGCTATCTCTATAGCCACAAAGATTTAGTTATAGATTAGATTTACATATTAAATAACAGCACTTTAGTTAAACAGTAACCACTATGGTTACCTCACAGTGTATAGATGAATAAATTTCATATATTCTGTGAAAGTATAACTTTTGCTTGATTTTCCTCACATTGTTTATAGAAATAAGCACTTAAACTTAAAGTGCAAAGCAAATTGTTCCAATGCTTCATTTTTCAGGCTACTAAAACATGGCCTGTACTTCTAAACAAAAGTTACCTTGTTTAAGTTTTTAACCTCTGATTTTTGTGTAACTAGTGGATTAATAAATTGTTCATTGTTAGGCATTTTTTCTCAGTAATGAGAGACACTCTTGTACGTGTCTACAAACTACATAAAATTAAATATTTTGTGGCTATGATGAATAAATCCAGCTTCTTAGTAAAGCAGATTTTCAATTCTTCACTCAAAGAAACAAAAGATGGCTGATGTCAGAAGGGCCTCTTGAGAACATCTAGTCCAAGCCCCCTGCTCAAGCAGATCAACTAGAGCTGATTGTCCACAGCCATAGAATCATAAAATCATAGAACCTTTGGGTTGGAAGGGACCTTTAAAGGTCATCTAGTCCAACCCCCCTCCAATGAGCAGCGACATCTTCCATTACATCAGGCTGCTCAGAGCCCTGTCCAACCTGACCTGGAATGTTTCCACGGATGAGGCATCCACCACCTCTCTCTGGGCAACCTGTGCCAGTGTTTCAACACCCCCATTGTGAAAAATTTCTTCCTTAGATCCAGTCTATATCTCCCCTCTTTTAGTTTAAAACCATTGCCCCTTGCCCTGTTGCAACAGGCCCTGCTAAAAAGTCTGTCCCCATCTTTCTTATAAGTTCCCTTTAAGTACTGGAAGGACACAATAAGGTTTCTCCAGAGCCGCCTCTTCTCCAGGATGAACAACCCCAACTCTCTCAGCCTGTCCTCATAGGAAGGGTGTTCTATCCCTCAGACCATTTTGGTGGCCCTCCTCTGGACCCTGTACTGAGTATCAGTAGAGCAGAGTAGACGGGCAGAATCACCTCCCTTGGTCTGCTGGCCACACTTCTTTGCATGCAGCCCAGGATACTGCTGGCCTTCTGGGCTGTGAGTGCAGATTTTCAGCTTGTGTCCAGCTTTTCATCCACCAGTAGCCCCAAGTCCTTCTCAGCAGAGCTGCTCTCAATCCCTTCATCCCCCATCCTGTATTGATACCAGGGGTTGCCCTGACCCAGGTGCAGGACCCTGCAGTTGGCTTTGTTGAACTTCATGAGGTTCATAAGGGCCCGTGCCTCGAGCTTGTCTAGCTCCCTCCGTATGGCATCCCATCTCTCTGATACGTCAGCTGCACCACTCAACTTGGTGTCATCTACGAACTTGCTGAGAGTGCAGTCATTGATGAAAATATTAAAGTGTACTGGTCCCAATGAGGACCCCTGAGGGACACCGCTAGTTGCTGATCTCCATCTGGACATTCAGCCATTGACCACTCACTACCCTCTGCATACAGCCATGTCCACTTGGGTTTTAATCATCTCCACAGATGGAGATTTCACAACCTCTCTGGACAACCTGTACAGCGTTTAATCACCCATAGAGTAAAAAAAATATTTTGATATATTCAGGTAGAATTTTGTGTGTTTCAATATGTACCTCTTGTCCTGTCATTGGACACTACTGAGACAAACCTGCTTCTCCCTTCATTCCCCCCCATCAGGCTTATATATTGAAAAGATCCCTCTGAGCCTTCTCTTTTTCAGGCCGAAGAGTCCCAGCTGTCCCAGCTTTTGTCATGAGAGAGATGCTCCAGTCCCATCATAATCTTCATGCCCCTTTACTGGACTCTCTCCAGTATGTCAATGTCTCTCTTGTACTGAGGAGCCCACAGCTGGACACAGTACTCCAGGTGTGGCCTCACCAGTGTAGAGTAGAAGGGAAGGATCACCTTTTGACCTTCGGGCAATATTCTTGTTAATGAATCCCAATACACTCTTGGTCTTTTTCACTGTGAGGTTGCATTCCTGGCTCATGATCAGCTTCTTCTCTAGCAGGACCCTGATGTCCTTCTCTGTAGAGCTGCTTATCAGGTGGTTGGCCCCCAGCACTTATTTGTGCATGTGATTGTTCCCCCCTAGGAGGATGACTTTGCATTTCCTTTCACTGTACTGTATGAGATTTCTGTCAGCCCAATTCTCCAACCTGTTAAGATCCCTCTGAATGGCAGCACAACCACCTGGTCTTCAGCCACTCTTGGTTTTGTATTATCTATAAACTTGCTATGGGTGCACTCTATCCCAGTGTCCAGGTCACTGATGAAGCTGTTGAACAGTATTCACCCTGGTATTGCCACCTGCATACGCCACTAGTGACTGGTCTCCAGCTGGACTTCATGTCACTGTTCTTATCTCTCTGCGTCTGATTGTTTATCTAATTTCCAATCCACTTCACTGTCCACTTTTCTAACCTGTATTTCCTCAGTCTATTTATGAATATGTTGCAGGAGACAGTGTCAAAGGCTTTACTAAATTTGAGGTAAATAACACCCATTGCTTTCGCTTCGTCCACCATGCTAGTCACTTCATTGTAGAAGGCTGATTATTTGAACATGGCTACCCTTTCATAAATCCGTGCTGACTACTCCCTTCTTGTCCTTCATGTATTTAGATGTTTTCTAGGAGGATTTTCTCCACCTTTTTCCCAGGGACAACCATGAGACTGACCCTCTTGGAGTTGTCCTGAGCTTTCTTTTTGCCCTTCTTGAAGGGTAATGTTCTCTCTCTTCCAGTCTTCAGGAATCTCTCCTGGTCTCTATGACTGTTCAAAGGGAATTGAGAGGGGCCTCCCAATGACATCAGTCTGTTCCCTTAGGACTCATGGGTGCAACACATCAGGGCTGATAGATTTGTGTGTGTCTAGTTTGCTCAAGTGCTCCCTAACTATTTAGGAAGGGTAAGTCTACCCACAGAGGGTAAGTGCCTTCTTGCAAACGTCTGTCTGGTCCGAGGGACCTGGACACAGGTACTTGTTTTGTTTGGCTTGGTTATTTTGTTTCTTTTTCCTGGCCCATGTGTGTTGGTGTGCCTTTCTGCACATCCCACTGCCTTGCTGTGCCTCTCACATGTGCAGCCCACATGCTTTCACATTCCTTTCTGCATGGCCAAGATGTCTCAATGTGCCACACTCAGTTCTGTTGCTTATTTATTTCTGAAACTTTCTAATCTTTTTAATAATCCTTTTTAAAAATTTAAAAAGAAGAAATCTCTAGAGTTTTCTGGTACTGTTTTCATGACTACCATATACAAATGTAAAAAATTCTGGCATCCTGTTTCTGTTTAAGGTTATGTTTGTTCCCTTGGCTACAGCTTTGTTAATGTGGTTCTCTGCTCTGATGTTGAAATCCTCCTCAGTCTCAGTGAATTTCAGAGTTTAATGTTGAATGTGACCACATTCTGTGCTCCTGGGTTTATGACCTGTTAAACCACACTAAAATACCTATGATTTATATGAGCTTCCTTGTCAAACAATCCAAGTCCTGTCTACACAGCTGGCCAGCTCTATTTATTGTTTAGTATTTATTTATTTTTAATCACCATGAAATTTTTACCAGTAATCATTGTATTTTTTTCTTCATCTTTCAGGACAAAGAGGAGACACTCTGCACATATTGCACTAAGAACAGATCATTATGTCACTCCAGAAGGAACATCATTTGACAATGATTTCCCATTTACTAAGCTCTTTCTGTGATTGCATGTAAAAAGACAGTGAATTTCTACCATGCTTATCCTTTAACAGCTTGACACATGGAATTCAGTCATGTGACTTAAAGTATTGAAGCAATAGTTACTTTACCAATTAAAACTCTTTCATAAAAAATTATAAGGTTTCCCCAGAGCCACCTCTTCTCCAGGATGAACAACCCCAACCCTCTCAGCCTGTCCTCATAGGAAGGGTGTTCTATCCCTCAGACCATTTTGGTGGCCCTCCTCTGGACCCTCTTCAACAGGTCCATGTCTTTCCTGTCCTGAGGGCTCCAGAGCTGGACACAGGACTCCAGGTGGGGTATCAGTAGAGCATAGTAGATGGGCAGAATCACCTCCCTTGGTCTGCTGGCCACACTTCTTTGCATGCAGCCCAGGATACTGCTGGCCTTCTGGGCTGCGAGTGCAGATTGCCAGCTCATGTCCAGCTTTTCATCCACCAGTAGCCCCAAGTCCTTCTTGGCAGGGCTGCTCTTAATCCCTTCGTCCCCCAGCCTGGACTTATACTGGGGGTTGCCCTGATCCAGGTGCAAGATCATGCACTTGGCCTTCTTGAATGAGATTCACATGGGCCCATTCTTTGAGCTTGTCCAGCTTCCTCTGGATAGCATCCTGTCCCTCAGGCATGTCAACTGCACCACTCAGCTTGGTGTCATCTGCAAACTTGCTGAGGGTGCACTCAATCCCACTATGTCATTGATGAAGATAATTAAAGTGTACTGGTCCCAATACAGACCTCTGAGGGATACTACTCATCACTGATCTCCATCTGGACATTGAGCTGCTGACCACTGGCCTCTGGATATGACCATCCAACCAATTACTTACCCACCCAACAGTCCACCCATCAAATCCATCCCTCTCCAATTTAGAGAGACGGATGTTGTGGGGGACCATGTCCAAGTCCTTACGGAAGTCCAGATAGCATCAGTAGCTCTCCTCTTGTCCACTGATGTGGTCACTCTGTCAGAGAAGGTCACTAGGTTGGTCAGGCAGGACTTGCCCTTGGTGAAGCCATGCTGGCTGTCTCTAATCACCTCCCTGCCCTCCATCTGCCTTAGCATAGCTTCCAGAAGGATCTGTTCCATGATCTTTCCAGGCACAGAGTTGAGGCTGACAGGTCGGTACTTCCCAGGGTCCTCCTTGCTACCCTTTTTATAAGATGGGTGTAATGTTTCCCTGTTCGCAGTCTCCAGGGACTTCACCTGACTGCCAGGACTTTTCAAATATTATGCAGAATGTCTTGGCAACTACATCAGCCAATTCCCTCAGGATTCTGAGATACATCTGATCTGGTCCCATAGACTTGTGCATGTTCAGGTTCTTCAGGTGGTCTCAAACCTGATCTTCTCTTACAGTGGGAAGCACTTTGCTCCTCCAGTCCCCATCTTGCAGTCCATCCCCTCAAGAGGTGTGGGAAGAGATATTGCCAGTGAAGACTGAGGTAAAGAAGTTATTGAGTACCTCAGCCTTCTCTTTGTCTGTTGTTACCAGGCTGCCAATCTTGCTCATCAGCAGGGGTACAATTTTTTTACCTTCCTTTTCTGTCTGACATACCTGTAGAAGCCCTTCTTATTATTCTTTGCATTCCTTGCCAAGTTCACCTCCAGCTCTGCCTTGGTTTTCCTGACCCCATCACTACACAACTGGGCAGCATCCCTGTATCCTCATCCCAGGATACCTGTCCCTGCTTCCACTGCCTGTGCATTTCCTTCTTGTCCCTTAGTTTGACCAGCAGGTCTTCACTCATCCATGCTGGTCTCTTGCCTTTCTTTCCTGATTTATTACACCTGGGGATTGAGAACTCTTGCACTTAGTCAAAAGCGTCCTTAAAGATCTGCCAGCTCTGTTCTGCTCCCTTGTCCCCTGAGGACAGTTTCCCAGGGAGTCCTACTGACTAACTCCCGGAAGAGCTGGAATTTTGCTTTCCTAAAATTCCGGGTCCTGAGTTTGCTTTTCACCTGCCCCCTATCCCTCAGGACTGCGGACTCCACCAGTGCATGGCCACTGCAGCTCAGGCTGTCTCCAATCTTGATGTCACTTGCATAGGTGACCAACAGGTGTAGTATGGCATCCCCTCTGGTAGGGCTGTCTATTACCCGGCATAGGAAGTTATCCTCCATGAACTTCAGGAGTTTCCTGGATTGTCTATAGCTTACTATGCTACTTTTCCAGCAGTTGCTGGGGTGAGTGAATTCGCCCAGCAGGACAAGAGACTGTGAGTGTTATGTGTTCTGCAGCTGGAGTGAGAAGGATTCGTCAATAGACTCCCTTTGATCGTGCAGCCCATAGTGGACACCAACCACAAGGTTCCCTTTGTTGCCTCAGTCTCTGATTCTTACCCATAATTTTTCAATCTGCTCATGTCTATTCCTTCAGAGACAGCTCTTTGTGCTCTATCCTTTTCTTGATGTAGAGGGCAATACCTCCTGACTTCCTTCCTCACCTATACCTTCTGAACAACCTGTAACCATCAGTAGCTGCACTCTAGTCATAGGATTCGTCCCACCAAGTTTCAGTAATGGCAACCAGTTAATAGCTTTCTAGCAGCACAGTGGCTTACAGCTTTTCCTGTTTGTTGCCCATGCTCTGTGCATTGGTGTAGAGGCACTTCAGCTGGGCTGTCAGCCATGTCACCCTCTTAGAGGAACCTCTAGTTCCTCTGAGGTCTTTCTCTGGTGCAACAGGCTAAGAGGCCTCTCTAACACCCCATCCCTCTAACCTTGGTGTGTCATCCCACAGCTTGTTTTGTGTGAGCCTGATATTATCCCCCTCCCCCTTTGAGTCTATGAGAGATTCAATCTATTTTGAATATACAGATAGATATTACACCATAAAATTGAAGGGAGCCTGGCCACATTTCAATCTGGCACTCAGTTTCACAGCAACCAAATTCTGGACGGTGTTCTAATAAGAATTCAAATCCTAACAGATATAAGGTTAATAAATATTGTGACTTTGATTGGATCTCTTACAGGAACTCAGGTATAGATCTTATATAGTGATCTTGCTTCTTGAGGTATTTATTTTCTAGAGGAATGAACACTTAATTAAAATGAGAAGACCTCAAAAAAGCCTTTCCCTCTTCTCAGAGTTAGGTTACATCAAATGAAGAAGATTCTGGAGAGATCTTACTTGGTTGTTTGTTTGCTTGCTTTGAAAAAAAAGGGTAAAATTTAGAAATTGTTTCATATTGCTTTTACCTATGAACGAAGTGATTGTTTAGTTGTCTACATCTATAATGCATACCAAACCTGACAAACACAGAGATATATTAGGAGAATTTTTTATGCTGGAATTCCTTTAAGACTGTATTTTCCACTTTTTCAAGGGAACAATCTACTAGTATTACTGAGAACTTTTTTATGTTACAATTTATAGTGAAACTAATTATTTTAGTTCACACATTCATGTATTTTTCATCAAAACAATGTTAAATAAAAAAATACATATCAAATTGATTTGACGGAAAACAAAATTTAGTTTGATGGCATTGGATTTTTTTTTTAAATTTTTTACTATTTTTTTCTATCCCTCCACCAACAACAAAAAAAGAGCAAAATACTGAACATGAAAATCTCAACTCACTCATTCTTCTCTAAAACAAAATGAAAGGAATTCTAAAAATGTTCTCCTGGTTCCAGCCCATATTACTACGGAAAAGATGACTAGGGAGTAAACTTGAACACTAAAATTCTTGATTGTATACCCTGTTGAATTGTCAGCTCTTAATTGCTTCAGCCATCTCTCTGACATAAATCTGCAACAGGAGTGTTATCCTTATCAAGTGGAATGTGACCTATCAGTGCCACTGGGCCTCAGGGGCAGGGATTGGTCTCTTTTATTAGCAGTACAGTCATAACCTTTGAATGGAAGCATTTATTTCTTTTCAAACCATTTTACCAAAGTCTGGAAACAACACCAAAACCTTTACAGGAATGTTTTGCTGGATAAAAAAATAAATAAAAATCAAAACTCTGTTAGCATTTTTGAGTAACTTGTATTACTCCAGCAGACCACTGTACAGACAGTGTTTCAGCCCAAAAGGTCACTTTGCTACAGTGTCTTCTAACATGCCTATACAGCTTGCCAATGAGACCTCAAAAATACTTTCTTAACAGTCTCGTTTGAGACCAAAGTAGAAGCGCTAAAATTACAAGGAATTGCTTTCTCCCTTCACCTCAGAGGCTGCTGGCACCAATGAGCTGGCCCATGTCTATATGGGGCTATGTATGGGTCTATATACCAGTTCTGCTTTAACCTAACCCAGACATGTTCCTGGTCTCCTTGCTGACAGAGCTCACAACGCTCTACAGAGCGGTGAAGGTGCAGTGACAACTCTGTGGATATTACTGTCACAGAGGTAGTGCTTGTATGGGAGGGGGACAACCTGCTCATGACTTCCCCTTTTTTATGCAACTGTCAGACCATGCCCAGACTTGGAATAACGTTAGGATAAAGAATGCTAATAATTAAACTGTTACACGTCTCTCTCTCTCAGTTCTGAGTTTTAAACAAAACTGCATAAACAGTGCGATTCTAGCAATAAAGTGAAATTTGTGTCTCCCTCAATAAATAAATAAAACCATAGTCCCTTCCTCTGGCCAAGGAAACTTGGAAACTC
Source organism: Phaethon aethereus (assembly GCF_964289735.1). Classification (NCBI taxonomy): domain Eukaryota; kingdom Metazoa; phylum Chordata; class Aves; order Phaethontiformes; family Phaethontidae; genus Phaethon; species Phaethon aethereus. The sequence goes on along the minus strand of NC_138575.1, from coordinate 177,729,313 downwards.
TATCAATGTTTCTTCTAAAAAAACTAGATGGCTTGTTGCTAACTGATATGAGTCAGTCCTGCCCTCAAGGTACAAAGGTGCTGACTCTATGGGATTTGTAATTAAATTTGAAAAAAGTTAATCATAATTTCTCTCCCTTGTTTCAAGTCACTTTCTGATTAAGGGCATAGGAAAAGTACTAATTTAAACCAAAACATTCACATCTAGCCAATAAATGACCCCTGAAGAATAGTACGAAGAGTATGATCACTTAATTCCAGTACAGACCAAACTATTCTTTGTATCATCAGTATATAAAAAATATTTTAACTATAGGGAGCTACTTTTAAGGAAGGTCTTACACAAACTTTCTAGAATTATTTTTTATGTTTATTTTGTACAATTCTTGTGAATTTTAATAAATACACAGAAGGTGGATTTTACCTACAAATCTTAAATGGTGTGATTCAGCTTCCAAAGCATACATATTGAGAATTGTCTGAGATGCCACAAGACATCTGAGGTGTTCTGCATGCAGCTGATATATATGAAGCAATATATGTGAGAATCTCATGTGTTTCTGGTGGGGAACTGCAGGTCAGGTTAGACACCCTCAGATTTCTCACATGTTACCGGAAACCTATGTTTTAAGCAATTGATTGCGGTACTGAATTTTAAGAAACATAAATTTCTTCCAAATTTACTTTTGTGGGGCCAGGTTGTTACTCCCAGTTTCTGAGAGCTTCTTATTGTTTATAACTACAATGGAAGACTATTGGTTAAATATCAGCAGTTAGGTAGCAACTAAGAATCAACTGTAAAATGAAAAATCAAGATGTAATATTAGAAACTGAGTCCAACCTTTAGTCAGTATAGCCAAATAACCTGACCAAAGGTAGATGCCAGTTTGGAGCAGGTGTTTGGACTACAGCCTTTATAAAGCAGCCCGAAAACATGTGTCTAGTGCCATTGGAAAAAATGTCTGAGACTTTTGCATCAGACTGAAAATATGACATAAGAGCTGTGTGAACAGCATGGGACTACACGGGATACTTTCTAGTGATTTCAAATGGCAATTCATGCTGAAGTGCGAGCAACTGTATCAAGCCTCGTCTGTGCAGAAAACAAAAAGAAGCCTCTTCAAGAGGATATTTTTCTCCTCTAACTCAAACATATTTTATGAGAAGACGAACTGTTCTTAGGAGGACCCACAGTCAGACCTTTGTAAGAGTACCTGGCTTTGAGTAATTGTTGACACACTGTACCTGGAGTACTGTGAACTAAGAAAAATACCTTGAGATGTATGAAGCAGTTACCTCATAAAGAGAATAATGGGAAGTCATTTAGAAAACACTTCACTCTATACAAAAACAATGGGTGCCAGCTAAAGAGAACATAAAAACACTTTTATTTTTTTAAATCTTTCATTATGAAACTATTGATTATTTTAATAGGTTTTTGTTAAATGAGACAAAGGAAGCTAATCAAAACTGTATTCCTAAAATAAGAGGAGAGGGGAGAAGTTCTTTACAAGGAAAAATGTAACAAGTGATATAGTTTTAATTAGAGAGTAAAGAAAACATAGAAACATTGAAAGAGTATATCATGTTCAAGGCCAAAAGATGCTGAAATTTTGAGAGGTTAATTGAGAAAAAATTATAGGGATCTGAAATAAAGATAAGGACAGAAACTGCAGATCAGATTAGTTTTTTAAGATTGCTACCAAATATACCTGGATAGTCAGTTCAGAATTAATTTGAAGTTGACATTAAATGCAGCATTAGAAAGCCAGATAATCATGCTGAAAATATTCGATAAAATTCATTAGTCTATGCAGTATTTGTGATAACTCTCAAAAATATACTGGCTACCAGTTTCCTTATAGTCATGTGAATTTTACAAAATTCTGTGAAAAGGAGTTATTCTTCTGGAGATTGAAACAAACAACTATTACAGTGATTAAGGCACATTTCTAAATTTTTCATTTGCATTTTTGATGACACAAAATTTTATTTTAAATTTTAAATGCCTTAACGGATTAAAAATTCAAGAATGAAATAGGTAAGAATTGATCCAAAGTAATACTTCCAGCTGTTGTTTTGTAAAAATGATAATCAAAACCATTCATGTTTGATTTGAGCTGAACTAATATCTTTCCTCTTTTGAATTGCCATTAAAGGAATAAATTAAATGTCTGGGTAAATAGCCAAATGACAAGTCTACAATTTGTAACTGTGTGAAAGAAAGAAATCTATTACTGGATGAAAAAATTGTTTTAGCTTTACTCGCAGAAAAAAAAGTGTAGTAGCTGAAGATGTTGGGAACAAAATACTTAGGAAAACTTTGAAGCACCAGAACACAAAAGACAACTGAAAGTAATCAGTTTGTCCCATGATTCCCACTTCTTTCAGAATGATTTTTTTTGTCTAAAGTATATGCTGGATGAGCAAGCTATTGAGAAGAAGACTTACTGCACAGTATAAACTAGTGGAATGCTTTCATGTGAGTACTTCTGAGTAGTGTTCAGTTATCTAAATAACATCTAGCACCACATTACATCTGAGGAGGAACAGAGAGAAAGTAAAACAGGATTATCTAGATTACCAGTAGTAGTCTTTCTTGTAAAGTGAGAAATAAGGGCTTTATTTGCTACTCAGCCTGTGGGATTTTGAACTAACAGTTTTAACAACACAAGAGAGTGTCCTACTTACCCTCACACAGTGCAGGAATTATGGAGGTGGAGATGTAAAGCATGGTGACCACTTCTGATGAAACTGTATTGCTCTGTAGGGAAAAATGAAAGTCTCATAGAAGTTAGGGCATGATTCTTATTTTAGTAGTTAAGGCACACACCTCAGGTATACAAGGGTTTTGTTATTTTCTTCTGGAGTGTTTATACATTTTATAAAAAATAATTTTGTTGGTAAAACAGAAATACTCCTTCAAATTCAAAATCATTCAATGGAGACCACAAAGTTTGGAAAAGTCTCTTTTGCAAAGCCTAAAAGTAATCCTTTGCCAGACAGGAAAACATACTCTGGATAAGTAAAGTGCCTTGTGTGACACTTAGACTAATTTAAAGGATTGACTAGATCCTTTGCATTTGCTATATGGCAGCAATTCATTATTAAATAACATGGACTATTTTTCATATTCAGTGTGGAACCATAAGATATATATGGATTGAAAGACCTTTCTATGGAACCACATTCCTTTCTTGTTACCTATTGAACTAATTCTCTTTCTGAGCCTTTCTTCTAAGGACAGTTCCCGCAAGTACTTCAAACATGCAGAATCCCATTAGAGGTCCTTATACTGTATGTAAAGCCTGGCAAAGTCAATGGGTATATTCTTCTTACTGATTCTTACTGATTTCAGTGGCTTTGTTTATAGTCAAAGGACATGCAAGTTGAAGTCCATCATTCATCGCTATCTGTCAATACAGGGATATTTCTTTGAATATGTAGAAAGATTCATACATTTTAAGGTCAGTGGTCTGTAATAAATTAACCTCATCTTTTTCACGTATTACAAGATACTGAATTTCATCAAGTCAAATCACATGTGCATCCAGCACAGAACATTCTTCATTTTCTTTATATAATAAGGTGTAAGGCTAGAAAATGTATTTGTTCTTTTTTATTTCCTTTTCATTCTGTTGAACCACATTTTGTCTAATGCCTATTTGAGTCCTAAACTGTGGAATTTAGTTACTGTAGACCAGCCTTGTCTCTTACACTCTCAGCCTTTTTATCTTAGTAACAGGGCAATAAGACCTGCATACCATCCCCTTCTTAGCTCAGCCTTGTCTCCTTGTTCAGCTGATTAAACACTAGTAGGTCTGAAAATTTGTTAGAGGATGTAGTTCACAATAGAGTTAGAAAGTAGTTAAGATCTTCTTCCACCTACTGTCTGGACAAATACACAGTGAACATGCTTCCCATATCCTTTTGTGAAAACCCGTGCTGTGGACCTGCATGCTCAGGAGAGCATTTTTTGTTGATCTCAAAAGGAGTACAGGTATTTAAAAAAAAATTTCAGTAATTATGTTTAGAAGATTATATGTATCTCTAAGAGTGTAGATTCATGTGTGTGTGCCTTTTGCAGAATCAGAACCCATGAATCAGTTATTAGAACTGAAGTATATCTTTATAATATTTTACCAAAATATTGCAGATTTAAGAGAACTCCATCTTTCTTGAAAGATAAACTCTAAGTAAAGGGTACACATAGAAACTAATCAGATTTGTCAGCTAACAAATTCTACTTTAAATAAATGTGATTAAATAAAACACAGACTGATACAGAACCAGTAGGACTCAGATAGCAAACCACTCCACTGAAATAAATAGGCTTCGATAACTACGCTGATAGCTGCGTTAGTTATCTACAACTATTCATTTTGCTTTTGCAGTTGCAATTGTTTGCAACAGGAGTCATTGTAATGTGGGGAGGCCAGCCATCAAGTCCTATTCATTTCAAAAAAGATTTGGTTAGCTATCAAATCCCATCTCATCTCATTTATTTTAGCTTATACTGTTAATGGCATTATTCTCATTGTCTTATAAGCACATAAAACTATTGCCATTCTCCAACACTGGTTTTGTGATGTGTTCATTTAAACTGATTTTAAGAATACATTGAAAGGTAAATCTGAGCCTACAGATTAACTTGCGTCCCAACTTAACATGGACTGTTTCACATAATTTTCAGTTTCCTGGTTGGAAAATGGGTGTTTAGTTTGAGGAATAATCCAAATTTAGCTAACCCACTTAGGTTTGGTATTTGTATTTTAATTGTTCATGTTAAACAAAGGTAAGTACACAAAAAACCTACAAACTTTTCACTTGAACTGTAAAAAAAAAAAAGTAATTAAAAATTGTCTGGAAAGCTCTAGAATCTGAAGCCTGTGAAGCTTCATACAGTGATTCTACAATATTAATTTGCCTACTCTTATTCTGTGTTATTCTCCTTCCTGTCTCTCTCTTAAGGCTGCACTTAAAATATGTCAGAGATCGTTCTTTAGCTCTGAAACCAGGACAAATGACATGGCTCAGGGATTAATTTTTTTCCCTGCAAAACAGGGTATCTACACCAAAGTTGCCTACTGTGAGTGGTCGCTAGCACATGTGTTCTTCTGAGATGCATCTGAGCAATGACTGAGAGAGTGCTAGCTGCTATGGCCTGAAACTGTGCTTGTGATCGTGTTAACAAGTAAGCAGCCTGGACAGTCATGCACCTGTACCCATGCTCTGGCCTTGTTTTATTTAGTGTATATGTAACCCTAATGTCTTTTGCTTAAATATTTTTATCATGATTCAGTTGATCTCATATATCAAAATCTGCCTACCATCAGGGTAAAGATACATCACTTTTGCATTGCTGACAGTAAAGTGTTCTCCTGTCCACAGCAAAATAATGACATCTGCTGTTTAAACCACTATGAGGAGCACACTTATTTGGCTTTCTTCCTATTCTGGACAAAATATACAATATCCTCTGTCTACAGCTATTCTGAAAACTCACAGAAGGAGATGAGCCCGAGTTCATCAGTTTGCTTCCCTGTATTGCCATTTTTTCTGCATAACACTTCCTGAGACAATGAATAAAAATGACTGCAAAGTAGTCATGCCCATATCCACAAGACAGCAGGCTTGATTTCCATAAACCGTTAGAATCCTGAAAAGATCTGTTCTGCCTTTTTGATCCTCACAGGAAAATCAAGAAGCCTTCAGCTGTCAGAGTACACCTGTACCAACTAAGCTATCTCATGAAACATTTGGGATGTAGTCCATATTTCGACAGTCACCCATTAACATGACCAACTGTTTCCAAGAAAAATAATTATTGCAGAATGGCCCAAGACAGTTTCAACTAGCCAGCATTTATTGCAGCTACAAGAAGAATCTACCAGTAGGAAAATACCAGTAAAGGTGGTAATGAGGCAAAGCAGTTAGAAAAAATCTGGTTTAGAAAAACTGTACACATAGTTTCATGGATCTCGGAAAGAAAAAGAATTATTTTTGGAGAGGATAATCTTAATAAAATATGTGTTTTCTTGGTGAAATTAAAACAATAATTTGAGGACTGTTTTTCTGTTATTATTTTGTAGCTTAAGAAAATGTCCTGCTCAACCTGAAATGAATTTATCATCTTGGCTTTCTATTTTTTTTTCCATTTATTTTTTTAACCACTTAAAAGGATAAATGAAAGGAATAATGAAAACAGAAGTAATGCTTGGTAAGGGCAAGTCCCTGGGGAGACAATAATTTACTGAGACCCAAAATAAAGTATGTGTAAACTAGAGAAAAAAATATTTTCAACTGTAAGGAAAGTGGGATATTATCTATAGGAAATAATCTATTTTTAGAAGGAGATGCATGACATGGGGTGCAGGTGCCCAGGCGCTGGCAGTGGGGAGTGCAGGGTGGCCTATGTGAGGAGAGGCCAAGGCTGCCCCATGTTGGACGCAGCCAGTTCCAGCCGACTCCAACTGACCCACTGCAGGGCATGGCTGAGTCCCTCAGCCGAGATGGTGGTGCCTCAGTGAAAAGGTATTTTAAAAACTTCTTATTCCTCACCATTGTATTTGATTTTCCACTGGCAATAAATTAAATTTATATTTCTTAAGTCAAGTCTGTTTTGCCTGTGATGTTAATTGGTAAGTGCTCTCCTTGCCTTTATCTCAACCCATAAGCTCTTCCATCTTATTTTCTCCCCCTGTCCTGTTCAGGAGGGGGAGCAAGAGAGCATGTGGGTGGTCTTCTGGTAGCCAACCAAGGTCAATCGGCCACGATGTACAAACTTGTCTTCACTCAAAAACAATTTTCAAAACATTATTTTCCCAATGCGTCCAGCTAAACAACAGAAACAAATAAAAAGCCCCCTACAACCAAACAAAAACAACAAAACAAAATCCAAATACCTAAAAACTTCTGGAGATTGTAAAGGGATAACTAAGAAAAAATATTTTTGGAGACAACAGCCTAAGTGTTAATATAACACTGATAAAAACAGTGATCAATTAACTAACCCATGTAATGAATTTGTTTTATGGCAAGCAACTCTTACTTCACTGATTTAATATTTGCAGCACAAGATGACTAAAACTCTATCAAACAATTGGTGTAGCAGAACGGCAGGATGGGATAAATCTTACTTAATTGTATCCAACTGAATGTTAGCTGTTAGTCCAAGAGACTTGGCTACTCCCATTCTACATGAAAGAAGAAAGACAGATGTTTCCAAAAGTGGTTCAGTTCATCCTGAAATAAGTTTGTAATAGGAAGAAAGACCTGACAGAGGGTCTTGTATAATTTAACTTACCTTTTTATACAAGAGAAATAGGAAATAATCCGTTCTACTGTACTACCTTAAATTTTGGTTTTGCTTCAATATGTACTTCCATATTCAAGTTCTCTATACTATGCTTCCTTATAGAATTGTCTCATTCTTTTTTGTATCAATATTTTTCTAAATTTTTATATATTATGTCATTATGTTTAGGTTCTGACTTACTGTTTTTTGGGGTTTTTTTTACAACAATATTTAAGTTTTATTTTTGATAATTCAGTTAAATTAATCTGAAATTTGTTTGGGATTCAAGTGTATATTCGAAACCCCTAGATTTAGTATTTACAATATAGCTGTCTACATGTGATCTACAGGTCCAAACTCCATTACACTCAGGAGATACAGGCTATTTAGTACAGAATCACAGAACCATCAAGGTTGGAAAAGACCTTTAAGATCATCAAGTCCAATCATCAACTTAACAACACCATGTCCACTAAACCATGTCCTGAAGTACCACTTCTACACAGTTTTTCAAATACTTCCAGTGATGGTGACTTCATCACCTCCCTGGGCAGCTTGTTCCAACGTTTGACCACTCTCTCAGTAAAGAAATACCTGGTGTAATCTGATATGCTCAAATATATCAAGACTTCTGGGACAGGCAGATATGACACAGGATGTACTGGAAGTAAATACCCTTCTGAAGCTAAAGATCAAGCGTGACCTGATTCTACTATTTTAGGTGGTATTATATATGTCTGTTTAGGCAAATAGATTGGGTTTCCTGCTGATAAATAGGTACCTACTCTGTAAACCCATAGGTTTAGGTGCTGAAATGTGGTGCTTTAAAAAGAAAAGAAGAGCATCTTGCTCCCAGACATCACACTGTCCATTCTTCAAAGGATTCCAGAGGAAAATGTAACAGCTAGCATGTTTAATAATGCTGCAGTGGATGCTGCTGCATTGATATAGGGTAGCCTTACTCCCTATTCCTTGTAATAACAATATTCTGAGCCTGATAGAACACCTGGTTACAATCACAATATAAATAAAACAACTGGGCCAAAATCCAGACACATACAGAATTATCATAACATTCAGGTGACAAGAAACAATCCACATATTTATGTTTAAACAGCATAATATTTCTCCTCTTCCAAGACAGCAGGCTTTGTGAGAAGAAAAAGCAGTGAATGCTGCAATTTTGAGCTGTTGACATGATTCCATGTTATGTTTTCCTATGGTAAAAATGGTCTAGGTACTTTGCTAGTTGGAAAACTACTGACAAAGTGTTAATCAGAGGATCACAATCATACTGGAAAAATGAAGGAGAGAGAAAAATGAGAAAAGAGTGACCTAGGTCTACCTCATATTTCCGTTACTGATTTTGACAGTAAAAGAGCACATAGTGGGTGTTACCCTATAAATGATACCAAACTGCAGAGGAAAGGGATGTAAGGAGCTTTTGGGACTGGAATTCAAAAATATTTAAGCAAATTCGGTAAACTGTCTTAAGGAAAAAGCATGCGATTTAGTAAGTAAAAATGTACAACACTCTTCTTGGACAAAAATTACTACACAAGTACAAGATAAGTGAAAGTACTACTAGGTATTACTTCAGTAGAAAAAATCTGAAAGTAACATGAATGAAAAACTAAATGAGGCAGCACAGGATTCCATGAACATGTGATACCCAGGTCTGCCTGAGAACAAAGCAGCTACCCATCCATATTGCCTGTCTCCGTATGTTCCTCACAAAGTTTTAGGGGCATATCTGCAAGTCCCTAAGGGCTTACTGTCTTTCAAGCATGGTTTTACTTGGGGTATGGACTGTGAAGGAGAGAATCCTATGCCGCTAGCTATCTCATTTGCTCTTGTGGAAGTCAAGAGTATCTGGAAGAAGAGAGAATTTGATGCCCCTCCTCAGACACTCTAGAGTTTTTCACAGAAAGCTCAGACATCATCGGCCACGGGACAAATGAGATGTGTAAATAGTTTGCATTTAGGCAGTGTATTTGGATAGCACTGTGTATTGTAAGCAACCAGAGATTCAGACTATTCTCATGGACACTCTCACAGCTACGATGAAGATTCAGACAGTTAGATCAATTTTATGTTCCTGACAGGAGTTTGTAGTTAATTTTGTGACTATGACAGCATTTTTACTTATGTGGTTATTGTGTCAAGAGTAACATATTTCAGAAATTCTCAATAATGAGTCTGGTTACGTTTCTGGAAACATTAAATAAATAAAAATAAAATACTAAGGTATTGCAGGAGTAGATACAACTCTAAACCTATTGGCTTCCTGATTTATAGTTTCCTGGGAATTCTTCATTTCTGAAAATTCAGTCTGTTCAAACTTTTCTCACATTTAATTTTAGTGTAGCTGAGCAGCTGTCAACCTGCATGGTTATTTTATAACCAGCATTTGCTGTCTACACCTGTGTATGTTTAGCTGGTAAATACCTGTTATGTTTCAGCTTCAGTTTTCTGCTTTTTGTATATGAGGACATTTTCATTATCAAAGAAATAAGGAACAACACAGAGTCTTGTTATGTACATGGACATCAAACATGTGTAATTTTCCATAACCATAAATAAGAGCTTGAATAACCTTGATCTTCTATTCTGTCATATTGTTTTTAAGCTGATGTAATACCATTGACATCAATGGACTTACCCCAGTATGAAATTGGTGTAATGGAGTGGAAAATCGTTGCCGAAATCTCTAAGAGGATATTCAAAATTCCCTTTACTGTAAGCTGTGTATTAGACTGGAAGATCCATAGTTTGTATTGCCATGTTTTGATGTGTATATCAAATGATGAAGAACTGTAAAACACTCTAAATGGGAAGATATTCATAACCTTTCTTAATTAAACATGAAATATTTCATTTTAAAATTGTTTTTATTGTATGTTCAAGTGTCGAACTCAATGTCACTATTAATTTTAACTTTGGAGAAAAATTATGTGTTGGGATTTAATTTGATACTATACACTGCCAGAGTCAATATAATTTGTTTAAATTTAAAAGAAATTAGTTGGTTTGGCTTTTTCAACTAAATGTTATATGGAAAAGGAGCTCCATTTGTGACCACCTTTTATAAAGCTACTTAGCAGATGAGATCAAGATTTCGTAAGTCTGAGTGTTCGTATTCAGTTAACTATTGATCATAGTTAACTCCTAAATTAGTAACTGTATGCAGGTCTTTGTATTTTTCAAGAAATTTTCCTGAGAGAAACCACATTAAACTGTCTTGATTTTCTTTCCCTAATTACAAGATCAACATATGAATATCAAGTAGAAAACAAGGATAGTATGTATCTATTCAGTTTCATACTTCATTTCCTATGAATTTCTGTTACAAGGTGATGAAAATATGAACCACAAACCACTTTTTTTTTAAAGCAGAGTAACACACATGGCTTATTTTTCCTTTCACCTCTGCAAAAAGTGAATCTAGCTTTCAAAGCAAAAATGATAATTGAGCAGGATTGTATTGGTGGGAAGTGTTGATAACAATGTGGTTTTTGACCACCTTGTGAAATTTTATTACAGTTAGGAAGAGCTTTGTCAAATCAGTGATATATAATTTATTTTGTTCTTCAATTACTTCATATTGAAAAGAGGCAAGATCCTGTTTTTCTGGCTATCAGTGAATAAAACATTTCCTGAATACTTTAACTTCCTTAAGAAGGCAAACTTTCTTTTCCTATCTTTTTTTTTTCTGTTAACATTCATTCTCACACAGAACATACTATTTATAATCTTGAACACTTTCATTTAAAATTTTTTCACTTTGTTTTACACTGAATTTTGAACTATTGGTGAGAAAATTCTCTCTTAAACAAAAGAAAGATGTAGCTAAAAGAAAGGAAATAGTGCCAAACCAAAAATCTTGTGTGATTTTCTTTTGTAAAATGTCATATAGAAATATGAATCTGGAAGTGTTCCACAGACAGCAGTAGTGGTTTTGTGGATATTTTTCACTTGACATGGGGTACTTTGCATGTCCTAAATATGGAATGTTTAATTCCCAAGCTCCTGTGCTTTGTCATGTCATTTTCCCCTGGGAAATGTTCTATCACATCAGAATTATCTATTTGTTTGTAGTCGCACTTTTATGTTTGTTTCATGGAGGGGAGTGAGGATGTAATGGGCAAGGCAGCAGAGACTGGTGTTAACAAGATCCTAATTTGCTTTCTCAGCATCAGAAATGACTCTGAGGAAAAGTTTCTGGTGCATCTCTGCAGAGAATTATGGCAAATTATTTACTCTTTGCCAACCATTCACACTGATGTATCTCTGTTGACTTTGGTTTTGGGTAGTATTTATGGCTGGTATGCAAACTGGGTGTTTTCTATTCTTCCAGCTTGCTTCCAGAGCAACCCAAAGTCAGATTTCAATAGAGATTGTGGTCTTCTCTATGAATTGCACTGATCTGGGATCATCCTATTTCTAATCATCTGTGCATCTTAAAACCTCAGTAATTTCAGCTGGCATTTTGGTTGCCTAGAGATTTAGGCCTGGGTCCTAATTAACTATTTCAATTTAGGTTTTGTGTCTGATTTTGATTAAGAATATCTGGAAGAGAAAGGTTTGTTTTCTCCAGATACATTTTTTATTTTATCTTCACATTCTTCGCATTTAATTCATTTCCTCATTAATCTTTATTTAATGAACACCTTCTTTTGTCTATAACTATAGAATATCTTTATTAAATTAAAATTACTTTTGTAGTAATTTCTCACGTCTTTTCATCACTCTCGTCAGTGTACATGTCAGTAATAAAAATGTATATATTCATAATTCTTTAAATAGAGTCATTTTTGAAACCCAGTTTTCTGCTCTGTGCTTGTAAAATGATGGTAACTATTGTCAAATACTTCTTAAAAAAATAGGTGGGATGAAGATTTTGAAGTGATGATTGAATATTTGTTAATACTATGTGTGTCTAGCTGTCTTGAAACATTAGTGTTTATTTACTCTACTAGCAGGATTCTTTCTTTATTTGTTGGTTTCAATTTGTTTTGATTAATCTCACAAAACTATCCTGAACACTGATCTACTGCTTGGTTTAGGCAAACTAGTGCTGTTCTGAATCGTTCCAGCAGCAATGAGCAGTGACAGAATGTCTCTGGATATTTCTCAATGAATTTTAGTCTGCATGTGCTCGCCTAACCCTACATACCTTCGAGACTTAAATACACAACCCTTTCCCATTCCAGCTGTGTTGGGTTGGAAATTTTTATCACTCAGTTTCTTCTCACTACCCACTAGCTGGCAGTCATCCTGCAGCTTTTCAGTCACTGGCATTGTTCATGTGAGTGTTCCCTAGTACAGCACAGGCAAAATCAGTTGTGTTGGTGCAAATTTCTTACTTAAACTGTTCAAGCTAGCCTACAATAGACCAGAGCGCGCTCACACCATGCTGCTAGCAAAAGTGTGTGGGGAACTACAAGGGACTGGTGTTGTGCAGCTGGGGATGCAATTATTTTTCCATGATTCTACTTGGTTTCACACTGGTCAAACCTTGTTTTGATACGAGTAACATTTCTGAGTTAGTCTAATCTTAATTAGGACAATTCTAGAATTCCCCATCAGCTGTATTGTACTGTATGAGGACTAATTGATTTCAGCTGGACTATTTATATGCACAAACATCTACTTATGCAGCTGAGTAAGAGCTGGCATAACTGAGCTTTAGCAGATGTCCAAATTTCAAGATGCTGGGCCTAGTTTTTGCCTTGCACTGGAATGTCACTGAAATAAAAACTAGTATGATGGGAAGTAAATCTGACCTGCTTATCACAGGGTATGTAGCAAATTGTTATTTTTTTCACTTTGCTATGATTCTGATCAGATTTTTTTAATAGAATGGTTGAGACCCTATTTTGCATACCTATGAATATCAACGTGTAAGTAAAGTGTTTATTAAAAAAAAAATATTTCTCACTTTTGAAACTGTCATTAGTTGATCATAAATGCTTTTTTAAGGGAGTTGATTCAATCATGTATTTTTAGAGAACTCTGTGATATTAAAAATATATCATAAGAAGAAAAATAACTATTAACTGACAGAGGTCACAGTTACATAAAAAAGAATTGAAAAATGGAAGAATATAAGAAAGAAAGAGCCACATGCAATCATGGAGGAGACAGATACATCAGTACAAAGTTGTCACAGTTCAGCTCAGGATCAAGCTGGCTGCAGGAATCATCATAAATATCTGACATGTTGAGGTTAAAGAAAGTATCTGAGCATTACAATGACTTGGTAATAGAACGAGGTTTGAACGTACATATTTGCTGAACACTTAAAACTCGTGGGCTTTTTCAATTACTTGATAATTTTTAACAGTTTACTGTTTTGTCTTCTAATTTACTCTAGAAAGGATAGGGCTTTAAAATTATTTCATTCTTAATTTATTTTTTTAGTGGAATTTGGAAAGGATGGATAATTTTAAGGTGGAGTTTGATTCAATATTGTGACTTAATATTGTAACACCTCATCTAACATTTAAAGATCAAAATGATCTCAGAAGGTTTCAAGTTAATAAATTTTGCTTATGGAAATTCTTAATCTAGAAACCTATGTATTCTTTTGTAGTACGATGGTAATATGAAAATACATTTAAAAATGAATAAAGCAATTTAAAGTGTTTCCTCTGCAAATGTAAGGTAGTGTAATGTCAGCACAAGGTACTGGTTAATGTACATTACAGCTCTGTAAATCTTGGTTTCTCTGAAATTTAAAGTTCTCACAATGGGAAAAAATGCATTAAATTATATGTTGAAAGGGATTTTCTTATTGTTTCTGCTGATCTGTAAACTCCCAAAATTGTTTAAGGTTATAAATGTCTTTATTAAAATTACGATTTCAGCCTAATTTATTTTAACAAGAATTGTAATGCATTCTGCCCTCTGATCTTTTAGCTTGAAACGCTGCCTGTTCTTCCATTATTCCACCATCCATTTGCAGATAACAATACATCAGAACCTTTCTCTTCCTGCAGAAACAATGCCCTTTATTTGAGAAAGGACATTGTTTTGACAGATAAAGTAGGTATTTGATAAATTGGAACAGGTTCTGAATTATTTTGAGGGGAATGTGTGCTACATCTGTCTGCTGATTTTCCACTGAAGCAGTGCTTAACTTTCTTGTCTGTTTGTGATTTATTGAGCTGCAGAAAAGGTTAGGAAAATTTCATGGCTCTTCTCTTATAATTTGTAAGTGAATCAAAAAGCATTTGTTACTGTTTATGATGCTCAGAAGACAGAATTACCCCAAAACATTTATCCACAACAAAGACTGTAGTGACAACAACAACAAAGGCAAACAAAATAATGATCTTCTAAATTATTAATAATACAAATACAACACAGAAAACAAATTCAGCTGTTGAAATGCATGGAATGTTAATAAAGTGTTGAGTGTCTATTTAGACATATTTTTAAAGGGTAAATTATTGTAAAAATGACCACTATTAAGGAGGTAAGTTACAAGGAGTCTTATTATATATATGTTTCCAAAATATTTTTATAGTTTAGTAATATTTACCAAGAACTTTTCACAAACTAGTGTAAAATCCTGGCCACAAAAAGTCAGAAGATTTATATTACTCAGCATTCAGATCTGAATTTAATTGATGGAACAGAGATTATATTCTGCTGTTTCAGACATTCTAGGGGATCCTATCTGACCTGTAAATGGGAAGGCCATTATATATGGATGTGTTCAATAACATACAGCATTTAAAATAATATGCTTATGCTTAGGTAACCAAATCAAGCTGTAAAGAATAAATCCAGCTTCAGATTGACACCTAAATACCTAAAATTTAGGTGTTTCAATATAAGTGTTCATTTATGAGCCAAATTTTTAAGCTCTTATTACAATTACTGGAGAGTTTATTAATATGTCCAGTGTAATCTGCTTACCACACTAAGCCAAAGAGATTCAAGACCTCCATACAGTCATCTGAATATTGCTGTCTAGTGCTGTTTGAAACTTTTTAGGGTGTCAGAAATACCTGCATTAGACAAGGGAAGAAAAAGAAAAAAGGAAATAATCCATTCTGTTCTGACCCAGCAGCCTCAGGACAGGTGGAATAACATAGGGTATTTCAGATGACACTGTATGCTTGCCCTGTAAGCCCTGTGCATACGCCTTTGACAACTCCATGCTCTATAAAGGGCAGAAGACAGCTCTGCAGAGTGTGCAACTGAATGAAGCACCATTAACTGCCCTGAAAAAAACAGCAAGGTGAGTGTCAGTTGACTAAACATAGGTGTCCAGTAGCATTTCAGATTCTCATTATCCTGTTTGGCACTCAGCTCTTTCTTCAGAGGAACATGAATCTCCCATAGGTCCTTTTTCATATCTACCCTTCTTACATAAATGTCTGTCTGTCTTAGGGCACTAGGTACTTAACTAAGCAACCAAATTAGACTCCTAGATTTCTCTCTGTGGAGGAAAAAGTGCCTCTCCTGAGGGACTGCTCATCCCACATAGCTAAGCACTTATTTTAGTAAAGCTGGGAGTACAGAGTGTATTCCTACATGAATAATATGCTAATTATCTACCTTACTGATGATTGCAGCTGGAGGAAACTGCTAGTTTTATAATTTTATTTGCATGAAAATAATTGTGATGCTTTCTATTTTTCTCTCCTTTTCTCCTTTCCTACTACATCAGACCAATGGCTCTTCTACGTTCTCTGTTGAAAGCTGGGACAGACATTTGTTTAGGCTGATGTTAGTTTTACTAACTTTATCTAAAACAGTTAGCTTGAGCTAATTATACTTGCTATCTCTATAGTTAGTGGAAACAGACTAGTACTTCTAAAGAATGATACATACCAGACTGAGATGTGTTTGACAAACTAAAATAAATGCCTGTATCTATTCACCATTAAGATAGTCTCAGAATTACTAGGTTTTTTTTTTTGGCATGGACAAAGAACTTCTAGGCATCTCATAAATTTCAGCCATATGGGGCATTTTATTAATTTCTAACTCAAACTTTTTTCCTTCGGCTTTGTATTCAATCAGGTTTTTTATCTCAGGCTTTTAGGAAGAAGTTGGAAAAAGGAAAAAGGCAGCATTAGCTAACCTTTACCGTCACTTACTGGTAGTCCTGCAAGTTTTCTAAGGAAGATACACATTTTAATATTAATCCAGATGTATATTGGTATTGTGTCCTTATCTTGTACCATAAGGTGTACAATAACATAATATGTAAGACTGCAATTTTTGAGCAAATCTTTGGCAGGGTATGTAAGTTGATGAAGTCTGTGTCCTCCTAAGTTTGATGAAGTTTCTGTGATGAAGTTAGGCCTTCTAAGTTCAACGGGAATGGCCCAACTACTAAGATTTCTATTCCCAATTCTTGTCACAAGTGTAATTTTTCCTTCAGGAAGGAATCATACATGAGGCACACTGTTGTATTAAACTTCCTACTGAGTGTTTTTGTTTGCTTATTTGTTCTGCGAAAGGGCCAATATGGCCATATCTTATACAGAGAAACATATGTGGAATTGTGTTCACTGGTGGATGTAAATTCAGTAGTTATTATCCATCTGGGATTTTGTTTTGCTACCAGCTTGTTTTCCCAATTGAGAATGATTACGAATAACTGGCAAAGTGACATGATGCACCTCACAGGTTCAAGATATATAGTTACATTGTAAATGCCTTATCCCGTTTTAATTATAAAATATTTATTTATTGCTTGACATCAAAAATCGAGTGTATTCAGTTGCTCCCAATGATGACAGCTGCTATAGAATAGATGAGATGCATTGGCAATACATACTCCACAGAAACAGGAAAATATTTCTGAAGTTTCATGTCATCCAGCTGTCCCCAAGCAACCAAACCTGCACGCTCAATAATAAGATGCAATGCAATAAAATCTCTTGCAATTCTTTAATATTTTTTGTCCAGTTTTATAACTGAAAATTGTCTGGGTTTTTTCTTTGTCAGGCTTTTTTTTTTTGTATGTGTGTGATTGTTTGAGTCAGGGTACCAAATGGTATTTGCTTTATAACATATTAGTCAGTATGTATAATATGAGAATGAGAGTTGCATTGACAATGACAAAAAAAGGAAATAACGAATTGGTGTATGAAAGAAACATACAAATATTATTAGCAGTGACAGAAATGTGAGAAATAAGACTTTTTTCTTTAAATTACAGGAGAGAAATATAATTTGATATTAATCAAGATAAAAAAATAATAGAAATGAACAGCAGCAAAGGACTTTGTATTGGGTTTATGGACAAGGTTTTGGTAGCAGGAGGGCTGCAAGGGTGGCTTCTGGGAGAAGAGATGAGGAGCTGCCCCCATCAGTTTCAGCTGACTCCAAAATGGTCCCACCGCCACCTGAACTGGAGCCATTCAGCAAGGCTGGTGGCACCTCTATGATAACGCATTTATGAAAGTGTAAAAAACACTGTGCAGCAGCTGTGTGCAAGAGGAGTAAGAAAATGTGAGAGAAAAAGCCCTGCAGACACCAAGGTGAGAGAAGAAGGAGGGGGAGGAGCTGCTCCAGGCATCTGAGCACAGATTCCCTTGCAACCCATGGAGGACCATGTCAGCGCAAATATCCCCACTACAGCCCATAGAGGACCCCACACTGGAGCAAGTGGATGTGCCCTGAAGGAAGCTGCAGCCTAGGGAGTAACAGAGTGCCTTGATGGGCATCTGGTAACTAGCCAAGTTTAACCCACCACAGATTTTCAAATGAAAAGGAAAGTTCTCTGTCTTGAATAATCATCCAAACAAGTTGTCAAGGTTTTCTGCAGGTGTGGGTACAATTATCAAGGCAGTATTTACTGTGTGTTCTGAAGCTTAGAAAGATAAATTAGAGAAAAAAAAAAATAAACTGCATTGCACTCCAGGAATATATTCTAATAAATACTTACAACAGCTACAATAATATGTTGTGTACAAATTTATTTAAAGTATATTCTGTGTGGTAAGCTTCCAATTCATATTATATTTTTAAGGTTTTGAGGTGATAACCACAAAAAAGTAAAAAATAAAAGAAAGAACGATGCATTCTCAAGCAAATATAGTCTCTGCTGTGGATCAAGTTCTGTGCACTGGTGTGGTTAAGAAGCATTTATCACTCAGACTTTCTCCCACCATTGTTGTTTGACTGAAAACAAAGTTACTGAAGCTTTTGAAGGGTACTGGGTTAGGGGATTTCCAAATAAACACATGCCATTGAAAGTCAACAAAATGTTCAATGCAGTGGACTACAAATGTGTAAATTAATTGAATTCTTGGTATCTAAAACTAGGAACTTGGGAAAAAACCTCACTATGTTAAACACAAGATATTTAATAATTGTGCAACAACCCTCTATCTACTAATTAAGGAGTAGTGATTCTGAAAGATAATTTAATTTAAGACTTCAAATATTTATTTCAAGAAGCTGAAGACAAATGTTTCAGCTTTTCAGTTTCATTTTCCTCTTTGTTTCCACCCTAACTACAGCTATTACCTGAATTTTGCTTGAATTTTCAACTATTTTTGGTTCATAAAGTTTTTATTTGGAGGGGAGGGAGGAATAAACAGTCTACAGTGACCATTTCATTGTGTTAAAACCAAATCAAGACATATCCTTTAGTAAGGAATTTAAAGTTCTTTTTCTAGCTATATTTACCCTTCTGGTGGAAACTGCCATCTGCTGGCAGCTGTGTCTATGAAAAAGAGATTATCTCTCAGACATTCCTAAATGCAGCATTTAGGAGTAGGAGATGCAAAAATGCATACCATGTCAGTAGAAATGGCAGAGAACAGGATATGTGTGAAGAAACAAGAACAGGAACAGATGACACCTGGATAAACTGTCCATTCTCTGTTGGTACTGCCATAAGGATGGTAGCTGCTGGCAGTAGAAAGAGGAAAATAGGTAAGACAGTAACACTTTAAACTTATGAAAACTATTTGTAATATTTGTGTCACTAGCTCTCTTTGAGCAAGCATAGAGATAGAGCGGTAGGGAAAAAAAAAAAACCCCAAAAGCTACCCCAAGACAACAACAACATAAAAACCACCACCACAAAAAAATAGTTTACTTCCATTCCTCAGATATCTCAATTCACAATCTCATATACCAATATAACGCATGAAACATAACAATAAAATTCAAAGAACCATAGAATAGTTTGGGTTGGAAGGGACCTTTAAAGGTCATCTAGTCCAAACTCCCATTCAATGAGCAGGGACATCTTCAACTATAGCAGGTTGCTCAGAGCAGGTCCAACCTGACCTGGAATGTTGCCAGGAATCTTGCTACCCCAAGACAACAACAACATAAAAACCACCACCACAAAAAAATAGTTTACTTCCATTCCTCAGATATCTCAATTCACAATCTCATATACCAATATAACGCATGAAACATAACAATAAAATTCAAAGAACCATAGAATAGTTTGGGTTGGAAGGGACCTTTAAAGGTCATCTAGTCCAAACTCCCATTCAATGAGCAGGGACATCTTCAACTACAGCAGGTTGCTCAGAGCAGGTCCAACCTGACCTGGAATGTTGCCAGGGATGGGGCATCTACCACCTCTCTGGGCAACCTGTGACAATGGTTCACAACCCTCATTGCAAAAAATGTCTTCCTTAAATCTAGTCTAAATCTACCCTCTTTTAGTTTAAAATCATTATCCTTTGTCCTATTGTGACAGGCCCTGCTAAAAAGTCTGTCCCCATCTTTCCTATAGGCCCCCTTTAAGTACTGTAAGGCTGCAATAAGGTCTCCGTGGAGCCTTCTCTTCTCCAGGCTCAACAACCCCAATACTCTCAGCCTGTCCTCATAGGAGAGGTGTTTCATCCCCCTGATCATTGTTGTGGCCCTCCTGTGGACCCACTCCAACAGGTCCATGTCTTGCCTGTGCTGGGGGTTCCAGAGCTGGATGCAGGACTCCGGATGGGGTCTCACCAGAGCAGAGTAGAAGGGCAGAATCACCTGCTTCGACCTGCTGACCACGCTGCTTTGGATGTAGCCCAGCAGACAGCTGGCCCGCTGGGCTATGCGTGCACATTAATTTTGAAAATATATTCCTATTCATTTTGAAAATATACACGCTACTCCACTAGAGTAGCGGATGGCTAACGCACATGTGTGTTTTTCTGCTGTTTTCTAGCTGTCGTCCTAACACCTGCTCAGACTGCCGGCTCACAGTGCTTTGCACTGGTCTTCTGCATGTGTACTGAAATTGTGAAGGTCAAATCTTGTTTTTACTTTGTGACCTCTGTGCTTAATCTACAACCAAGTAGGTATTGAGAGGACTTATTTATTGTTTAAAACCCTTATTGCTCTTTGTGTTTTAGCAAACATCCTGGGAAGGCTGCTGAATAATAAAAGGCTTATGTTCTAAGGCAGAGGATATTTAGAAGGAAGCAAGTGACTGTAGAGCTGGTAATGTGATGTTATGGTTAGGGCTGGAATGGCATTTTCATTCTAAGCAGCATTTTTCAAATGCACTTCATTTCACTACCTGTCAGGAGGATATTTCTCATGCTTGTTCTCCCTCTCAACACAGTATTTTGGAAAGACTGCTAACATTCCATTGAGCTATGTCTGAGAATTTAATATTGAAAATGTATTTTCAACTAACTAGAGAATTATTAAGAGTCCTCTCTCATTCTCAAATAGTTCAGTATATTTTATTTAGAACACTGTAAGGACTGGTTCTACAAAACCAGTCAGCTTTTAATGAGCTTGATATTAGTAGAAATACACACAATATTTCAGTTTGTCAAATGCTTAGAACAGCTTCCCATGCCTCATTTGCTGACTTTTATTTTTGTAAAAAAATAAAAATCGCAAATTTTTTGTAAAAAAAAAAATTGCATGCTTAAGGATCTCTTGTCTCCCTGCATATCACTGTGCACTTTATATAGGAGAATGAACACCTAACATTGGGCATCAAATAGGGATACCAAACTGAAAATGGACCACATTTTATGGACTCATCAAATACTAAACCTTCTTATATCTCAAGTCATGGCAGTGGGATAAGTCCTTCCATTATCAACTTCTCCATTAACAGTGTGTTAATACTTTTTCAGTATCAGTATGTTTTATTGGCTTGTTTTTTTTATTTCTCAATTTGCTTTCTAACCCAGAGAAGGGTTAGACATGTGATCAATGCAGACCCATGAGGAACCTTCTATCCCTACCAGCTGCAAGTAGATTTTCTTCTAAAACGAACTTAATGTCAGAAAGAAAAAATTGGAACATGATAAGCTGGGACAGTTGAATCTGTCTCTACCCCTATCTGCCTGTCCTACTTGTGGAAGATGCCACCACAGAAACAGGAAGACTTGAATTGCTTTTCATTATTTTCTTGAACTTACAGCCAGTCACATTAAGGTAAGCTAATGCTAAATTCAAGTTTCTTTAACACATCAGCCTTTTTTAAGAAATAGGTTTTCATTCATCTGTCCTTGACATAGGGACAACAGCCTCTGATAACAGGCTGGGGCAGATACATGAGAAGAAAAATGCTTTAGTTTAATCCGCAGCCAAATATGTGTCAACAATGTTAATGTAAATTGGCATAACTCCATTCAGGTCACCAGCAGATGGTCTAAGTACACAGATTTAAAAAAAGCCAACAAAAAAAAAAACCCTAAACAAAACAAAAGCCAAAAAAACAAAGCTAGGAACATTTTGTGTCATCCATAAGCTTAAAGCTCTTTAAAACCAGATCACTCCACTATAGTCAATGATGCTGAAAGAAAAAAGAAAGAAAAAAGTTTGACACCTATCTGATTTATAGAATCTTTTTATTATTTTTATTTTCACCACTGTGTAAGCTGTCATCTGATAAAAATCTATTGTCTATTTGTCTATTACAAGAAGAAATATTTCTCTTGCAAACTGTTGCCATCAGACACTGTGGAAAACTCATGAGACATTAACTGCTCAAAAGAAAATAATTTTAAATCATCTCTCTTTGAAGACTGATAGTGAAGCTATGATTGTGATTATAAATTACTGATAATGATTAGGTTTTCAGAACTTATCTCATAGTTACTTTAAACAGATAATCATTTAGAAAAGAAAGATTTGGGTTTAGTCATATATCTCTGCAACATTATCTTGGCTTTCTTTTTCTAGACTTTATCTCTGTTCAAAAATAACTTTCATATGCACACAAAAATGAAAGGGCATACTGCATGGCAATAGAAAGCTCAAGGCTTAAGTTTCACCAGAAGTATACTGAGAATACCCTAACCAACTTGATTGCCTAATGGTAAATGCATTTTGGGAGAAAATGTGATGAGAGTAGAGGGAAGAGAACACAATAAAGGTATAAGGATACAAAGTAAAGAATCCCAGTCTGTCAAATAAAATTGTTCAACCTTTACAACCTTGTTGATTTTGTTATTTGAGAGAGAAGTATTGCCATTAAATAAATATATACATATGTATAAGGAAATTAGAAATTGATATGATATCTTAAAATTGATAAATCAGGACAGTTCAGAACTTTAAACCTTAGTAAATTCTTTCATTAACATCACACTTGTTAATGGTTACATCTCATACCTTATTAATCATCACCATAATGAATACAAAACCTGTAATCTTTAAGACTTACTTCATAAATTACATCCAAGTATAAAGTACTGTGGAGCTGATAGTTACATTTATTTAGCACTGATAGCTGTGGTCCCTGGTGGTTCACTGAGCTGATGGTGATCAGGCTTCAGAGCTCTTTAAGACAAGTTGCAGCTGATGATGTCTTACATTCTTTCTTTTCGAGTTTTCTTCAGTGATATAAAAGGTTTATATGCAATTGCCCCTACTCCCCTCAAAAAGGAAAGTGTCCTCGGCAACCATTGCTGCCTATATTGGTTTTGGTTTGTTTGGCAGGATGTTCTGCCTATTTGCAGTCCTTTCAGCATATCTTGCCCTTTGTCTGGCAGGATTTTTTATTTAGATGTTTGCTACATCAAGATCACATAGATCATATATTTCTGTAAAATACTTTTACATTGTAGCTGAACATGCTATAACAGTATTACACTATTATATAGCTATATACTCGGTGGTGGATACTGAAGCACAGCTCCTCCTGGCACCCTGACTGCCAGTGCTGTGCTGGATGTTCAAAGGGAGGGTCCCCTCTACACATCATGCGACTGATGCTATGTGGAGTAAGTGGGTCGCGCTTATCACACAGCAGGCTCAAATAGGAAACCCCAGTCACTCAGAAATCTTGGACATGATCATGGACTGGCCAGAAGTCAAAGATTTTGGGATATCACCAGAACAGGAGGTGGCGTGTGCTGAAGAGGCTCCACCATATAATGAACTGCCAGAGAACGAAAGGCAATATGCCCTGTTTACTGATGGGTCCTGTCGTATTGTAGGCAAACATCGAAGGTGGAAAGCTGCTATATGGAGCCCTATAGGACGAGTCGCAGAAGTTGTTGAAGGACAAGGTGAATCAAGTCAGTTTGCAAAGGTGAAAGCCATCCAGCTGGCTTTAGATACTGCTGAAAGAGAAAAATGGTCAGTACTTTATACTAACTCTTGGATGGTAGCAAATGCCCTGTGGGGGTGGTTACAGCAATGGAAGCAGAGTAACTGGAGCACCCGGTGTAAACCTATCTGGGCTGCTGAATTATGCCAAGATCTTGCTGCCCAGGTAGCGAACCTAGTTGTAAAAGTACTCCACGTAGATGCCCATGTACCCAAGATTTGGGCCACTGAAGAACATCAAAACAACAATCAGGTGGATCAGGCTGCTAAGATTGAAGTGGCTCAGGTGGATCTGGACTGGCAATATAAGGGTGAATTTTTTATAGCTTGGTGGGCCCATGACACCTCAGACCATCAAAGAAGAGATGCAACTTATTGATGGGCTCATTATCAAGGGGTGGACTTGACCATAGACGCTATTGCACAGGTTATCCATGAATTGGAAACGTGTGCTGTGATCAAGCAAGCCAAGTAGTTAAAGCCTCTTTGGTATGGAGGATGATCATTGAGATATAAATATAGGGAGGCCTGGCAGATTGACTATATCATACTCCCACAAACCCTCCAAGGCAAGTGCTGTGTGCTCACAATGGTGAAAGAAACCACCAGATGGCTGGAAACATATCTGTGCCCCATGCCACCACCCCAAACGCTATCCTGGGCCTTGAAAAGCAACTCTTACAGCGACATGGCACCCCTGAAAGAATTGAGTCAGACAATGGGACTCATTTCCGAAGCAACATCCTAGACACCTGGGCCAAATAGCAGTGAGCATTGAGTGGGTGTATCACATCCCCTATCATGCACCAGCCTCTGTGAAAATTGAATGATAAAATGGACTGTTAAAGACTACATTGAAAGCAATGGTTGGTGGGACATTCAAAAGCTGGGATAAACGTTTAGCAAAAGCCACCTGGTTAGTCAACACTAGGGGATCTGTCAATTGAGCTGGCCCTGCCCAATCAAAACTCTTATGTACTGTAGAAGGGGATAAAGTCCTAGTGGTGCATGTTAAAAATATGCGGGGGAAGACAGTCTGGGTTATTCCTGTCTTGGACAAGGGCAAATCCATTCATGGGCTTGCTTCTGCTCGAGGATCTGGGTGCACATGGTGGGTGATGTGGGAGGATGGGGAAGTCCGATGTGTACCTCAAAGAGATTTGATGTTGGGGGAAAATAGCCAATGATCTGAATTATATGACGTTAATTGCTATATAATACTGTATGTAATCACTACTATGATTGCTATATGCCATATTAACAGTATTATAGTAAGAATCACCCAGATTAATGAAGCCAAACAAAGTCCAGCAGTGATAGAACCAAGACTGGCCTCAGTATGCAACAATCCAACCCCACGCACCATTTCTCCTGCCCTAAAAGACTGTTATGTCAGATGGAGCCCAAAGTCATGGATTAATGAACTCAATGGATGTTTCACGGACATTTGTGGACATTTTACAGACGTTTTACAGACATTTTACAGGGGTGTTCCATAAGCTAAGGGAATAATAACTGTGTATTATACCAAAGGATGGGAAGGGGAGTGGTGGTTAATGAAGTTGTATTGGATAGTGTGGTACCTGAGCGTATGTAAATGGTATGGCATAAGAGGTGGATACTGTCCTGGTTTCAGCTGTGATAGAGTTATTTTCTTCATAGAAGCTAGTCTGAGGTTTTGTTTTGGATTTGGAATGAGAAAATGTTGATAATGTGCTGATGTTTTTAGTTGTTGCTAAGCAGTCAAGTACTTTTCAGCTTTCTGTGCTCTGGCCTGCTAGTGAGAAGGGAAGGGGTGATGCGTGGGAAGCTGGGAGGGGACACAGCCAGAACACCTGACACAAACTGACCAAAGAGATATTCCAGACCATATGAGGTCATGCTCAGTATATAAACTGGGACAGTTGGCCAGGGAGGGGCTGCAACTCAGGAACTAACTGGGCACCAGTCAGCAGCTGGTGAGCAATTGTATTGTGCATCACTTGTTTTGTATATTCTTTAATCATTATTATTATCATCACTATTATTCTTTTTATTTTCCCTGTCCTATTAAACTGTCTTTATCGCAACCCATGAGTTTTACCCTTTTCTTTTCCTGATTCTCTCCCCCAACCCACTGAGGGGGGCAGGGTGAGTGAATGGTTGTGTGGCTGTTTTGACTATCTGCTGGGTTAAACCAGAACAATACTATTGCTAGTTGCACTGTTTTAGTATGATAGAATGATAGAATCATAGAATGGTTTTGGTTGGAAGGGACCTTAACGATTACCTAGTTCCAAACCCTGCCATGGGCAGGGACACTTTCCACTGGACCAGGTTGCTCAGAGCACCATCCAAACTGGCCTTGAACACTTCCAGGGATGAAGCATCCACAAATTCTCTGGACAACCTGTTCCAGTGCCTCATCACCCTCATAGTGAAGAATTTCTTCTTTATATCTAATCTAAATTTACCTTCTTTTAGTTTAAAGACATTACCCCATGTCCTATCACTACATGTCCTTGTAAAAAGTCCCTCTCCAGCTTTCTTGCAGGTGCCCTTTCAGGAACTGGAAGGTTGCAATAAGGTGTCCCCAGACCCTTCTCTTCTGCAGGCTCAACAACCCCATCCCTCTCAGGCTGTCCTCATGGGAGACATGTTCCATCCCTCTGATCATTTCTGTGGCCCTCCTCCAGACTCACTCCAACAGATTCATGTCTTTTGTGTGCTGAGGGCTCCAGAGCTGGAAGCAGTACTCCAGGTAGGGTCTCACCAAAGCTATGTAGAGGGGTAGAAACCTCCCTTGACCTGCTGGTCACGCTTCTTTTAATGCAGCCCAGGATACAGTTGGCCTTCTGGGCTGCAGGTGCAAATTGCCAGGTCATGTTGAGCTTCTCATCAACCAAGACCCCCAAGTCCTTTTCGGCAGGGCTGCCCTCATTCCCTTCTCCACACAGCCTATATCTGTGCTTGGGATTGCCCCGGCCCACGTACAGACCTTGCACTTGGCCTTGTTGAACTTCATAAGCTTTACACAGGTCCACCTCTCAAGCCTGTCAAGGTCCCCCTGGGTGGTGTCCCTTCCCTCCAGTGTGTAAACTGCACCACACAGCTTGGTATTCTTTTATTTGGGTTCAAGACAAAATAATATTAATTATATCCTGATAAATACACTTTTAATTTTATAGGTGTCACAGGGTTTTTTTGGCTACAGAGGCCAAACTCCCTCTCCATGATACAGGGATCCACCAAAGTTGTGTAAAAGATAATAAACGGCTACAAAGTCATAACCAGAACCCTTGATTTTAGTCTCCTTACATGGACCATGAAAGCATGGTCTCCTGATGTGACTGCTCACTTGCTTGTTCTTGCAAATAGAGTTGCTCTGCATGTGTGACAGGAAAAACTCAATATGCATTCTGCAAAAGAGTCAATAAAGATGAATTCTAAATTTTTTTCTTTCTTCCTGCTAGAAAGTGATACAAATATTTTGAAATATGGATACATGCATTTCCACTACTTACACAAGAGGTTGCAGTCATCGTACTTCAGAAATTTTTCCCAGGCATATTGACCTTACAATTTGCCAGTAATTCAGGGTTTTTTTTCATTTTATATATTTGCCGATCTCTTTAAAAAATCTTGGGGTTTGTTACTGATGTTTTCTTATATTCATTTTGATCAAGGTGACATTTGTACAAGCATTTGGTTGGGATTTTAAGAGTAATTTTTTTGCAGCCAGATACAGAAAGGCACCTTGAAGGCATTGCAAACTTCTGTATCTATTCACCATGCTCAGTTTAAGAGTTTAACCGGTAAGGTTCACCAGACAAAGTAAAAGCCTTTGGGAAGGAGAAGAAAAGAAGCAAGTGTCGTAGTGTTAAGGGAAGCTGTTGATTGCCTAAGGATAGTAATAGGAATATGACAACAGGATACTCAACAGACAGGCTGCAGACTCGAAGGATATACAAATCAGCCAGGAGAAAACTGAGAAAAAAGGTAAATCTGAATCAGTTTCTCACTTTGATTAAGAAATCTTAATGAAGGTGCTTCTGTGAAACTGGGTTTCTCTATCCTGGCTGAAACCAGGACAGTCTGTCAGAGGAAAAGGTAAAATTGAGTTCTCACTTCTTGGATGAGGGCTGTAACTATAACATGCAATGATGCATATTTATTCATATTTTGGATGTTTTGGAATTAAATCACTGTGATTAATTAACTCACTGTCAATCACAATGTTATTGTAATCACAATGACAAAAGGTAACGTGGTGTTTGTAGAGGGAGTTGATATGTTTTACTTAAATAGTACAGGTGGAAAAAATAAAACAATTTTACAACCCTTCTGTATTCTTTAACAGAAGCAACAAACTTCAAAGCTAAATACAAACTTAGAACAACTCCTCTTAGTTTAATTAGATATACACTGACTAGACCAAATGGGAGGCAAGGTACCCCTCTCCTGTGCAACAGATGTGATGTCAGCCGGGAGTGAGGCAATAACAAGATGATTTTCTTAAATGTTTTTTTTCTCAGAATGAGATAAAGGTATGTTTATATGACCAGATTCAGGATTTTGAGTTCCTGGATTACATTGTCCACATGTTAGAATACACATCTTGTGCCATTTACATCTCTGGTAGTTTTTTAATCCTTATTACTCAACTGGAGCAACCCAATCTTATTTTTAGACTATAAAGAACTTAAATTTTTTATAGTCTCTGAGACAATGACAATTTTCATCCAATGTTATTATAGCTATAGCAGTAGATTGTTGGGCCAGTGAGAGAACAACATGGGGTAGTGCCTTTCTTGTTGTGTTACAAATCTTCTACACTTGAAGTTAACTGCAGTTTTATTACAATCAACAAAAATATAGCAGATACTGTACAAAAACAAACAAAAAAGAGAGGAGAGGAGAGGAGAGGAGAGGAGAGGAGAGGAGAGGAGAGGAGAGGAGAGGAGAGGAGAGGAGAGGAGAGGAGAGGAGAGGAGAGCAGAGGAGAGGAGAGGAGAGGAGAGGAGAGGAGAGGAGAGGAGAGGAGAGGAGAGGAGAGGAGAGGAGAGGAGAGGAGAGGAGAGGAGAGGAGAGGAGAGGAGAGGAGAGGAGAGGAGAGGAGAGGAGAGGAGAGGAGAGGAGAGGAGAGGAGAGGGGAGGAGAGGGGAGGAGAGGGGAGGAGAGGGGAGGGGAGGAGAGGAGAGGGGAGGAGAGGAGAGGAGAGGAGAGGAGAGGAGAGGAGAGGAGAGGAGAGGAGAGGAGAGGAGAGGAGAGGAGAGGAGAGGAGAGGAGAGGAGAGGAGAGGAGAAAAATTCATAACTGATTATACCATGAACATTATCATGCTTTAAATTGGCTTAATATTCTTGTTTTCCAGTAATCTTTTTTATTTAATATCTATATTTTCAACATATTAACTTTCCTTCTCAAGAATATGTATCACTTTTTAAAGTCTTGCTTATGTTTCTAACCTTTTCTAGGTCACTTTTTTATATATTTTCTCAATGATGTTTGCAACACATTCCAATTTGATATCATCTGCAAATTTAATTAATGTGCTGTTTACTTCATCTTCCAGATAAATTACAGATACATATTCTCAGTTCAATAGTCAAACACCATCTGCAGCCTCTTTCTCTCTCAGGCCCACCCTGCACTTGCCCTCTTACACATGTACATATTCCAGTCCATCTGGGTTTCTTTATACAAAACTCATACTCATGAATTGGGATAACCCTATCAGTTCCATTCCCTTCATGCCACTGCAGGTGTCCATTATTAAAACTTTTCAAGAGATCCACTAGTTAGAGACTCTTGTCCATGATACTTAGACAATAGCTCAGATGACAGTGTGTGAACATTTAGGGGAATATTTTCCAAACCAGCTTTTAAACTTCCAATACAGGAACTGGAAGTTAAAGCACCCCAGATTTTGATTAGTCACATCTTGGGTCCTCATGCCCAAACCACCAAATATTTTTGGGGTCCTCTTACTATGGATACTGGGAATACTGAACAACTGAAGTGCATGTGGAATTCTGAATAGGCAACCCTGTGCATCAGGATGAGGCAATTCTGAATATACGACCTACACACACAGCATTCAGTTTAATATCATTAAAATTCATTGGTAATATCACTGGGATACAACTCCTGACACATCCAAGGCTGCCTTCATAATCATTGGACAGAACTGGCAATATTAGAGCATTATTCAGTTCTCTCATTGTAAATAGCTATTTTAAAATGGGATGAATTGCTCTTGAAAATGGCTACTGTCACTTATTCAGATACAGACATTACATATAGTTCAGTCCACACACCAGGCTTTTGAGAATGCCATATAAAAATTTTGCGTGTAAGAGAATTATAATTACTCTATATTACTAACAAGATAAAAATTACGTAGCATAAGAAATAAAGAACAAAAAAGCAAAATTAATTTAAATATTAATTGTCTCAATTTTCAATTCATTAAAACTGAAGAGGTGTACAGACTGAATAAAATATAAATGGACAAAGGAAAAGTTGATCTATATAATGTCCAGCAGACATCTTAATTAGTTTACTTATTATAGTTAAGGCAAATAGCACATTTTTTTTCTAGGTAACAACTCAACAGCCTGAGTCATAAATGCATCCCTAGAAGGCTTCTGAATAAGGTCCAAATGCTGAAACTCAGAAGATTCCAGTAAGCTCACAACCTTCATCTTCATTCTTAAAAAAACAGACTTGGTAATCTACAGAAACATGTAGCTCCTTACTGGGAAGCATTTCCTAACTTTCTTCACTAACTAGACAGCCTTAATAAAAGGGAATAAAATGGACAATCTAGCAAGACCATGAAAGTTGTGACTCTTTGTTACACTTTACATGTAACAAGAAGTGTAACACAGATCACAGTACTATTGGAAATATTCATGAGGAGAAAGAGATTTTGAATGTAAAGAATGGGCTTTAACATAAATTAAAACATTAGATTAGCAGACCACTAGGTGCTGTAGCTATCTGGGGAGCCAGCAACCTATTTTAGACCCTGGAATATCTTTGTCACATACAAAAATATACTAATTATACAGGAATCAAAAAATTACATCATCAATAAGCATTTATTCTGGAAGAAATGTTACATCTAATGTGTAGAACTTTCATTTGGCTCATTGCATATTTGTTACTTTCATTTACGTTCCCACTCATTTATCTCACAACAGTCAGGTATTTTGTTATCTTGTTGTTAATTTCTTAGTCTTTTTCTATAGCACAGTAATAAAAATTTCACCTGTTCCATGTTTACATTCCCGTGGGAAAACAAGTCATCAGCTTTTGGCAAATACTGTGAATGATTTGGATAGAACATATTTTGATTTTCAGGGGTTCATGTATTCCAGAGGAAGAATACACTTTTCTCCAGCAATATATCTTTTTGTCAGATTGTAGTATATATTTCTTTGCTACTGAAGAAAAAATGCTAAGTTTAAATTGCCTATTTTGACAAAGAGTAACAATACATTAGAAACCAGACAAACTGTGGGCATCTGTGGGAAGGATGGTAATACAACACAGGTGCCCTTAATGCCCCGTTTCTAGGAAGAGTTACAAGCTATCATTTAGAGAGAATGTGCATTGTATGCATTTAAAATAAAGTATTAAAATACAGTTTTAATGATAGCAACCACAAAAACACTTAGCATGTTCACTCAAACACAAATATTTAATCCTCTGAATTCTTTAAATCTCTCGTCTCCTTTGGGAATGAAATGACTGCAGGGCTCAATTTGTACTGGTAGCTTAATGATTAAAGATGAAAAATTCTTTGCTTATGCATCTGATTTTTATATGCCTTGTTTTACTGCAAATCCTATTAAAACAAACTCTGGTTTTAGTTGCTGGGAGTAATTGGATCCAATACTTCGCAATTGCAAAAAATGTTAGCTCCTGTTTTGAAGGCTGGTTGCTGTAAGGGAACTGACAGTAGGAAAAAAAAAAGAAAAAAGAAAAAAAAAGAAAAAGTAAGACCCCATTATGTGAAGGCATACAAGCAAAAAGAAACTTGCCTGGGTGCAACTTTCTATTTGAGAATATTCAATTTCTAAATGAAATAAAATAGATAACTGTGGCTTTGTCACTTAGTTTGGGCATTTGTTTTATCATTGCCCACCTAGCATGATATGCAAGTCCTCTAAAACTTTTAATACTGCACTGAGTGGACACTTAGGAATTATGAAAATGACTTGCAGACTGGAAATTCTTAGATATGGTTTGTCTAGCCTATAGTAAGAATAACAAGATTTTTGCCACAGTCATGTTCTGCAGAAAAACATTGATAAACACAGTTATTATGTATGACTTTCTCTACAACAAATGTTGTGTTTTATTTATTCTATTAAAAAGTATAAAATAACTTTAAAATAGCAATACCAAAGTTCTGTGTGGAATACTGAACTGAAATACTGTAAGACCTACATGTTTCACTGAAACAAAACAACTATATAAATCTTCCATACACAGCTGCAATTTAGTGAAATATGTAGTTTTCTGTTTTCCATTACTATATACGGTATAAATTCTTTCTGCTAGAAGACATATTGTGACAAATTTGCAAACAGCATCTGTATTCACACTTTTGAAACACTAATTTATCTGGCAATAAAAACTTTGATTTCCCAAAAGGAGTGCCAGGCCTCAGAACTAATGCTTATTTTTGAGACTTAACTGAGTTTTCAGCGATAGTCATTTTCTTATGAGTTACGGTGCTCCTATGGAAAAATATACAACTTAACAGCAAGTACAGAGAGTTAAAAGGGTCACACAAAACATAAATCTGTATGCTTAGTTCATGTGTGTGTATAATTTATATAAACAAACAAAGTTCTGACTAGATACACTTTCCATTGTAAAAAAAGCTTTTGTTAACAGCATCCAAAAGATTAATAAGGGATATCTGTATTCTATATACATTCATTACTTAACTTGAAAACTATTTTTACATAAAGAAAATTATATATATGTTATTCCTAAAATAAAATTGAAGTCTACTTTTATTTGGTATCTGTATCTTCTCATACTAAACATAATATAACCCCACAAAAGCACCTTTCACTATTATTAGAAGAGAAATATTTTAGAAACAGACTTGCAAGGTACTTATGTCTGTCAGTTGGTGGAGGCATGTGACACATGAGAAGATTGTGTGCATTGCTATATGTTAGAAATAATTCTGTTGAAGCCATTCTTTAAAACAGAACAATTTCTCTCAGAAAAAATATTATCAGGCTTTCACTTGGAAACATCACAATGGAAATTACTGTTAAATATTTAAAAAAACACAGAGAATTTTAACAATCCAAACTTTTAAGTACAGAAAATTATATATAAGTCTATATAGGTGGTTTATAAGAATCACAGAATCACAGAATTACGGAATCATTAAGATTGGAAAAGACCTTTAAGATCATCAAGTCCAACCATCAACCCAACACCATCAAGCCCACTAAACCATGTCCTGAAGTGCCACATCCACACATTTTTTGAACACTTCCAGTAACGGTGACTCCACCAATGCCCTGGGCAGCCTGTTCCAATGCTTGACCACTCTCTCAGGAAAGAAACTTTTTTTACTATCTAATCTAAACCTCCCCTGGCACAACTTGAAGCCATTTCCTCTCATTCTATCGTTAGATCCTTGGCGACCAACACCCACGTCACCACAACCTCCTTTCAGGTAGTTGTAAAGAGCGATGAGGTCTCCCCTCAGCCTCCTCTTCTCCAGACTGAACAAGCCCAGTTCTCTTAGCCAGTCCTCATAAGGCTTGCTTTCCAGACCCCTCACCAGCTTCGTTGCCCTTCTTTGGACATGCTCCAGCGCCTCAATGTTCTTCTTGTAGTGAGGGCCCCAAAACTGAAAACAATATTCGAGGTACGGCCTCACCAGTGCTGAGGGGTACAATCACTTCCCTAAGTGTGTTTATTTTTCCATTGTGATAACCATGGAATAGCTGCAAATAAGCTTTATAATACCTCTGAAAACAAACACACCTATATTCTGGATGTAGATATTGACTTTACTTACTTTAGTCAAATGGTTTCCCTAAATGGACACTTTGGATTTTTTACATTAGGTGTGAAATATGAAATATTCTCACAGAACCATTAACTTTTTTTTTACTGCACTATGTTGTGAACAGGATGTTTGACCCACAAGGTAGTCATACAGAAAGGACTGTGGTGGGCTTAGAGACTTACATTATTTTTTAAGAACACAAACAACTGTATAGGAAGATTTTAATTTAGGACAATAATTGTAGAAGGCAAGGAACTATGGGCTGTTATAGAGAAGGTTTAGACATAGGTGCTGAGCAGAACTTTAAAAAGTAACAGGGAAGGAGAAAATGCAGGGAGAAAGGTACCATAAAAAATTAGAGTGGGAAACAGTCCAAGAAAATTGTGAGAGATATGGAGAAATGGTTTTCCTGTACTTTGAACGGCATCTAAAAGAAATTAAAGCTTTCCTTATCTCCAGTTCTCTTCAGAATAGGGATTGATGGATCTGGAACACAACAAAGGAAATACATGAGACCCTCAGCTGGACATTCAGTCTTGTTGTCTACAAGATCAAATTTTGAGTTTTCTGTTTTCTTGCAAATTTGATCCCAGAATTATAAGCACAAGGAAATACTACAGGTGTCAGAATAAATGTATATGAGACATCATCTGCTACAAGTATTGGTGGAACTTTCTTTTCTGTATCTCCCAGGAAGTCCTCAAGTCCACCTTAGCAAAATTATTTCTAGTAGTAACCAAAACAACTCTTACTAGTTTCAAATATATAACATAGTTTCATTATGAGAATGAAATAATTATTATTACTATAATTCTGTAATTACTATCACTACAGAGATAAAAAATTGGCTGTGTGTATATCTATATGAATATTGATGTTCATATATATGTATATATTAAATATATTTTCTGCATGGCAGATAATCTGCCATAATTTCTTCAAACATAATTTCTATGTCCATACCATGCTTTTCCAGCAGGGCGTATAGTAAGTATGAAATGGGAGCAAAGTATCTCAAGCCAGACTAGTTATCTATATGGGGCAACTGTTTTCTAGATGCTTAATCTTTGACAATAAAGGGAGCTCAGATACTTGTGTTTCAGATACCTATGTTTCTAGATGACTTACAACAGCTGTATGAGACTTTCAGATGTCATAAGAGACTTGTGTCTTCCTCAAGTAGCAAGTTGTAGCCATGAAAGTTACCAAGGGAATTGAAAGGATTTTTGATGACTGTTTAGACTTCTGAGTCTGAATTACTAAGAATGGATTCACAGCTCGTAAAGGGTCTACAAAAAAAGTCTTATGAGGAGCATCTGGGAGAACTGGGGTTGTTTAGTCTGCAGGTAAGGAGGCTGAGGGTGACTAGAATAGGCTGTCCAGGGAATTGCTTGAGTCACCATCCCTGGAGGTACTTAAAAGACATGTAGGTGCGGGTGGTTAAGGACATGGTTTAGTGGTAGACTGGGTAGTGTTAGGTTAACAGTTGGATTTGATGATCTTAAATGTCTTTTCCCACCCAAATGATGCTATGATGCTATGAATTTATAGTTTATGGAGATTTATAATTTATAATTATGAATTTATAATTAATGGAGAGAGGTAAGTACCTCTAGAAGCTTATTATCAGCTATGTCTACATCACATGGGTGGTCATAGAATCATAGACTTGTTTGGGTTGGAAGGGACCTTCAAAGGTTATCTAGTCCAAAGCCCCATCCACTAGACCAGGATGCTCAAAATCCTGTCTAAGCTGACCTTGAATATTTCCAGGGATGGGGCATCTACCACCTCTCTCAGCAACCTGTGCCAGTGTTTCACCACACTCATTGCAAAAAATTTCTTCCCTAGTTCTTGTTGAAATCTACTCTCTTTTAGTTTGTCCTATCGCAACAGGCCTTATTGAGAAGTATCTCCCCATCTTTCTTATAAGCCCCTTTTCACTACAGGGAAGGCTGCAAGAAGATCTCCCTGGAACCTATCTTCTCCAGGTTGAACAACCCCAATGCTCTCAGCCTGTCCTCATAGGAGAGGTGTTCCACCCCCCGATCATTGTTGCAGCCCTCTGCAAATTTGCTGAGGGTGTGCTCGATCCCACTATCTATGTCATTGATGAAGATACAAAACAGTACTGGTCCCAGTACTG
Organism: Phaethon aethereus; assembly: GCF_964289735.1. Lineage (NCBI taxonomy): Eukaryota > Metazoa > Chordata > Aves > Phaethontiformes > Phaethontidae > Phaethon > Phaethon aethereus. The sequence goes on along the minus strand of NC_138575.1, from coordinate 177,693,329 downwards.
TTGGGACAGTCCCTGAGGTACACCACTTGTCACCTTTCTCCATCTGGACATTGAGCCATTGACCTCTACCCTCTGCATGTGACTGTCCAATCAGTTCCTCATCCACCAAAGAGTCCACTCAACAAATCCATATCTCTCCAATTTAGAGAGAAGGATGTTGTGGGTGACAGTGTCCAAGGCCTTACAGAAGCCCAAATAGACAGCATTGGTAGGTCTTCTCTTGTCCAATGATGTGGTCACTCCATCCTAGAAGGCCACTATGTTGTTCAGGCCTGATGTGTAGCTGGTGCCAATAATGTGGGTGAGTGACTTGATATCTTGATCCACTAAATGTCCAGATGAGGGCCCTGGTCCCTTTCTTAGATCCCTTTTAATTTGTGCATTTGATGCTTGTTTCTATAAAAGTATAGTAAAGTAAGGAACTGAAAGAGGAATGATCAGACTTAATTCTAACATGGAGTTAAGACATGTCTGGGCCACAAACTCAGACACGTGCAAGGTCTCAGGTAGTGTTCTCAGAAGCTGAAATTTAAACATAGATTTAGATACCGAAGTAATGTTTCTACTCATATGTTTGTGCCTCAGGCTAGCATAAATGTAGTATCCATTCCTGGTTCAGAATTAGAAGTCTAACTTTTAAATACCAAATATAGTGCTAATGACTCCTTCTTAAGAGTGTAATTCATGTAAAAAATATATGGAAAATACAGTGAATTGTATTTTTTTTTCAAGTTACATTATTCTTTATACAAAACTCATGAATATTTCTGGTTTTGGTTTTATTGTCTCTTAGAACCAGGAAGGTATGTCTTTCCGTTTTCCTTGTATTAGCTCTTGTTATGTTGACTTTTTAGAATACTTGACCTTTATCACTGAGACTATTCCAGTTTTGTATTTACATTTCTGTTGTTTTTAAACAGGTCTCACATCTTCATATATCCAAAGGTAAGCACAAACCGATGTTTTGTTTGAAAAGAAATCAAAAAAATGAAAAACATCCTTTTAACTTCTATAACTCCAGGCTCTAGGAATCAGTTAATGAAGCTTTTACCCATTGCACAAATGCATAGTGCCTCACAAACTGAAAGGATGTGAAATAAGTGCTCATATGCCTCTAGTAACAATATTAAGCTGAAAAAGGTAAAATAATATTTACAGAAAATGTATACTTTTTTTTAAAAAACATTTACCCTTGGCTATGGCATATCTTGATGGAACTCTGTTTACACAAATGTATTGTGTATATGAATGTGAATACAAATATGATCATCCCCGAATGCAGAGCAGAAGTGTGGTAAAAGGGCATGCAGAATTGCTTACGTAGAAATACAGCTTAAGGGTCAGCCACCTGGCCCCTCTGTGACCTTTTCTATCTGTTCTCATTGCACGATAGAGCTGTATGAATATAGCAGTATCCAGCTGCATGTCTCCTCGGTAAGATAGAAATCTGTCTGGCCAAGCTCAAGTGAGTGGCAGAAAAATTGCAGAGCTCTGGACACCCTTGATCACTGTGAATTACAGCAGATGTGTGCAACAGGAGCTACCTTTCCTCACCCCTCAGATATGAAAACAGGTGTTTGCTTTTAAAGTTTAATCGGAGGAGTCATTGCACCTTTTCAATATCCCTTCTTAAGTTTTGTTGTGATGTACTTGAGGTTTCATTTGACTTACAAATTCTGATCAATGATATTATAAACAGTTTTAAGACTGAGATAACAGAAGTCTTTTTTAATGAAATACTTTATAAGATTTTAAAATTCAAACAGCTATCTCAGCTATTTGAATAGTGAAGATCGAAAACCTGTATCCATGCTGCTTTTTTAATTAAATTTTTACCCAAAGGAAAACAGTATTCAACAGTATGCCAGTTTCCCCTCTCCAGAAATTGTATAGTGAATTGTTTGCACATACCATAAGGTGCCCCAGCGTCTTGGGTTTTCATATGGTAACTGACTGATCTCTTTTTCCTGCTGTTATGGTTTTGACCTGATTTAATTGATATTAGCAATAACATTCAGAATGTACTGATTACCTAAACAGGTAGTAAAAACAAAAATGTGAAGGACAAAGTTATCATGTTCATTCACTTGCAAACAGTGTGTCATTGGTATAATGTCATTCAGAGAAAACTCGCTGGATTCTAAAAGAAAGTAATTTCTGGAAACTCTAAAACTTTGATGTTTGTGTGTGTGCTATGTTAAATCAAATTTAGTTCAAGATTGGCAATTGTTATCCAAACACAAAGGACAAAATGCAGCTTTAAGTTTGAGAAGATTTGATATCTCTTTCTTTATGTCTCCGTAAAACAAAAAAATTCTGTCTTATAATGTCTAGAGAATCTTTATTTTAAAATACATAAATGTTGAAGAAGTTAAACTACCAGGATATGAGAGAGATTTTGTTTAAAAATTGGCTCATTGCACATATGCTTATTAAACAATTCTATTTATGGTAAATACATCAGTATTTGAAGCTGTCCTTATAGGTATTACAAATGGCATGATCTTGGCCAAATCTTAGTCTGCCATTTTTATTTTAATGTTACACTTTGCTCTCTCCATATAATTTTAAATACTCTTGATCTGTTTCTCTCTGTAGTTTGTTTTTCCAGCATAAATAATAGAAAAGTTCTAGTAATGACACTTCTAGAACAATCACTGAGTTGGTAGGAAGAGGTTGAATATGGGACTGAAATAAAAGGGCAATAGACAGTGAGGAAAAATGTGCAGAGTAGGAATGAGCAATTAGGGCAAGAGAATGAGACCCCCCAAAAAAAGTGAAATGCTAAAATGATGAGAAAGACAATGAAGACCATATCAGTTAACAAAACAAATATTAAGAATGATATTTTGTCATGTAAAACAGAGGTGACATAGCTGTTAAAAGAGCCACCTGCTCCTCAAGCCTTTCTTTTGTTTAACCTTTGTCATATGTTTTGGGGTTTTTTTTTTCTTAGATTTCCACCAAAAGTTCCAGTCTTTTCTGTCCATATTCATTCTTACATGAACTTTTTACATCTTCAGTGCTTCCCTCTTCATTCTTTCTCTCTATTTATCTAATTTTCTACTCTAAGTTTCCTCATGTGAACACTATTTTTCTTGTATGTTTTATCTTTTCATATAATTTTACTTCTTAGGCACTTGACATTATTAAGTTAGAATTACAAAGAAATATAGGCATTACTATCTAAATCTTAAAAAAAAAAAATCATAATAACATTATGTACCTTTCCCTCCAGAAGTCTCATTTCTTAATTTGTGTGAAATGACTATTACTTGTTCTCTAAATCCTACCTTCCTTACACCATAATGAATTATTTCTATAATCAGAATGTCTAAACATTTGTATTACAAACTATAGACTACTGGAAAAATATGGGCTTTAAGAATCATAGAAAGTCTTGGCTACTTGTCAAAAAGCTGAAAGAGATGTTTTTGGACTTTTATTATAAATGGCTTTATATTCCTAGAAAAATCACAAATCAGTTAAATAAAGAAAAAAAAACCCCTTAAGAATATAGTTTATTATAATTAATCTTTCAGAAAAAATAAAAAACCCCAAATTATTAGGTTTCACAACTTTTAGGAATACTCATAATAAAAGTCCAATAGTGAATAAGATTCACCCTCACTAACTTCAGCAATGTATGCATTTGTCATCTACAGTTTTATTTAGCTTCTCACATATAGGCATCTGGTGCAATCTAAGACACTTCAGGGTAAGAAAGTCACTGGATGGATAGGTGTGACATTGTGGAGACACAGGAGACCTCTACTCTTCTGAATGAAGAGATAGAGGCCTGACTGGATGCCCTTGCTCACTGCAAGTGGCACTAGATGACTGTAAAGCTGAACTGAGCCCCAAGCTGGCTAGATTTAGAGAACAGAGGTCCATTTTACTGTTTTTCTCTTCCTTTCTTTTCCACTTTAAGGGGAATCTAAGTGATGGTGTTCAAAAACATGTGGAAGATAAACCTGTGCCAAATTTCAGCAGAAATAAGAGCAAATGTGTAGCGTAATGCTAAAAGTCTGTAATGCTGTATTGGTAGTTATGGGGCAGGGGAGGGGAAGTCTCCACTTACTCCACCTCAAATCGTAATGCTAATTACTGTTCAGATAGATAGTATTTGCTCTATTATTGCACGCAGGATCTTTCACTCATTGAACCCTAAACTCTAAATAGACACATCCAGGGCATGTCAAAGCAAATCTTGCCATCCAAACACGAATTCACAAGCATACATGAAGAACAGCACTCCTGACATTTAAAATACCTTGAAAGATCTAATGAAACCAACTTAATAAGAGAACTTTGGTTTACCAGCAGACATAATTATTTATTATTCTTTTTCATATGGTTATAGAAACAAGCAAAAAAAAAGCTATGAAAATAAGGTTGGTCTGGTTTCCTGCAAAAATGAAGTTCTTATGGTATTTGAGACAAAAATCCATGCTTGCTGTTCCCAGAGAAGATGCAACCTAGGAATAAATGTACAGAAGTAACAATTTGTTTTAATATTCTTACTTTTTACAGAACCTTTGTTATAGTGAACAGCCATTCCATTAAAGATAACATCCTTTGGTCTGTACATGTTAATCTAGAAAAAGTCTTGACAAAACCAGATGTTAAGGGAGTTCTGAAAGTAGTTTTGCAGTTTCCCCATACCTATAACGTCCTGCAACTGTGTAATAGGGATTCCAAAGGAAATACTGACAGAAGATTAATTTATTTACTAGTCCATACTAATAATGAAAGGAGTTTGGAAGTCCAGGTGGAGGTAGTTACTGCTCACTTCAATAGCTCATTTGAACAAGATCAAATATACATACATGTATCATTATCAAAAGGCACATTGCACATAAAGTTCAGACAAAAGATATGCCTGTCTAATTAAAAGACTGGAATTATACTGATATATGTCTGGACATTGCTGCTAACACAACTAATAGATAGATGAGGATTCAATCCCTCAGATTCATTGGCACTCACTGGCTCACATGCGTGTCACTAATGGCCAGGCGCCGTGTAGCAAACTCATGCTGGAAAGGAACGGTCCAAGACAGAGACAATGAACTCCTGGTTGGGCAGGGAGATGATTAGAGGTCGTATGTTAAAGTTTATTTTGTGTGTCTCTTTATGAAAGCACAGAAAAGCATGCTTTCTATTTCCAGTAAATATATTACTTTTTTTTCTGTCCAACTTTAAGCCAATGACATAACATTAAAGGACTCATCAGACATATCAGTCTAAATCTCCTAGCTTGGATTACATGGCTTTTATGGCTTTGTTTATCTGTTTTTTTATTTTCTAGCTTGCTTTCTGTAGGGGATGGCAGGGTTCTAGGGTGTTCTTGGGGAGGTTTTTTCCATGTAAAAATACTTAACCAGGAGAAAAGTGATAGTAACATACTTACATCACTGCCTATACACCAATGTAAGTGTACCAACATTAAGAAAAGTTTCCCAGTAGAGCTGAAATAGTACAGCTGTGTGTAAAGAGGTATTGTGTTTTTATATATATCATAAACCTTAACTTGCCCCTTCCCCCACCCCAAATTGTCTTTTAAAGTGATGTTCTGCTATTAATTTTAGTTGAAAATAGGCACCCAGATAATAAATGCATACATAATTTATTGTGTTGTGAGTGCACATTTCCAAAGTATACATTCAAAATGATTTTTTTTTTTCTGTTTAATGGTATTTGTTTAAAATACTGTGGTTTTTTTTCCAGGGAAAAATTCCATTACTGTATTCATCCATTTCTAGTTTTAAGGACACTTAATTTCTCTGAAATTACAAGAACTGTCAAGGGCAAAACTTGTAGGTCACGAAGTACACTGCATACAGTATAGTGACTACAGAAACAGATGTTTTTACTCCAGGAGATCTTAAGATGTAGGTAGTATTTCTGAAGTTTAGTTTCTTAATTAATAGGGTGAATTTTGAACATAGTGTATGCAACTTTGGTCAGGTAACTCTTGTCAACATCAATAGGAGTAAAACATCTTTGCACTGCTTTGAAATTTTACCTTTTACTAATATCAAAAGAGCTTTATTCCCCAGTGATCAGATACTGCATATCGTGTATAAGATCAGATTAATTGAAATAGTCTTTCTTAATCAAAGTTTTAATCGTTTATTTTTTGCACTAGAACAATCAGAAGAATTTTCTTATAGACAACTTTGAGCCATTAAGTACCTTTCCATGTATCTTCTTTTCCTTTTACAGGGTAAGGAACATAATAAGCAGTGCATAATGTTTTACTAAGTATTATCTGGAAAAGCAGGAGCTGTAAGAGGGAAACTTGTTGGAAAATGAGAAGAGTGGATGTGTTGGAGGTATATGTGAAAATGTTTGTAAGTATAATATACCTGAAAAAGTATTGGGTTAAATTAAATCTAGATATTAAAATAGATTTTAAGAAGTTATACAACTGTTTTAAAGTCAGCTATTTTTAATAATTAGTTATCATGAACTTTCAACAGCAGGGGCTTATCTTCAGATGCCATTGAAAAGTTCTTTTTGGAGGAAATTCTGAATGTCCACTCTGAAAATTCAGCTCTTCTAAGGCATTTTGGTTTGGGAAAATTGAATCAGTCACCCAAAATTGTCAATATTATATATAGATTAAATAACATGTTATCTGTTAATGACCAGTAAGCTTTCATTTAATGATAGAGAGCTGAGGGAAATACTCTTTATGTGTATGTGGTAAATATTCTTCCACTGATATTTCAGCAACCAAAGTTAAACATGGACAAAGGCATTTTTTGTAAGGGATTTGTTGTATTATGATATTTCTTGGCATTTCCGAAAATTATGTGTTCTAAGATTAAGTTACTCATTTCTACAGGTAAGTTTGCAAAAATTTAGGTAAAATTTATATGGGAAAATAATCAGGACAAAGAAGTTCTACTGCTTTGAAGAAACTTGAAATATTTTTTTCCTATCAGATGGTAATGGAATGTGAGTCTCAGTCATCTGCTGTTTAACAGCACACATGATTCATAGCAAATCGTTGGTGACAAGAGGCAACCTGCTGCAATCATATTCTCCCAAATTTACTGGAAGATAATTAGATTCTTTCCTTTGACTTTGACAGGATTTGAATCAAGACTATACAGATAAAATGATAAAACAATAAACAAATTTAAATTATTTATGCTTTGTTACTATTTTGTTTTGTACAGGTAGCCCATGCATATGGTATATAGTTTTAGAAACTTGTGAAAATGTTTAATAAAAAATCAAACTACGACCAACAAAGTAAAATAAAACAGGAATAACTATTAGGTTGCTCAAACACTTCACAAATGTCAAAAATTACGTACCTTACCTGAAATGCACTTAAGCAGAAAAAATGCTGTGTTCCTGATACTGATAGCATTAAGGAGCCAGTTCTTCATAAGAGGAACTGTTTATCTCTCAGACAAAACATTAACCTTTAACGTGATCCCACTTAATTACAGGACTATGTATCATCTTCACTTTGCTGGATTTGGATTTAGATGACACCTTAAATATAGTTGGTTGGGTTTTTTTATATTATATAAAGGACATCTCTCTTCCATTCATGTTTAATTCCTTTTGTTTTCATATCAAGCCCCGTACTTTGTCCTAATTTTCAACGTAATTTACCTGACTTTTAAAGTAGTGAAATTAAGAAAGAACTTAAATACAATGTCTGTAAATTTGGAACAGTATCTTGCTTTATTCTCACAGCTTTACTTGGGGACTGGTTGTGGGGTTTTTTTCTAATTTAACATTAATTATAATTTTAAATATAGAGTTTGGTGGTGGCATAATAATAACACCCGTACAGCCTTCTCTCCAGCCTTTTGTTACTCGTGTATGTGTGCACACACACTTACACACAAGCAAATATATATCTTTGTATACTATACTTCATACACAGAATAATATACTTTATGGAATTTATATACTTTACATAATTTATATACTTTACATATATATACTTGTATCAGCTGTGTGGGGCAAGGTGCAGGAAGTGGAGGTTGCAGGGGCAGCCCCTGTGAGGAGAGGCTTCATTCCAGACACAGCCAGCTCTAGTTGGCTCCAACTGACCCACCGCAGGGCACAGCTGAGCCCAGCAGACAAGGTGGTGACGCCTCAGGGAAAACACATTTAAGAAAGGGCAAAAGACCACATGACAGAGAGAGGAGTGAGGAAAAAAGGTGTGAGAAGTGAGAAAATTAATTTAATTTATTGCCAATTAAAATTTATTTGGATTGTGAGAAACAAACCCAAAATTTACAAGCATTTATATGAGTAGAAGAAAAATTGGGGAATTTACAGAAGTTAAATAACTTAAAATACACATTTTCATGAAGAATTATTCCAAAAGTCTATACATATAGAAGAGGGATGCAATCCTTCACGTCAGGGTAGTAGGTTAGTTATCTATATCTTACAGTCATTGCATTTATTTTATTGGGGGGGGGGGAAGAAAGAACAATTGGTTAAAAAAATTGCCACAATTCCATCTGTAACATGTGCCTCTTTTACAGAGACTGAGAAAAGTTATTTGGCTTTAGTCTGAAAAATCAAGTTTAATTCACATGCTTTTTCATGCTCTGATACGAAGTGCAATGATATGTTGGAGTGATAGATGCGTTTCATCTTCATATTTACACTTACAGAAATTTTCAGAGTACCAAAATTTCCAAACTAGTTCTGTCTTCCTCCACATGATCATTTTAGATGCATCTCAAGTAGTTTGACAGTAAAGACAAGTAACAGTTTTCTTGCACTGCTGTATGTTTCCAAATAAATAAAAGGAAAAGTCATTATATGTCAGTAGAACGTTTTTGGATAAACAAAATACTGCTAGTAATTCAGGTGATGATATTTTTTTCCTCACCATCCATACAGTTAAATATGTGCAAAAAGTATCCAAAAACCTAAATATTAACTCCACTTAATTTGGACTAGTTGTAATTTTGTGTAGGTAATATTATAGAGCAAGGTGTTCTAATCATTCCAGTAACATAAGCTATCAATAAGGAATCTCATTTTTATTCACCTCATCTCTCTTAATAGGTGAAGATTAATCAGAATAACTACAACAATTAACATTTTTTCTTCCTGTTCAAAAATAACCCATTTAACCTGGCATACTGAAAACAATCTTTTCGCGTGCCCTATCTTTCATACAAATATTTTATTCAGAGGAGGGGGAAGTGGTTTTTTTGTTTAATTGACTATTTCCACAGAGAACAGCATGCCTGCAACAAATCATGGCCTTGCTACCAGTTACATTGTTAGTAGTGCGTAGGTTTACATAGCTTCCAAACAATTGTACACTTGCATGTTTCTGCCATGCTCTCCTTGCCAGGAGACTAAGCTCTGAAGTGAGCAACCTCTTCCCATAACATTGGACACACTATGCATAAACAAACACTCAATTTAAATTAGAGAAAAAAAAAAAGATAAGGTGTTTTGAAAAAACAGATAATCAATGCAGGAGTCTCCAATTCTCTCTGGGTTGTATAACATTGCATTATATTATCAGCCTCACTTAACTATTTATTCTTCCCCGGAGTATCTAAACTCCTGATTAATTTAGAAGTACTGTTAAAGTTACAGTTACCAAAATAACACGTGTTTAATATCTGTTTTACCTGCCTTAATGTTGTTCCAAGAGACATGAATGTGAAAGAAAACAAACTGCATATATAGATTAAAAATATTTCTTTTTTTCATTTTTTTCTGAAAACCATAATGAAATACAGGTTAAAGATCTGTATATACAGTCTCTTCTATCCCCTATTTGTACTCAGTGAGGGTAGGCAATATTAGAATTACGTTTGTTGTGGCAGAATTTTAAGAGATTGATTGAAATCATGGACTAGCTAGACTAGGAATAATACAGACATGTAAAATAAAAAACTGTTATGAAGATTTTACTTTTCCAAAGACATAAAGGTGGATTCAAGGAACCAATGTGTAGTATGAACATAGCCATCATATACTCCTCTTTCCAGTCAGTGGAAGAAAGTTAACATTAAGTTGCTAAGCATCTTAAAGTAAGCTAAGGCATCCTTAAAATGCCCATTTTCGCTACCTATCATAGAGAAGCCATTGGCGTGATTCTGTTCCTAATTCAATGTTAACATTCAATGTTACAGTTATATAGAATTTAGCACATTAATGGCTACAAATGTCAGGCAAATATGGCTGAATTTTTATCATCAAACCAAACCAAACCAAAAAACAGGAGACAACACAATTAAAAAAAAATGGTTAATTTGTAGAACATTACTTGGAAAGAGACCTTGAGTACAATAGGAGTAACATAAGGATATGAGAGAAATTAATTTGAATATAAACACTATCATTTTACTGTGAAGGAGTTGGAAGGTTATATAATCAGAAGGCTGATCTTTATAATACAAGATATTTAGATTTAACACCTAAAAGGCAAGAGATTTGAATGCAGCAGTAAAAAATGTCCAGAATCTTTACAAAACCTGATGGATATCAGCCACAACCTTCTCTCAACACTAAGCCAAGTTGTCTAAATTCAGACTAGTGAGGTATAGCCTGAGTACAACTCACTTCAGAAATTCCTAAAATCTTATGCTCATGATTCCTGTTTTGGAAGGAAGGACGAGTGCAGAGCTAACTAGCATCCTCCTGGGCTACAAGAACATACTAGTTTAATGCAAACTTTGGGTGAGAGCTTATTCCATTGTTTCTTCAGCAACAGTTTTGTGTTAAATGAATTCCTTTCTAATCTGGAAATCTTTGAATCTTTTCAATTTGTAGATAACCATCCTCTTGTTCCCTTCATTCTGAAGTAGATGATCTTCACAATTCCCTCACATTTCTCAAATGGTTTATGTTGAGTCTTGTTCAAGATGTAGTAAATGGTTTATGTTCCAGGCTATACATATATACTGTTTGGAGCTATTTGACTATATGTGAAACTTTTAATGTAAAAAAACCTAAAAGAAAACAAACAAAAAAAAAGTCCCTCTGCCTCCAACATATTGCAAATATTATCTAAATCACAAAAAAAAGTAACTTATATGATAATTTTTTGCATCAGGATACTAGACAATGTTGAGTTTAAAATTGCTAGGTATATGTAAGCTAGTGACAAAAAATGTCTTTACAAATATGTTAACAATAAAGGCCAAGGAGAATCTCCACCCCTTATTGGATGTGGGGTGGAACATTGTCACCAAGGATGGGGAAAAGGCTGAGGTACTTAATGCTGCTTTTGCCTCAGTTGCTAATACCCAGACAAGGTATCCAAAGGATTTTCAGTCCCCTGAGCTGGAAGACAGGAATGGAGAGAGCAGTAAACTCTCCATAATCCAGGAGGAAGCAGTTAAGGACCTGTTAAGCCACCTGGACACCTGCAAGTCTATGGGGCCTGATGGGATCCATCCAAGAGTACTGAGAGAGCTGGCGAAGGAGCTTGCCAAGCCACTCTCCATCATTTATCAGCAGTCCTGGTTAAACAGGGGAGGTCCCAGGTGACTGGAGGCTTGACAATGTGACACCCGTCTACAAGAAGGGCCAGAAGGAGGATGTGGGGTACTACAGGCCTGTCAGCCTGACCTCCGTACCAGGGAAGATTATGGAGCGGTTCATCCTGAGGGTGCTCACAGGGCATGTGCAAGGCAAGCAAGGGATCAGGCCCAGCCAGCATGGGTTCATGAAAGGAAAGTCCTGCTTGACCAACCTGATCTCCTTCTATGACCAGGTGACCCGCCTAGTGGATGAGGGAAAGGCTGTGGATGTTGTCTACCTGGACTTTAGTAAAGCCTTTGACAGCGTCTCCCACAGCATTCTCCTGGAGAAACCAGTGGTTTACGGCTTAGGCAGCTGTACTCTTCACTTAGTAAAGAACTGGCTGGATGGCCAAGCCCAGAGAGTTGTGGTGAATGGAGTTAAATCCAGTTGGCAGCTGTTCACAAACGGTGTTCCCCAGGGCTTGGTTCTGGGGCCCGCCTTGTTCAGTATCTTTATTGATGGTCTGGATGAGAGGATCGAGGGCTCCCTCAGTAAGTTTGCAGATGACACCAAGTGGGGCAGGAGTGTTGATCTGCTCAAGGGCAGGAAGGCTCTGCAGAGGGACATGGACAGGCTGGATCGATGGGCCGAGGTCAACTGTATGAGGTTTAATAAGGCCAAGTGCAGGGTCCTGCACTTGGGTCACAACAACCCCATGCAACGCTACAGGCTTGGGAAGGAGTGGCTGGAGAGCTGCCCGGTGGAAAAGGACCTGGGGATGCTGGCTGAAAGCCGGCTGAATATGAGCCAGCAGCATACCCAGGTGATGAAGAAGGCCAACAGCATCTTGGCCTGTATCAGAAATAGCGTGGCCAGCAGGAGTAGGAAAGTGATCATCCCCCTGTACTGGTGAGGCCACACCTCGAATCTTGTGTTCAGTTTTGGGCCTCTCACTACAAGAAGGACATTGAGTTGCTAGAGTGTGTCCAGAGAAGGGCAACGAAGCTGATGAGGGGTCTGGAGCACAAGTCTTACGGGGAGCAGCTGAGGGAGCTGGGCTTGTTCAATCTGGAGAAGAGGAGGCTGAGGGGAGACCTTATCACTCTCCATAATTACCTGAAAGGGGGTTGTGGTGAGGCTGGTGTTGGTCTCTTCTCCCAAGGATCTAGCGATAGAAAGAGAGAAGATATCCTTAAGTTGCACCAGGGGAGGTTTAGACTAGATATTAGGAAAAATTTCTTTACTGAGAGAGTGGTCAAGCAATGGAACACGCTGCTCAGGGAGGTGGTGGAGTCCTCATCGCTGGAAGTACTCAAAAACCATGTAGACGTGGCATTTCAGGACATGGTTTAGTGGGCTTGGTGGTGTTGGGTTGACAGTTGAACTTGCTGATCTTAGAGGTCTTTTCCAACCTTAATGATTCTGTGATTCTGTGATTCTGTGACAATGAATTCTTGCTGTTTGGTTTATGATATAGAAAGCCATATTTTCTTTATATTTGTGAGTGTAGTATCTTTCCTCCAATGAAAGAAAAATAGTCTATAACAATAACAAATATTATTAATATTATTAAAGAGAACACCTTAAAAAAATGAAATTCAAAATTCTTCACTGATTTTGAATACTGCTCATACTTCTGAAAATTTAGCAGGTCAGTTCCAGAGATATGAAAAATAACATCAAATTCTGGAAGTCCAGCCAGGTCCTGATTTAGAGACCCTAATATAAAAATATAATATCTATTCAAAGAATGTTTCTTAGAATTATAGATCAGTTTAGGCTAGAAGGGACCTTTTATGGTCATCTAGTCTAACCCCCCTGCAACAAGCAGGGACATCTTCCACTAAATCAGCTTGCTCAGAGCCCCATCCAACATGACCTTTAAAGTTTCCAGGGATGGGGCATCTACCACCTCTCTGGGCAACATGTGCCAGTGTTTCAACACTCTCATTGTGAAACATTTTTTCCTTAGATCTAGTTGAAATATTTTAGTTTAAAACCCTCTTTTAGTTTAAAACCATTACCCCTTCCAACATAGGATTATCCAACATCCTATCGCAACAGGCCTTACTAAGAAGTTTCTCCCCATCTTTCTTAGAAGCCCCCTTGAAGTACTGAAAGGCTGTAATAAGGTCTCCCCGGAGCCTTCTCTTCTCCAGGCTGAACAACCCCAACTCTCTCAGCCTGTCCTCATAGGAGAGGTGTTCCATCCCTCTGCTCATTTCTGTGGCCCTCTTCTGGACCCTCTCCAACAGGTCCGCATCTTTCTTGTGCTGAGGGAACCAGAGCTGGGCACAGTACTCCAGGGTACACTTATTCCTTCTAAATCTTTGGCTACTAAATAAGACCAAAAGAAAAAAGGTCTAGTAGCCAAATCTCAAAATGGTTATTTATATTTTATTTAACGTGAATCCCATCATTAGTCCCTTCAGTCCCTACTCTGCTGCAGCCCAAGCAAATGAAAAATAGCAGAAAGTGTCTAACATTTCTAAATGACATAGCACAGAGCCTCTTCATTCAAAGATAAATATTACATTTCACAAATTGTTGGGCATAGCAATAGCAAAAGAAATGGTTGTCAATGTGGAAAAAAAGAGAGAGAAAAACAAAAGGAACAGACTCAAGTGCCTCACTTTTTGTATCTCTTATCTAGATGTTTATACCTAAGCTAATAATTCAAGTTCCTTTTATAGTAAATGGAGAGAAATAAGAGTTTTTAAGGTGTGATTCAGTTATCTATTGCTTGGATGTCTACATAACAGATATCTATATTTTGTTTAGATAAATTTCATTCAAGATGTCTTCAGACTGGTAGATAAGAAATATGAAGCTATAATGACCACAATCAGAAAACATTCATCAGAAACTCTAGCTAAAATTTTGACCAAAGCACAAAGGATGATTATTTAAAAATGTAACAAACAGAAAATAAATGCTGACAACATGGGCCTGGGGAGATTTAAGATGTCTTGTTGTATTTTATTATTTACATTGCTATGAGTGTCAAACTTTGCTATAGATAAAATGTGCATGAATTCCACTGAGTACTGAAACCTTATAGATAATAATTTTGGATTGGTTATTACTTTTCCCAGTATTGGTTCCTTTAGGGTTTTTATATGAAACATACTCATCTGAAAGCCTGATGTCAATACAGAAAGAAAAGGAAAAAAAAAAGAAAAAAAGTTTTAAAGAAAGTTTTCTTTTTAATATATGTTGGTTTGTGTTGCTGAGGGTCTTGTCAGTGCACTGAACAGTCAGGTGGGACCTTTGGAGCAGAACAGGAGCAGCTATTATGGCACTAGGGAATCCTTTTAAGTCTGGTGTTTAAACAGACCTGCAGGAGGATTCTTCTCCTGTAAGCTAAATTCCCCCAAATTTTATAAAATGTGGCAGTCTCCTCAAAGGCCTACATTAACATTAATGAAATAAGCAGTAAAGAGAGAAATAAGAGAACTGACACCTGGCACACAGACACAACGGGGCATTTTTCTTTATTTGTTTACTTCAATTTTATACTCAGTTGCTTCTGTGTGAGGCCCTCAGGTTAACCAGAAGGTGTAGCCCCAATTGCAGCCCTTGGAGACGTGAAATAGGTAGGCAGCAAAATAACTGTTGGTGATCTGCAGAGAAGGCCCAGGCCTCCTGTGCTGGTTTTGGCTGGGATAGAATTAATTTTCTTCATAGCAGCTAGTAGGGGCTATGTTTTGGATTTGGGATGGAAACGGTGTTGATAACACAAGGATGTTTTCATTATTGCTGAGCAGTGTTTAGACAGATTTAAGGCCTTGTCTGCTTCTCACACCACCCCACCAGTGAGTAGGCTAGGGATGCACAAAAAGTTGGGAGGAGACACAGCTGGGGCAGCTGACCCCAACTGACCAAAGGGATATCCCATACCATATGATGTCCTGCTCAGGATATAAAGCCAGGGGAGGAAGAAGGAAGGGGAAGATGTTCATAGTTATGGTGTTTTGTCTTACCAAGTAACTGTTATGTCTGATAGAGCCCTGCTTTCATGGAGAAGGCTGAACACCTGCCTGGCAAAAGGAAATAGTGAATGAATTCCTTGTTTTGCCTTGCTTGCCTGCACGGCTTTTGCTTTACCTATTAAACTGTCTTTATCTCAACCCATAAGTTTTCTCACTTTTACTCTTCAGATTCTGTTCCCCATCCCACCATGGGGGATTGAGCGAGTGGCTGCATGGTGCTTAGTTGCTGGCTGGGGTTAAACCACGACACCTCCTTATTTCCATTTCCCATATTTCTCTAAAAGACAGCACAGATTCATTACCTACTCTTTGCTCTGTTTCCTTTTACAGGACACAGTTGTCTTTGTGGGGATACTAGCCACAGAAGAGGTGTTCTTTTATGTACATATAGAAGGAGGGGTAGTCTATAATAAGGCAATCCATTAAAAGTGATATATGTGTTAAACAAATCTTGAGTTCTCAATCCCCCAAAACAGACTCCTTTTTATAAGATAGTTTACCTTGCATCTTTCAGAACTATGATAATTTTCATGATTGTTTCATATATCCCAGTCTTTAACTGGTTGTCTTTGTAGTCGTAGGGCTACTGTTCCAGTTTGGACAAATATCTTCAGTCTAGATCTCATTGTTTAAAGAAATAATATTGTGTTAAAATATTTTAAACTATTAAAAAAGTTGAAGAAATATGAACTAAAGAAACAATTTTTTATGGACTTTAAAAAGAGAACATCTGAGTGACTTACAGGGACATGTAATCATAACAGATTTTTTTAAAAGTTCAGAAATTGCTGTTGCAGAGGGTCAAATTTCTGAACTAACTTTGTCTGAAAGGTAAATGGTTTCTCTTCCCTGAGCCAAAACACATATCTATACCATCTGGACCTCTATTTTAACTGCTGTTTCAAACATAAATCAGGTTCATATAAATAAATCATAGCTTTGTGGTAGAAGATCTAACAGAGAAAGTATTTGGTAGGAAAGAAGCATTACATATGTACTCATGCATAGAATGAGACATGGATCAGTCTTTTCAAAAAAAAGCATACGAATTTAGTTCATGGGAGGTGTAGCTTGACAAATTCAGCCTTATAATATACTGAAAGCTCTTCATAGTAAACTTAACTAAATATTGTAACAGTTTACTAGGTGATACTTAGGGCCTCTGATATAGACTAACATCCTAAAAAACAACGAAAAAAAGCCAAATGCCAGACAGTTTTACATTTGGTGTACTGATGGCGATCCTGGGCCATCATGATAATGTGTTCTAGTCATGTCTGTTCACTTCCATAGATCTGCAAAATACTTTAAACTGCTTTAATCTCAAAATTTTTCCAGTCTTATATGACAATAAAGATTATAATCACATCTCATTCACCAGGGCTTTCTCTTTGTATACTTTTTTCTCTCACAGGGTCTCCTATTGATATATTCTCAGATTTAGAGATTATGCTGGCTGCCTTTCAACAACCAGAAATGAATCACAGCAAGACATGGGATGAATCGATGTTGTTCTCTACAAATAATTTTTTCAATGTGACTTGTGTAGGAGTATGCTGATCATCACATTTGGCATTGGAAAGACAGACAGACAGCAACCTGTAGACTTTTCTTGATATTTCAGGGACAATTTGTTCTTAGTAGGATCATTTAGGCTACTTGTTCAACTTCTTTGCAGCTAGGTGGTATATAAGATATTATGCGTATGCTAGGAAGATAACTATGCCTGGGACCAGGCTCTGGCACACAGACTGGTCCAAATCCAACCTACTGCACTCTCTTCTCCACAAGTACAGAGTGTCCATAGGCAAACTGCCTCCTGCCGATGATCCCTGGCCATAGAAACTCCCAGGTAATGTCTGAGAATTGTGTCAGAGTTTGATAAATGTCCTGGAGCAAAACTCTGGCTTCTAACCATTCTAACAGATTGACAATGGTAGTCAGCAACACTTCGATGCTGCTGCTCAGGAACAGTTTAATTTCCTAGAGTGGGTGCAGTTTCATCGTCTCCTTTTCCTTCCTGTGGTATATAACAATTTGTTTTCTGAACAATGAAATCTGTTATCCTAAAACAAATCACAGAGCCCAAAATGAACATAGCTGAGTAGAATGTAGTGTTTTCTCATAGATAAGAGGTCAGCATAGACTTAGTGATCCTCTTTGGCATTAACCACTATGAAATAGGTGCTTCAAGAATTAATCATCACACTTTACTGCTTTCTGTCACAGATTCAAAGAACGTGGAGAAATACATTAAAATGTTGTGTCTCAGTTTACCCTTTCCTATGACAATACTTCCTGACCTCACAAAAGGACTGTGATGTTCATGCCCTGACTTTTCAGAACTGCAGGAACAAGAGCTTCAAATTAATGGCATGGCTGGTCATTTGAATGCAAATTTACCACAGCTGCATACTCAAAGCCTGTCTATAGCACTGCTCATCTGCCTGTATTGAGATGAATTTGACACCACTGGTCTTTATATGTGATGTTGTACGTTCCTGTTTTGGAATTCTAAAATGATGAGGAAAAAAAATCAGAGATAAACATCCAGGATAAAGCTCATAGTCTTTATATGGGTCAGTGCTACATATCAAATCAATGAAATGTTTCCTGGAAACCCATAGTAAATGGCAAAATCAATTCACCAATCACTTCAGCAATATTTTCATTCCAAAGTTATGTAGCCAAGTGATTAGGTACATACTAGTTATTTTATGCCTATCATTCAAGGAGTCAATGAGTGATCCCTCTTAATAATTTGAGAATACAGAAATAAAACCCTAGCCCAAGTCACTTATCTCTGGCACAAATTATGACTTGACTGAAAAATCCAGTGAGTAACTTAACCAGGTAGACAGAGGCCATAATGAAATATATGATGTATCTTCTTGTACAATATTGTGACTAATATTCAGATAACAGTTACTTTCACTCCTTCACAGCATGTGCAGGGATAAAAATAATTTGAGAACTTCTTAAAAATCTTAATCTTGCGTAGGCACACAAAATACTTTCAAAACTCACATGAAAAACAGGCTAGGTTAAGTCTTAAACTGTGTGAATAGGTGAACTGTCGTTGCAATGCATTTTAATAATGTTTAGTTACTTGGAAATTAATTCTGCCTAAAATAGGTACCTAGGACTGTAAAAAACCTCCTGGGTAATGCAATTTATCATCACATGGTAATCCATCCTTGCCTCTTAAAAGATACTTTTACTAAACATGTCAAATTCTATCTTAAAACTGACTAGATTCTCTTTTCCTCACTGTTTTTCATTAGAAAGCAGTTCTAAAATAATCTTTTACTGAGGAATAAAGCTTTTTTTCTTTCTTTTTTTTCTTCCTTAAATATATTCTTAATCAATTTAAATGCGTATTTTGCAATAGAACTTTTCATTGTCTAGTATTTTCCAGAGAAAATTGTCATATACTGTTCAGAGTGAGTATTTAGGCTGAGTAAGCTGTACTGTAAGCTTTACATCACAGACACTACGGAACATAAAATGCAAGGGAAGCAGTTGTTCAGGTTTTCCTCCAGTTCCCTGGAGACTGCATCTTGCATTAAGCTCTATGCTGCAATGTCTGCATTACTTGGCAATCTAAACCTAGCTGAAATATACCTAGAATATGAAGATATCTTTTGTATCCTATCAATATAAGAATGACTGTAAGGCCAAGGGTCTTTTCAGCTAACCCAGTGTATTGTTTCCAACAGAGTTCATTAACACATGCTGATAAAGCCAGTGTCCACTTGCTCATCCTCCCTCTCTGAAGCTACTCTGGTTTGGCTTCCTCTTTCCCTAGCATGGAAACTCTATGGAAAACTCCAGATGAAGTTTCACCAATGTCTTGTTCAATAGCAATAATACCTCACACAATTCCAGCATATTCTTTGGTTGAAAAGATGAGGCCAATTTGTTTTGTAACCAGCTCAATGGTCTGGTGTGAAAAAGATGATGTTTTCATCAGCAAGAATTAAGTCAGTTCCCACAACTGTCAAGAAGGATGTAACTTCCTCTCAGAGCTACTTCCAGGTTGGGGGTAGTAAAAGAATCAAAAAGTAAGTTCAGTAACACCTGGTCCAAATGTAGATAAGCATATACGTAGAAACAAAATATTTTACAGAAAAAACCCCATATTAAAAAGGAAGCAGTCCAATAGTATTCAAGTATAATGTAGCCCTCAAGACAAATCCACTGAAGGCACAAGAGTTTTTACAGAAAAGTTCATATCCACAGTTTTCTACAGCACAGTATTGATGTGCTTACTTTTTTTTCTTTTCTCATATTGTTTTAGAATACGCTTGATTGTTCTTTTATTATGCCTTTAATTTTTGTCTTTTTTTTTAAAGTTAAACATGATCAAGTCAGACTTTTATGTAAAGTCAAGACACTGAATATGTCAATACATTATGTTTGAATTTTGTCAATGTCTTGTGTGCAGGTCAGTAATAAATAAGTTGCTTATTCTCCTACAGAACAAAGCTTTTGTTTCTGTATTTTGTCTCTGTATTGCACCTCTCTGTGTAAGATTTATTCAGCCTCTATGGGAATATTGTGGGTTGACCCTGGCCAGCAACTAAGCACCCACCAGCCACGTGCTTTCTCCCTGCCCTGTTGTAGGGCAGGGGAGAGAATCAGAACAACAAAAGCCAGAAAAACTCATGGGTCAAGATAAAGGCGATTTAATAAACAAAGGAAAGGGGTGGGGGGGAAGCAAAAAACAAACATGTCATGCAAAAGCAATATTCGCCACCTACTGCCAGAAAACCAGTGCCCAAATAGTCTCCAAGTAATGACTACTTTGAAAAACCTACACCCCGTTTTTGTTGCTGAGCATGATGTTATATGGCATGGAATACCCCTTTGGTGTATTTGTCCCAACTGTCTCATCTCCCATCTTCTTGCTCACCCATAGACTACTCACTGAGGTGACAGAGTCAGAAACAGGGTAGGCCTTGATGCTGTACCAGCACTTTTTAGCAGTAGTTAAAACATCTATGTGTTATCAACACTATTTTAGTCACAAATCTAAAACATTGTCTAATCTCCCTTTCAGCTTTGAAGCTGTGTACAGTCACAATCTTGCTTACACCTCTGCACTCATTCTCCCCTGGATCTTTTCACTCCATACAGAGAGTTTGCTTAAATCTTTCTAGTCTATTCTCCACATTGGGTCTGCATGCCTTTTGTGTCTCCTCCCTTAGACATGGGAAAGAAAAAATGTTTTAATGAGCCAATTAACTAGTTCTTTTCAATCATCTTTATTTCTAGTCATGAAAAAAGGATAAAATATTTTGATATAAAAAATGCATTTTTAATGGCTTAAAATATAATTTAATATAATTTAAACACAAAAGCTTTTTTGATACCACTACTGTGATGTGATTACAGCAATTAACATTAAACAAAACATACTAAGCTAAACTAGAAAGGACTGGCTATAAAGAACGAGATTGAAAGGGAGGTTTAAATGCACAAGTGTACTTAAAATCCCAACTCAGCTGCCACATAACTCTCAAAGCAGCTAAGTTTTTTACAAAATCCAACAGGAAAATATACTGCATATAATTCTAGAATGCAGAAATTGTTCCAAGGTCTTGGATTTGTGTACCATTGTTAAGTGTTTTCCAATTCCCTGTCAGGATAAGATTTAAGAAAATGCAATCATCTCCCCAATTTATTAAAAAATCTTTAAAACTGTGGCACACTCTGACCAGTGTCTCAGTCTGTGTGACTGAGAATTTGAACCTGCAACACTCAAAAAACAAACCCTGGTATGAGCAAGACATATCCACAAAGTTTTCTGGAAATATTCAACCAGAGGAATGCCTTTCTTATGCTTAAGCCCTACCAGAATGAAGACATTCAACATCCCTTAAAAGTTTTAAAAAGAAACAAAACAAAACCAAAACCAACCTTAAGGGATTTTTTTTCCCCTTCCTTTTAAAGTTCTACGTATGGAGTAAAGCTGTGTTTGGAAAGCAATTTCTAGTGGATTGTTTATACTATATAGCCACACAGCTTCTTTGCCTTATCAAATGCATCTAATGAAATGAAAACTGGGACATCCCGGAGTCAAGGTTTGAGTATTCCCCTCTGTTTTTCAAGAATGGCTGATATCCTTAAGCTTTTTGGAAATTTTGAACCACCTAAAGAGTTTAAACAAGGTTTCCAAAATTTTAGGTGAACAGTTTCAAGGGTAGGAGGCATTACTCTGAAAGAATGAAATGAGTAAACTTTTGGAAGAAATAGTTTAAGTATAGTAGAAGGAATATGAGGCTGTTAAATCCATAAGGAGTCAGATAGCTTCATAGAGTTCAGGTAATCAAGCCTGAAGGATGCACATTTTCCTCTGGGTTACCTCCTGGATAATTCAGGCAGTTGTTCACTCAGCATTCTGCTTTTTCTAGATGTCTTTATAAAGCATAAAATATTGTAAAAAAAGCATGACATCTGAGTCTAGACTATGATAATATGTTAAGAGCCAGCTGACAAAAGCCGTTCATAAAACTTACTTAGTATCAGCCTTATTTCTGGAACATTTTCACTGAAAAAGTAAGTTTTTTGTACTTGTGCATGGTTTATACGCAATAAAAGAAATAATTATAAATGACTGCTGAGAATTGAAAAATATATATAATTCTATAGCAAGAACACCTATCTACAGTGAACAGGTTTTTACTCAGATGTTTCTAAAGTTTTAATGTCACACTAGCACTTCTTCTGCATTATATATCCATTGAACAGGATTTTGTTTTGTTCATTTAATATTTATAGCAATTAGCATAGGAATCTCTCAGATGAATTCTTTAATGAAAACTAAATATTGCCTCTGAAAGCTATCTGGTCTGATATATGGTTCTACATTAAGCTGTGCCCTTTGAGAGATCCTTTTTTCAGTTGCTTTCATATTTTCGTACTTCAAAATGTTCTCTAGATAGAATAAGTCATATTTGCAGATGCCGTTTGCTGTGTACAACAGGTTCAATATTAAAACCTTCTTAGGGAGTTAATGTTTGATACCTCAAAGTACATGATCTTATGATACTATAAATGAGAGGGGAAATGTATTATATTATTTCAGAAATGAAAACGTTTAGTCCACCAAACTCATAGGAAGCAGACTGTTGCCAGTCATGATTTTAACATGCTTCCAAGAAAAGGGAAGTACAGGATATTAATATGACTTAGGAAGCAGTATATGGGGGCAGTTGTTTAGTGGAAAAGGAGCATACCAGTTATTCCTCATTACATTTCTGCTGCAGTCCTGATTAAGCTTGAATAAAGCTGGTTTTCCTTTGTCCTCTATATCGTTTTTGATACAACTGAGAATTTAATGAAGTTGGCACACAGCCAGAAACATAATTTGCTATTTTTATTACTCTGTCAATATTGTACATTAAGGCCCTCAATAGCCTTCAATGAAAGTAAAAGAACTCTTTAAACAAGCAACAAATGCAAAATGCAAAAAATGCAAACAGGAAACATCTAATGCATGTTTCTTAATACCATAGCCTAGATTAAAGCTTTTGAAGTAGTCTCACTAATTAATTTGAAACTGTGATGAAAACACAAAGTGCCCATAGACGCAAGGTTTCCAACGCTTTCTGACAGGAACTTTTCATGACAGAGATCTTTTTAGTTTTTGGCAAATGCTGTATATACTACCATGCATAATAGCCCAGATAGAAGGCCTGGCTACTGCTCTGTCCCATGAGGGATGGATTAAATCTAAATTTCTGGCTCTTGGACCTATAAACTACAAAACAAACTTCCATGAAGGTGGAAGAAAGAGGTTTAAATCTTACTTTATTTTCTCCTTGTAGTCCTATTTTACATTTTAAGTATACAAGATTGGAAGTTACCTCTTTGGTCATCAAAATCAGATTCCTAGATAGAAAATCTCCAGTTATGGAATAAGTAGTTACTAATTAAGTTTTAAATTTTTCTCCTTTTTAATTTTTTTTTTAATTGTAACACTGAGTGTGAAACATGCTTCATAAAATTTCAACAGATCCTAAAATAGAAGTTATATAGCTTTTGTAACTACACACTTTTATACAGAAGTTACATCAGCAAATAAATATGTCAGACTAAATAGATGATGCAAAGTGTTGCCTCTACTTTAAATATTGAAATATATTATCTCAATAAGTCTGGCAGAGAAAAGAGAATACTCTACTTCAAATTGATCAAAATACCGAGGTTCACTTGAGAACAAATTACTCTTCATTTACTGTCAGAGAAAAATGGATATGTAAATAGATGAGCATTCCCTCCCCCACCCTATACAGTCTGGATTGTTGTTGTTTCTGTATGTAATGCTCCACAAAAAGAACTGGAACTGAGCCAGTGGTTTTGTTCATGTTTGTGTGGGTCTGTGTGTATTCATGCGGTGCTGGGGAGAGGGGTATGTGGGTGTGTGAGTAAATGATTCTTTCTTAATTACACTGGTAACCTGAAAGTCTTTTCTCACTGCTGTTTTGAAGCTGATTGCATAAAAAAGAAGCATTCAGAAACCTTCTAACTCGTACTTTATTAATAGAGAAAAAGAGGAATGATGCATAAAAATACTGAAACAAATCCAGCAGAATACTATGGAGAAGGTTGACGCATGGAGTATGTAACATATGAAGAGATGCTAAGTTAAATGGGTTTTCTAGGCTGGAGAAGGGAAGGCAAATGTGGATCTTAGTTGCAGTTTTACACTTGCTAAAGCAGTATTATAGCACACAGAGTCAGTGTCCTATCAGAGGCACAGAGGAAGGACAAGAGGCAACACTCACAGGTTCAAGGATGAGGGGGAAAAAAGCTTCACAGTAAATGGTTAAGCTCTGGACCAGGTTGCACACATAAGCAATCTCTGTCCTTAGAGACAGTCACAATTCAGCTGGACAAAACCTGTAGCAGCCCAATTTAACTTTGAAGTTTGCCATCCTCTGAGCAGGAGGTTGGGCTAGATGACTTCAGAGTTCCCCTCCAGCCTTATTTTTCTATGATTTTATTGCAAAAATGCTTTCTATACCAACAATAAACAAAGTCCTGGTACTTTGCAAATCTAGCCTTCTCCTCTATTATGTCCGTATGTATAGTATTCATATGTTGTCAAGGATGAGGCAAAGAGGATCTACCTGCACGGATTTAGTTGCCACATACCTACAGCTAGAACAAATTCTGAGGGCAATTAATGTACACTTGGTACGAATGGTCTTTAAAGTTGTTGGATGGAACCAGTTTATTTTCTCATACCGTTTAGTTAGGAAAATATACCCTTGAACTTACCTCTTACGTTAATCCAAAATACTGTGTGTTCTAAAAATATGTATTAGTCTTAAACACTTCAGATGAGCTGAAATATTTCTTTTTTATAAGTCTGCATATAGGGCATATACAAGCTTGGCTAGTGAACTTCTAGATAGGAAGTCTTTTCTAAGATAATTTTCTTTATAATAGCTTTGCTGACCCCATTTCCTGAACAGACTGAGGTTTCACAGGTTTTATGGGAGCATTTGAGCTCTTCAATTGCTGACAGACTCATTGCATAAAGTAAAATTAAACCCCAGACTCTTTTGTGTATATAACATCCGGGTTTATTGTTAAATGGCCGAAACTTCTCTGTACCACAACCCTTGTACTTTATTTTGGTGTATCTTTTCATTAAGGGGTAAAATAGTTTTAACTGTTCAGATGGACTTAGTCCCCAGAAAATTTCCTGTTAAGCTCAAAAGCAGATCCAGAGACCTTAAGTCTTAACTAAACCTTAACGAAACAAGTCTTTCCACTTCTGTCTTTATATTGAATTAGGATCTTTATTGAAAATAATGTGGTTAAAAAGCTTAGAACAAGCCAGTGAAATCTCAAAGAGGTCTCTGAAACTAAAATATGATTGTTTTGCTAAATTAAAGAAAAATACTAATTCTTATACCTTAACTAAGATTCTGGATCCGTGAATCTCAGTCCTAACAGATTGAAATACCATTTCCACTTTTCACGTGAGTAAACCAAGACAGGAGGTAAAACAGTTCTGCACATCAGGCACAAATCAGGTTATTAAGTGTAATTGATATCATTTGAATACCTAACTCCATATTATGTGGGAAAAATATGATAATTACACCATAAAATGGTGACATAAAGGGAGGCTAAACTGTAAAATTTTTCCATTATATCTTTACTACTATTTTTACAAATTACTTGTACCTTCATGTTCCAAATTAATTTTGTAAGTAAGTGGTGGAATTTCTGATTTACTGAGGTGGTCAACAAAATATGAATGTGATTTTTAAATATGGTACCTGTATGACACTTTTTTCTTGCTCCTAAAGGTACAGTTATATTCTGAGCAACCTGAATTTATGCATAATTTAACTGTAATAAATAACAGTAACTAATTATCTGGGTGATTAATCTATCACTACAGTGATAGAAATGGTCTCAAAGAAGAAAGCTGCCACAGTTTGATCACACTACAGCAGGACCAGGAATATTTTAACTTATTAAAAAATAGAATAACCAAAAACAAAATTAAGAATTTTGCAGAAATTACATCACAATAGTTTATTTATTTATTTATTTATTTACAGAGAGTTGTTTTCTGTTTAAATACTCTGTGAGGATCTGTTATATTGATTTTGCATTTGGCTTTCACCTCCCCTGTTATTTTGTGTTACTTTCAATCTTTGTACTGATATGACTATTAAAAATGCATCAGAGCTAGAAAAATATCATAAAATGACTGTGTTGCTGAACAGAATCATGAATAGCTCCAATTTTGTGTCATCGGGCTAAAGTGAAAAGAGAAATTTAAACTTGGATTCTTATAGTTGAAACAGTCAATTGAAAAAGAAAATCCTTCTTAAGATACAAGAGAGAGGAGGAAAATTATTACATAGATACTGTATGATGGGATATTCTCTTTTAAATCCACTCTGTTATTACTCTTAAATGATAGCTGCAAGCAGCATTGAAAGGAAGTCCGTTTAGGTTGTTACAAAGATTGCAATGATGTGTAAAATAATCTCTTTTTTTATGTAAGATTAGTAGTGCAAAGTAAAAATACCTTAAGCCGATGGAGATATTTCCTTCTGCAATACAGTAACTCAGAAAACCATAATTCAAATTAAATATTAGATTTTTATGTCTATCAAGGAACCATTAAATATCTTATTTAAAACACCTAAAGGCATTTTGAGTGACAGTCATCATTAATATCAGTGGCTCCTTGTGTTCATTCACATTTATGCTCCTTGTTAAATGAGATGACAGAATGTTAACAAAGTGTATCTTAAACAATCTTGGTGAATAAGACATTAGTGAGTTTCAAAATGTGTCACAGTTATAAAGCAAAAAAATGATATATATATGTTGACTAGGATTTCAAATAATCATTCTGTGGTTAGAAACATTTTAAAAGCTGATCTTCACAAATTAAAAGATACTTTACTATGTATTAGGTTGTTGGTTCAAAGCAAATTAACATCATTGCTGCAGGAAGGTTTAGAATATTTTCCCTAACTTCTCCGGGACAAAAATAAAGAGCTTCTATTTCAGCATAGAGACATATTATTAATACTGTCTTTTCACAAGGGGGAGAGTGGGAGAGAGAGGGAAGTGGTGTGAGATTCAGTCAGCCAAAGAGAATGGTGGAAGAATGAAAGGCAAAAATAGCGGAATAGAAGCCACCACTCTACCCATTAACCAGTCAGAAAAAGGACCAACTAAGAGAAAAGAGCAGCAGATAATCATGACCAATAAGAAAGCAGGCTTCTCTCCCCCGAAAAAAATATAACAAACAAGTTTCCAAGGATAATGAGACAGCTTGGCATAGGTTGAAATCTTATTATAAGCTAAAGCTATGCAAAGATTACCGTCCTTGAGTAAGGTGTTTAAGTATCTCCTTTGACTGTTTACTATTCTAGCCTTACTTTTAGCCTCCTTTCCTTCAAGGTATGATTTTAGTATCCCTACCCTTTCACCCTGGTCCAGTTGGAAAGGAAAAAAAATAGTGAGTTTGACAAAAGACAGAAGAAAAGAGAGAGGTTTTTTGGATTTATTTCTTAAATTGCTGGACAAATCAAAAAATATTAAGTACATTCATGTGTCAGGATACACTATTTACTCAAGGCTGGGAGGATGAGAGGGAACTTTCATCTGGGAGAGATGTGGATATTACATCTGGAGTTGTACACATGCTTTCCAATGCCTATGATTTCTTGCTTCTGTAATTTGATAAATCATAGGGATAAAGTTGATGTTGCCATGTGACTTCAGTATCAAGATTAAATGTGAAGAATATTAGGCAGGAGATCAGATGTGACTGCAAAGATTCAATTTACTAACCACTGAAATACCTAGCAAAGAAACTTATGTGAACTGTTGGCTAACTTTCTATCTATTTTCTGCTTTAAGTGTACAGTAAAGTGCAAAACAGATTATTTTTTTAAAACTAATATATATTTTCTAGTATAGAAGTGAAATAATTATGCTCATTTAACAGAGAAAAATACATACTGAAAGCAAACAAAATAACTATTAACATAACATGTAACAGTATAATTGGGGAGGGGGGTATGAAACCCAATAATTGTGGGCAGTGTTTAAGATGTTTCTGAGGCCCTGTTAACAATATTAATTTAAATCTCTAAAAAATCACTAGCTCTATCAAGACTTATGGGCTCGTCCAATGAACATATGGAGTGATGTTCAGCATAGGCATTCTAATCTCATTGGGTTTTAGGCACATATACCATATGGAAGGACCATATTGTGCTTAATCTCCTGAGTGTGATAGTAGGTAAAACCTTCACCCTATTACACAGTCTAATGTAACCAGACAGAGTAAAATCAAAACATATGCCAAGATTCTGCACGTGTTTCAGAAATGCCTTTCTCTGAAGTTGCTGGTGATCTTGGAGAATATTCTCTTTTAATTAAAAAACAGATAAAAAAGAGGAACTATTTTCACAATTTATAATAGCTGTTAAGCAATTTAGGGAACAATATGAGTGGCCCTTCTCATGCTATATTGGCTTGTTGTTTATCTAATCAGATAATATACACCTCACAGCACAGGAGGCTATAAACTTATAATATGCATGATTTAATTCAATCACAATTTTCAGACACAGATGGAGTTTTTCAATAAATTGTCAGGTGTTTTGAATAACTTCTGCATAAAATGAGTTTATTCATAGCAGTATTTATGTTACAGACTGCTATAATCTGTATATATATGAAAGTAGCTATCAAAAATTTTTTAGATTAAGAAATCAAAGCATTGACACAGAGATCATTAATATCACAAGCAAGCACATGAAAGATCACACAAACCTAAGTTCTGGACCATATGCATTCAGCGGTGATCATTCATTCATACACACATGTTGTTAGCTGTTTAAAATATCTTTTTTTTAATCTGTAATCTTTTAAAAATTATCACATTGGTAAGTTTACCTAGTAAACATCAAGTGTATTTATGTAAGTGCCCTGCATGCAAGCCTAGCCTGAATAATCCAGCATACATGTATAGTGTTGTTGGGTCAGGTACATGTGGCTTTTGGATGATACTCTTATTGGAAGGTAAACAACTTTGGGAGAAAATAACAGAAGTTCTTGTATTGTTCATGTCCAGTACAGCCAATTGTAAATGCCTTAATCTATTTCTTTCAGCTATCAAAGCTGTATTGATGACATTCATAGCAGCATCACAGGTTATGAATTAAGAACACTTTTGTCACCAACACACTGGCTCTTACCTCAGGCACACTCCTATGTTTGGACTGTATAAATTAGGCTATTAAAATGTGCTTTGGTCCTACACTTCCCTTGCATTAGGAAAATACCTTCCAGAGCTGTTACAGTCTATGTTTATCCCTTCGATTTCTAGAACAGTCAGATAAAACACAATAAGGGCAAGAATCTGATGTTTAAAGTTTTAAATATCTTGATATAGGAGATCTAAAAAAAAAAGCTGTAGGCCTACAAGACAGCTTCTTATCAGAAGTAAGCGAAAGAAAAACAGTGCACAGTCTTACAGAAAAGGGAGAAAAGTCAAGGAGGTGGCAAAAATAGACAAAATGAGACTATTTTTTGTCAAGATTTTCAATACTAATAATGAACGTCAATCTCCACACTGCTGTCCAGAAAAAAAAAAAATATTCCAAATGTTTCTAAAAAAGTTTGTACAATTGTATTTTTGAGCTGGTATAGCTCTTCTAGTTCTTCTGCTCTTCAATCAACATAGAATCAATTTGGCTTCTGTGTCTCTCTGAATAGGCTGACTTAGTATGAATGTATCTGATAATGTCTTCCTGATCTGTTTGGCTTAGTTATCTCAGGAACTTCTAGTTTGAAGAGATTCATTTTCATTAGGATATTGTATGTCTGCTATCCAAAGATTGATAGAATGATGAATACTGTAAAATTATCTGACTGCATAGTTTTCCTTTAATTTTTTCATAACTTTCTCTTGTTTTTTTCACTTTCCATCTGTAATTTCCCAGTTTGCCAAGTTGATTATGTGCCAAAAATAGTGGATTTGTCTCTTGCTTCAACTTCTCTTCCTGTCCTGTTTGCAAGATTTTACTATTCTGTTTCTACTTCTGGGCAGTCAGCCAGCTACTGCACTGCTTTGCTCTGGCTTGACAACACTTACTAATTATGTAAAATATTCAACCCTCCAAGCCCAGAAATGAGAAAGAGAAAGTTTCAGTACCAAAAAATGCTAAAGCACTATAGGGCAAGCTAGCTGGTCAATCATAAAGGAAAACATTTCATAAAAACTTGTCTTGTGCAATTGAGGATTATGGAACATATGTCACTGCTTGTTGATTTTATTTTGATCATACCAGCTGCTCTTGTAGTCTTTCCCCTGTTCCAGAGTTAAAATATGCCTGATTTTCTTCTTCTTCTCCCAAAGTTTCTTTCTGTACCACCCATTACTGTTTTACTGTTTTAATTTTCTTGAGGAATTTTTTTTTGTTTTCTGTTGTTCACATTTTCCTGATCTGTCTCTACCTTCTGCAACAGATTTTTCACTATATACTTTTCTTAGATGTTTCTCCAGAATGTGAACAAAACATTTTTTCTGATGTGTGTGGGACTGTCTTGATAGTGGGCATTGTGATCTATTTCCTTATAGTTAGCTAGAAATATCTGAACGTAAATATATTAGAAAAATATTGTTTGAATTTTTGTTTTCACTAATGCTAACCCATCAGATATTTGGAGACTGTAGATACCTGGTTCAGAGAGAGAGTGAGAGAGAGAGAGCATGTATGTATGCAGATCTGTGTGATATATGCGTATCAGTGAAGCAACAGCAGCAGGTCCTAAAAAAATGCTGAACAGGAAACTGAAGAAGAAACACTGAAGTTTACTATTATATTCTGACATTGGGAAATAATTATCAAATAATTTCTCCTATGTGTACTCAAAGAAATGAGCCACCTCCTTGAAGATTAAATTTTCAGCTACCAGCTATTCCAAACTCCTCTGAAGTCCTAAAAATATTTCCCACTTTTCCAGATTGTTGGCTTTTCTCAGTTAATATTAATATATATTAATCTCTTTTGACTTGCAGTAACGTTACCTTGTCCTTTGATCTTGTCACATCTTAAACTCTGTGCAAGGTTGAATTTTGTCAATATTTAAGATGAGAGACTTCCTATACTATAACATGATGTGATCTGGTGAATCAGTCCTGTTCCTTCTGAGTCAGCAGAACTGACTCAGCACAGTGGGTCTGTTTAACTTGTACATTGTTTAATTCTCTTCCTGTTCTATTGGCTTTTACTATACTTATTCTACACCTTGGTAGCCAGCCAAGATAAATCAATGGGAAAAAAAAGAAAGAAAAAAAAGCCTTCAATGACTTCTGCTTCAGATCCAATGTTGGGGGAAATTTCTGATAAAGGTGTTTCCTGTCAGAGAACTCATTAATTCAAGGTCCCATCTATTTATGGACTTTGAAGATCTGACTAGGCTTTCAGTTTTGGATTTTTTTCCCCAGTTGTAATCAGTATTTATCTTCATGTTGAAGTAAAAAAGAAATAGAATTTCATTGCACTTTTTAGTTCTCTTCTATGTTAGTGGTATCCTAATCCTGTATTATTAATTACTACAACTTTCTAAATGGACATTACGACATATGTATAATGACATTTCCTGATTTCACTAAATATTTTATAAGGTTACATTTACACAGGCTTAATAATTTATCATTAGATATGTATGTTTGAAAGCGTAACACACCAACAAATTACTAAGTTCTAAATGTTTGTTTTCACTATCTACTAATGGGTTCTTGATCTCATGTGCGTGTAAAATGCAATCAATTTTCCTTGTACATATATGATGAAGGGGTGTTCCTCTAAGAGGGTGACATGGTCTCTCAGGGGTCTAAATTGGGACACTTTAATACCCTCATCAATAACACAGTGGGATCAAGTGCACCCTCAGAAAGTTTGCAGATGTCACCAAGCTGGGTAGTGTGGTTGACATGCCTGAGGGTTGGGATGCCACTCAGAGGCACCTGGACAAGCTCGAGTCATGGGCCTGTGTGAATCCCATGAGGTTCAACAAGGCCACGTGCAGGGTCCTGCCCCTGGGTTGGGGCAACACCTGGTGTCAATACAGGCTGGGGGTGAAGGGATTGAGAGCAGCCCTGCTGAGAAGGACTTGAGGTTACTGGTGGATGAAAAGCTGGACGCGAGATGGCAATGTGTGCTTGCAGCCCAGAAGGCCGTTTCCTAGGCTGCATCCAAAGCAATGTGGCCAGCAGGTCAAGGGAGGTGATTCTGCCCCTCTACCCCACTCTGTTGAGACCCCACCTGGACTACTCCATCCAGTTCTGGAGCCTTCGGCACAGGAAAGACATGGACCTGTTAGAGCAGATCCAGAAGAGTGACACAGAAATGATCAGAGGGCTGGAGCACCTATTTTACAAAGACAGGCTGAGAAAGTTGGGGTTGTTCAGCCTGGAGAAGAGAAGGCTCTGGGGAGACCTTATTACAGCCTTTCAGTACATAAAGGGGGCTTATAAGAAAGATGGGGAGAGACTTTTTAGCAGGGCCTGAAGCAATAGGATAAGGGGTAATGGTTTTAAACTAAAAGAGGTTAGATTTTGACTAAATGTAAGGAAAAAATTTTTACAGTGAGGGTGGTGAACTACTGGCATAGGTTGCCCAGAGAGGTGGTAGATGCCCCATCCCTGGCAACATTCAAGGTCAGGTTGAATGAGGATCTGAGCAACTTGATCTAGTTGCAGATGTCCCTGCTCATTGCAGGGGAGTTGGAACAGGTGACCTTTAACAGATGACCTCCAATCCAAACCATTCTGTGATCCTATGATTCTATGATTCTATGAAATCTACTGTTCTGCTTTTGTTCTGGAGGCCTCTGCCTTTTGAGACTATATAATAGAGCTAAAATCTGTGGTATTATGTCGATGCATATGTACCAGTGAGTTTTACAACTTGCCTAAAAACTCTCATGTAACAGACAAAGATATAGAGTAAATTAGTTTCTCTGACCGTACTAATCATGTGAAAACTACCATTAGATGTCACCTTTCCAACTCGATTTTCTGTTTCATGGAAGGTTATTCATGTAATGTAAGACACGAATGTTCTACCTGAAACAAGAATAGCAAGCTGTTCTTCTGTTTAGTCTGGTAGGCATAACAGGGCACTCTGAGGAAATATCTTTTGTGTAGTTTTTTCTAAGGGTAAAAAATTCTGGATAAAGAAATTTTTCTCATGAAAAACAAGCAAGAAAACTAATTTATCTTCAGAATAGTTCTCTTTTTTTTTTTTTATTCACTCCCACAATGCAGGAAGAAACAGAAAATTTGTTCACTTTTAAAAATGTATGTGAACAATGTCACCTAGTGCCCAGCTAATGTGTGAGTTAGCATAGCATTAAGTCTTGAATACATATCCAAAGAGGAATGTTTAAAAAAATGAACAAAAAAAATCCAGAAAAGGTGTCTTAATTCAAATAACAAACTGGGTCTTTTGTATTCTCACCTGGGTTCTTTCTAAATACTGTGTAATAATGTCCTCGAAGGGATGATTTATATCCTCAAATTAGCCTGGTTTTCAGTAATTTATATTTTCTCAGGACACTTCCATGTGATTCGTTTGGGAACTGCTTTGCAAAGAATGTGGTTACACTCTAGTACGAAACACATTCCTGAACCATCACAGGAAGAAGAGGCAAATACATCGAAACGTGATTTCTGCCTTTACAAATAGTGTGCAAAAAAATCTAACATGCTAGATTAAAATGGACTGTAGCCATATGTCTTATTAAAGCATTGCTTCGGTCAGTTTTGAGTACAGACAAAGGAGTGAAAGGTCACATTATTAATCCACAATATCAGTCCATTCATGCTGTTCACTGTTCTTTTTGACTCCAACTAAGTGTAATATTATTTTAAAAGGAGGTATCGATGAGTTTTTAAATTAGATTTTTGGAACAAAATATCCATTTGCATTTGCAATGTGTATCTAAGTATATTTATCAATATACTGTGATAGATTTGATTTTGCAGGTGAAAGAAAAAAGTGCTTTATGAATCTTTCTATCACACAGATATGAATGAAGATTGATTTCAAGAATCAGCTTTACAGAAACATTTTTTCTTCAGAAAAAAAAAAAGGTTAGAACTTTAGTGAGTGTCTCAGAGTCTTAACAGTACCACAAGG
The DNA here is from genome assembly GCF_964289735.1 of Phaethon aethereus. Taxonomy (NCBI): domain Eukaryota; kingdom Metazoa; phylum Chordata; class Aves; order Phaethontiformes; family Phaethontidae; genus Phaethon; species Phaethon aethereus. Next base: position 177,659,140 of record NC_138575.1, on the reverse strand, counting down.
GTTTCCGACTGATGTTTACTCTTTATATTTATCGTGAAGATTGACCTGAAAATTCTTCCAGTAATAAAAATACCAGATACTGAAGTGTAGTAGAGGATGAGGAATGGGTCTGAGTGAATGTCATGAGGTCCAATAAGGCCAACTGCAAGTTCCTGCACCTGTCGGAGGAACCCCCAGTATCAATACAGGCTGTGGGATGAAGGGATTGAGAGCAGCCCTGCTGAGAAGGTCTTGGGGCTACTGGTGGATGAAAAGGCTGGACATGAGCTGGCAATGTGTGCTCGCAGCCCAGAAGGACAACTGTATCCCCAGGGGGGTTGGACTAGATGACCTTAAAAGGTCCCTTCCAACCCAAAGTTTCTATGATTCTATGTTTCTATGAAAGCATAGAACAAAACTGGCATTGCTACTGTATGTCTTTTTAAATTTTTCCTTTTGTTCATATTTTTGCTTGCCAAATTGATTATGTATCACCTTCTTTTCCCTCAACAAGTTAATGAGTTCAATGAGATTTCAAGGTTAATATAGATATTCCAGTTACAACACTTTTTAAACCTCCTCCAATTCTGAAAATATTTTTAGGTCTCAGAAATTTTGTTGTTCTGTATATTTGGTTTACTCAAGAATGGAACGTATGCAGCATTAGACTGGTTTTACATGTTAAAGACTCACCAATATGCCCCAAGTCTTTAAGGTAAACTCCAGAGTCAAGAACAACTCTCCTTACCTTGCATTTACAAATGAAATCCCTTGAAGTAAGACTGATGAAAACCAGTTAATATTTCTTAAGATTTTAAAGAACATTCACATTTATAATCTTACGTTAAATCTATTTTTTAAATTTCATTTTTGTACTCTTCCAGGTCCAGATAAAGAAAATTATTTTAACTATATTATTACTATATATTGGACTGAAATATGTATCACATTCAGTTAAAAATTAAGGTAGTTAGTAATTGATACGTACTTAAATAAGGTAAGACTATGTATAATTATAAAATACATATAAAATATATACTTGTATAATTATATACTTATATGCATATCAAACATGTAATACAAGTAAACAGTATCATTTATTGAAAGTTAAATAAATAAAATCTCTCTCGGATGAATTGTTTGTCCTTAAAAAGCCATTCTGCTAAGGAAAAATCAAAAGTTTTCCCATTCCATTTATTGTGTATAGGAGGAATGTTACAGTGTCTCTTCAATCAAACATCCTTTCATTGTTGGGTCCCAAATTTTTTGTATAATGTTGGCACAAAAGTCTCATTGTACTTGTCTTTCAATAACTAACATCAAAATTAGATCTAATCAATATGTAATAAATGTTCAATTTGTTCACTTGGATCTGTTGTAATGACATATAACTAGGTATTTCTATTTTTTTTTTAAAACAGGTTCAAGATGTTAAATGATGTTGAATATTTATGTAATATCTCTTTCAGTTCTTGTGGCATTTAGATGGTCATACACAGGCCAGTTATAAACTCTTCTGATTACTTTGTCAGAAAACACCCTTAAAGGTGGAAGACAAGACTTTAAAAATGCTGCCAGTCTTGCAATTTTACTGTTACTTCAGCTGATTCATAACATAACATCCGTGTTTCATTTCCTAATATTGTATTCCTCAAGCAGAAAACAAGAGGGGGAAGAAAAAAGACATAGTGATAGAGAAGCTGATAATTTGATGCCCTGACAAGCAGGATCAACATCCTTCTGAGGATGAATGAAAAGAACACGCTGCAGATGCTGATGCACTTTCACTTCTGACGTGCTTACTGATAAGCAGCATGTAATACCAACACGAAAAGATACAATGTAAGAGAAGTTTTCTCTGAGCATGACTTCCACTGCACCTGAGCAGCAATTAGAATTGATTTCTGGTAAATAATTGACTTAAAAACCTAAATATGCTGTCATTTTATGTTATTACCAAATGATAGCTGTGCATGTTTATGTGAACATGTTTGTATATATTTTTAAAGTTTTGTTGGGGTTTTAGGGATTTGGTTTTTTTTTTAATAAAAAGTTCTTTCCTATTAATTTATGTATAGACTTAGGCATAGGAATGTGGACACAAACAGAGGATAAAATACCTTCTGGATCACAGAAGCCCTGAAGGTCAAAGACTGAAGTTCACACTTAAAGGCAGAATAAAATTAAGAATATTTTCTGTTTAGTCATCCTAGCTGTTAGGACTCAATAATCAATTGTATTTCTTTTCTTTTTCATTTCATGTTTAATTAATTTCCATATTATGACATCCTTTTTTTGTCTTGTTGATATGTGGCATAGAAATTCTCAATCCAAGCAATTTCATGTCACTGTCGGTCATCTGTCTTGGGTGAGTAAGGTATCTAGAGCAAAATTCCCTTCTACTCTTGCTAGAAGATCACACAGAATTCCAATTGCTCATCGTTAAGCACTCAGTGGGATTGCCTAAAACATGGTTTCTAGGTCTCTACATGCTATTCTGTTAAAATTCATGCTACTCTGTTAGAAGGTGTGAAATACAGAAAGGTCATCAAAATATTTTATTTTGCCTTGAAAAACACATGCCACAAAATGCTTCATAGCACACAGTATAAGCAATAAAAAAGTCAAAATCTACAGCTAGAGCACACCACAGAACGACTGAGGAACTTTCAGTGGTCTTGGCCTTTGTGACCATCTGAAGAACCTTTGAAGAACTTCTATGAAAAAATTAGTGTAGGGTCTTACAATCACAGAATCATAGAACAGCTCAGACTGGAAAGGTCTCTGAAAGATCATCTGATCTAATATTTCATAGGAAAGGGAGCCTAGAAAAGTTTACTTAGCAACCTGTTTAATTGCATCTTGAAAACCTCCAGGGTTGGTGAATATACCGTGCCCCTGGGGAGGTTGTTCCAGTAATTGATTGTTCTCACTGTAAAAAAATTCTTTCCTTTATTGAGATAAAACATCTCCCAGTGCAACTTGTATTCATTGCCCCTTGTCTTCTCTATGTGACTCCTTGTGAAGAGAGAACCTCCATCTTCTTCATAGCTACTCTTTAAGTACCGGAATACTGTGATGAGGTCCCCCCTGCACTTTCTCTTCTCCAGGGAGAGATGACTTAACTTCTTCAATCTTTCCTCATAGGGCAGGTTCTCCAGTCCTTTGATCATCTTTGTGAGTCTTCATGGACTTACTTTATCAAGGCCAGATCTGAAGGAATGCTTCTTCTATCAATGAAAGTTCACTGCCTAACGTAAAATGAAATATATCAGTATCTAACAACCACAGCTGTTGAAGCATGCCTCTTGACAAGATCTCTAACCCATAGAATCTCAATCCATGCAATTTCATCCTTGCTTGAGGATGGCTGAGTAGTGCATTGACTCCCTACAGAGAATATGTGGACTTCATATATGGAAGTTGATTACCTGATTCCCTCAGGTACTTTTCAAAGAATCCACTGCAAGCATTGCAAGGTCAAGGCCCTAGACATTTATCAAAACAGAATCATATCCTGATGTAGCTGTTTCTGTTGCAAAAGTCCTTAATGAATAAGGCCTTGAATGTTTAAAAAAAAATGGTTTATAATAGCAGTAATCCTCTTAAATACTCAAGTCTTTGCCAGCTTTTAACTAACAAGCTTGGTTATTAACGGCAGCAGTCCTACAACATTCAGGGATTATTTTCTAGGCCTGATGACAATGCACTACTAGTGACCAGTTTTCAAAGTGAAATCTGTTATCGTATTTCACAGTCAAATCAATGTTTAAAATTGCTTGAAGCATGATAACTTGCCTCTTATACCAAACCCACACTTTTTATTAAATAAACAGCATTGTATCATTCTTTTTATCTGTGATTAAAGGTTATGATTATTACCAGTGTAAGTTACCTGGCAACATTTTTTAGTTTGTGGTTTGATCAGGTAAACTTGAAAAGAGTATCAAGCATAAAAAGAATAACTGTACCTTTAGCTATAAAAAAGGGACAGATCTGTCAGAAAGCTGTCTACATTCTCTTAATTCTTAATATGGAGTTTCTGACAAGTATACAGATTTGCCTTAATTATTTATTCATTTCATTGAAACCATCTTCATCTGCTTTAAATTTCTAATAAGTCTATTTAAATAAAGAGAATCTTATTTGAATGTTGATTTTACATTTGAAAATCCTCCAGGTTTCTGTATTCAGAAATTGCAGCCATGTGGCTTGGTCTTTGGTGTTACGTCCCTTGTTAAAAACTGAGAGAATTCCATAGAAAGATCTTTTAAAAGACATGATTCAGAGTAGTCCTGAATTTAAAATTTAGCTGGTATAACTTAATTATTTACATGTCTACGGCCAAATCCACAAAGGCAATAAAGCACCTAACTACCGCTCTATGAACACTGTCTTTCATGTTCTGCCTAATGCTGAACCCACTGGAATCTCCCAGCCAGTTGCATTTTCTTTAAAAAAACACAAAACACAACAAACATATCAATGCCTCCATCTCTTCTTCCAGTTATGTTTACATTCCGATATTTGACAGCATCAACCCACATTGTACAGACTGGTCAAGATTCTGAAAAGAGCCACTGTTTGTTGTGAAAGCCCTTAATGATCAAGTAAGTGGTCTTGCCTATAAAACAGTCACTAAAGTCTTCAGAATATAGTTATTGTCAGGCATTGTATGAAAGAACTTCAGAAAAAAGAACTTTTTATTCTTTACCCCATTGATTTGGATAATTTCCGGGGCAGGATCTATATCACCTTTGTGTCTGACTTCGAGTAAAAATTGAAATTTAGACTGCTTTCCTGAAAGTAGAGTGAACAGAGTTAAATCCATTTGGTGGCCAGTCACAAGCGGTGTTCCCCAAGGCTCAGTACTGGGGCCAGTCTTTTTTAATATCTTTATGGATGATCTGAATGAGGGGATTGAGGGCTCCCTCTCTAAGTTTGCAGACAACACCAAGTTGGGCAAGAGTTGATCTGCTCGAGGGTAGGAAGGCTCTGCAGAGGGACATGGACAGGCTGAATCGATGGGCCGAGGTCAACTATATGAGGTTTAACAAGGCCAAGTGCCGGGTCCTGCACTTGGGTCACAACAACCCCATGCAACGCTACAGGCTTGGGGAGGAGTGGCTGGTGAGCTGCCCAGAGGAAAAGGGCCTGGGGGTGCTGGTTGACAGCCATCTGAACATGAGCCAGCAGTGTGCCCAGGTGGCCAAGAAGACCAACAGTGTCCTGGCCTGTATCAAGAAAAGTGTGGCCAGCAGGAGCAGGGAAGTGATTGTGCCCCTGTACTCGGCACTGTTGAGGCCACACCTTGAATCCTGTGTTCAGTTTTAGGCCACTCACTACAAGAAGGATGTTGGGCTGCTGGAGTGTGTCCAGAGAAGGGCAATAAAGCTGTTGAGGGGTCTGGAGAACAGGTTTTATGAGGAACAGCTGAGGGAACTGGGCTTGCTCAGCCTGCAGAAGGGGAGGCTGAGGGGAGACCTTATCACTCTCCACAACTCCCTGAAAGGGGGTTGTGTTGACGTGGGTGTTGGTCTCTTCTCCCAAGTAGCTAGTGATAGAATGAGAGGACATGGTCTCAAGTTGTGCCAGGGGAGGTTTAGACTGGATATTAGGAAAAATGTCTTTATGGAGAGAGTGGTCAAGCATTGGAACAGGCTGCCCAGGGAGGTGGTGGAGTCACCATCACTGGAAGTATTCAAAAAACATGTAGATGTGGCACTTTGGGACATGGTTTAGTGGGCATGGTGGTGTTCAGTTGATGGTTGGACTTGATGATTTTAAAGATCTTTTCCAACCTTAACAGTTCTGTGATTCTCTGATGCGAACATTTGTGTCTAAGGTTTCGCAGTGGTTTGCGCTTCTTAAAGTAAAAAAAATACTTGTTTTCTTTTTTGTTTTGTTGGGGTTTTTTTTGCATTTATTAAAAACTAAATCAGAAAATGAGTTTATACTTCATTAATCTACCATCAATTGTGTACACAGTCTTTGCCACAGTACAAGTTATATTTACTACTTTCCAAAATGACCTCTGTTTCCTGCATTTTACAAGAGAATTAAAGATACTAGGAAAGCAAATATATTCAGCAGTTTTTCGCAATGATTTGGGGATGTGGTAGTAAGACTGCCTGTGAGACTTTTTTTCCCTTATCATTTGTAGCACTGCTGAAGTAAAATCTTTAAAATAATTACATATAGGTAGAGAAAATATGAGATAATTGAAAGAGATAAGTCAGCTTCAGTAGACAGAGGAATACATAAGCTGGAGTGGGAAAGCCATAATGGTATAAACCACTGACAAACCGTTGCAGTCCTGTAATACCAAGATGAAATACCTTTTCTCCCGACAGAGAAGAGAGATGATGATTTTCAATAATTTCTAATGACTAAAAGGAAAAGTTTTATATAAAATTGTTCATACAAAATTTTTGTCTGTTTTTCTAAAGAGCTGTGACACAACAAAACTGATACAGAATTTGGCATGTTTTCTGAAGTCGGCCATAACTGTGAGGAAAGTAGAAGAATGCATAACATATCTTCCTTCTACACATTTGCTAAACAGCCGATTTTTCTTACTGTCCACACACACTACCATCTTCCAAGGTGCATTGTTGTTTCCTTTCAGTGATTCATCCAGAAAATCTTTCAGAAAAGCTGGGTTACAAAGAAATTATATTTTTAAAATTTACGACGTTAAGCAAGTGTCAAACTGAACGTTTACAATAGGTATAATGGAAAAATATGGAGTGATTTTTAATTGTTTCAGTAAGTTCCCGCAGATCACTTGTGCAGATGACACCAGCTAACAAGAATTTATAAACATTCAAATGTGTCTTATAACAGGAAAAGCAACTCTAGAAAAATATGAAAATCAAGTTTCTATGTAGAATATTTTTACAGCTCACATAAACCAAATGTGAAGAGAAGGGGAATGTATGATTATATACCCCCTTCACATATTCTGATTGTATTAATAAGTTTCTGGAACAGTTCAGCTCTGCCAGCCCAAAACCCTACAGAATTCCTTGCACGGGAGGGATGAGAAATACGGCAGCAATTAGGTGCACTGTTTAGTTTGTACTCTTAAGCACATGTTTTTTGCTGTAGGTCCAGTTTAGGACAAAGCACTGAATGGAAGCACTTGAAACTGTACCACTTTTCCACCTTCCACCTCATGGTTATACTGATTTATTTACCATCAAATATTTACTATCAAATATTTATAGAAGTACCATATATGTAGAAACATTTTAAAGATCTACATGAAAGATCAAATTCTCAGCTGATATATACTCATGTTATTTCTTTGTAATGACTGTTAATTTATAGCAAAATGCACAGTTTTGCAAATGTACAGGTTGGCTCGTATAGCTTTGTTGTGTTAGTGTGTTTATAGTAGTCCTATGTTCTTGAAAATTAATTCCCACTTCCAACAAAATTTTCTGCTTCATTCTGTTTTAAATGGTGTATAAAATGTTTTGTGTCATTAGATGAAAAAAGTAAACACTAAGAATCTGTGCAGTAGGCTTTTCAACACAGTATAAAAAGTCAGTACTGGTTAACTCTTCACATTGATAGATTTGTCACTAATAGCTTCTGTAGATTTATAGTAGGTGTACTTAGAATATATAAGATAGGTTAGGTGACACTTGTGATGTTTCATATTGAACATGAAATGAAGTGAGGTAAAAAACCTAGGCCACAAGAGTTAGAGGAAAATATTTTCTGGCAATGTATTTCTTTGAGCTATGAGATTAAGATTACAGTTTTCATGAAATATTGAAGGCTCTTTGAGTCATTTTTGGACAATGGAGAGTTAAAAATGAGCATTTTTTTTCCATTTTTTAAAAAATTCTGTGTACATCTCAGGGTGACAGATATGCTTATATTCTGCAGAAATGTGCTTCTGACTGACAGGAGCCTTGAAATGTTGTTTATGTGTTTAGCTCTGAATATCAAGGACATGATTTAGTAGGGAGCCATCATGTTAGCACCATTAATAGCATTTTCACCAACATTTATAATCCTATACAGAATAAGACCATTTACTTCTAAAACAGACTGTACAGTGTTTCCACATCTGAGTCACTACTTTTTTATATACTATCAAAAGTTAAAAGTTTCCTATTAAAACAGTCATTCCCAAGTAAAGAAATACATTAATTGATGAGAGTTCTGCATTGTAAACATGAAGGTATATACTTTTTTGTTATTGTGGCTGTCATTGCCAGAAATTCTGCTTGCATTTTCTATTATTAAAATGAATGTCAACACAGAGGAAAGTATGTTCCTGCTGTCACAGGTTGTATGCTTAGACTACATCTGAACATTGTTTTTCAGGGAGAAGTGTTCGATGATTTGATCACCTGTCAGATATATCTCTGTGAAATGTCTTGCAGAGCCTTCAGTTCTCTTTCTCTTACCATCTGTGAAGCAAAGAACAAAGCCCCCTTCCCTATAAGCTATACTGGCATAGAAAAAAAATCACAGGCATCCATTTGGGGATTTTGTTGTCCAGGTGGAATTCTTGTTTCTTCCACAGAAACGTACAAAATCAGCATCACATTTTTTTTTACTATTTGTTTGCAAGTTAATATCTAGTCATATATTTCTATAATCTGCCATACATCCCTCTGGGTTTTTTTTCTTCCTTCAGACTTTCCAGAATTCTTTGCACAGGTATATCACTACAATAATATATACTGTAAGTTTCTGTAATGTAATGTTTTACGTTGAACCACTAAAGTTGGAACATCCTAATAGTTCTTAAAATAATGACTAAAAGTTAAGTTTATTGAATTGTTCTTTCTGCAGAATAGGCTTTTGCATTTTAAAACTAACAATGACATTGATTCATGCTCAGTCAACACATAATAGGCTACTGTTACTCATCCTGATGCTCCGTGCACCTGTACCATACTGGAGCTTGTCCAACTTCCTGGCCAGAAGAAAGTATTTTAACTGGTATCCCCTTATAGTTTACAAAGGTCTCTCTCATTTTCTGTAGCACGAGAAAGAAGCATACACCCGTACATTGCCAACCCAGTGAAAATTCTATTGAATTATACAGTTCTACACTTGCTTTGATAGAACTAATGGATATCTTGTTACTTTGCTAATGTTAATTACTGATAATGAGAGTTTTCAACAATAATAGTGCTTAATATTGTATTCATCTGTATGTGTAGGTATCTATGGTAATCTGAAAGGGATGGGTAACAAACCTGTGCAATCAAAATTTATTCAGTTTTTTTCACTTTTAGACAAATACCTAGCAAAAGCAATATCCCCCCAACTACAGAACCACTCTGTCTCACTCTGTTAATATGTAAACATTTATTTTAAAATAGAACATTATTTCTTTTGGAACATCATTAATTTAGAACCACACAGAATCACAGAACTGTTAAGGTTGGAAAAGATCTTTAAAATCATCAAGTCCAACCATCAACTGAACACCACCATGCCCACTAAACCATGTCCCAAAGTGCCACATCTACATGTTTTTTGAATACTTCCAGTGATGGTGACTCCACCACCTCCCTGGGCAGCCTGTTCCACTGCTTGACCACTCTCTCCATAAAGACATTTTTCCTAATATCCAGTCTAAACCTCCCCTGGCACAACTTGAGACCATGTCCTCTCATTCTATCACTAGCTACTTGGGAGAAGAGACCAACACCCACGTCAACACAACCCCCTTTCAGGGAGTTGTGGAGAGTGATAAGGTCTCCCCTCAGCCTCCCCTTCTGCAGGCTGAGCAAGCCCAGTTCCCTCAGCTGTTCCTCATAAAACCTGTTCTCCAGACCCCTCAACAGCTTTATTGCCCTTCTCTGGACACACTCCAGCAGCCCAACATCCTTCTTGTAGTGAGTGGCCTAAAACTGAACACAGGATTCAAGGTGGGGCCTCACCAGTGCCGAGTACAGGGGCACAATCACTTCCCTACTCCTGCTGGCCACACTATTCCTGATACAGGCCAGGACACTGTTGGTCTTCTTGGCCACCTGGGCACACTGCCGGCTCATGTTCAGATGGCTGTCAACCAGCACCCCCAGGCCCTTTTCCTCTGGGCAGCTCACCAGCCACTCCTCCCCAAGCCTGTAGCGTTGCATGGGGTTGTTGTGACCCAAGTGCAGGACCCGGCACTTGGCCTTGTTAAACCTCATACAGTTGACCTCGGCCCATCGATCCAGCCTGTCCATGTCCCTCTGCAGAGCCTTCCTGCCCTCGAGCAGATCAACACTCCCACCAAACTTGGTGTTGTCTGCAAACTTAGAGAGGGAGCCCTCAATCCCCTCATCCAGATCATCGATAAAGATATTAAAAAAGACTGGTCCCAGTACTGAGCCCTGGGGAACACTGCTTATGACCAGCTGCTAACTGGATTTAATGTCATTCACCACAACTTTCTGGGTTCAGCCATCCAGCCAGTTCTTTACTCAGCGAAGAGTACAGCTGTCTAAGCCACGAGCCACCAGTTTCTCCAGGAGAATGCTTTGGAATATGGTGTCAAAGGCTTTACTAAAGATATTAATATATATGTTACATATACAACATATCTAAAGTCATTCCAGGAACACGGCTTTTCCCAGCAATACGTTTTTCCTATTTCAAAGAAATGCACTAACGATTGTTTCTAATATCACCAAATGAATCTGTAGAATATTCAGTATGATCATTTACATTCATGTAATTACTTCAAAACAAAGACAGATATCTGTATGAATGTCATTACACACATAGATTTTGTTAAAAGCACAATATTGATATTGTGAAGTTGAACACATAAAAATCAACGAACGCCAGCTGTAAGGGTTTACCATACCTAAATCTTTTCTCTTTCTGTCATATACATAACATGCAACAGACCTTAATTATGTGATCATCTACTACTTTTGAATTGAGCCTTTCCTTATTTAATGCAGATAACAGAGGGCATTCATTTATTAGAACCTACTCAATATTTTCTTTCTCTATATCATTCAAAGTGTGATACAAGTCCCTAGGAATTTCTAACTGCATATTTTTCTCTGAAGAAAATTATAAATTTTCATCTGAGCTTTTCTGCAAGGTTATAATGATGGCACTTCCAAAATATTAATATGTTTCTTTTCACACCATGTGAATGAAAACTGAAGAAAAGCGAAAAAGGTTAAAGTATTTTTTCTGAATTTTTCACCTTAAATGCTAGGTTTTTAATATTATGTAGGGCATTACATATTTAAAGTGCTTTTCCTACAGCCTCAGTCAAAATTCTGGACCTTCTACCCTCCTATAAATGAGACAAACCCCACCTCACAAGTCCAGAACTCTGGAAAGAGGGGTTACATAATTAGTGGAAAACCATTAAGATATTGATACAAATGATTTGTATTTATCAGTCAGAAGATATGAAATAGAGAGAGTGAAAGGACCAACTTCTCCAGAGTAGTATTTATTTGCTTGGACTATGAGATCATCTTTCTGTTTCTACAGGTAATCTACCACGAAAAATTTAGGATGTGATCATGTAAGCAGAAGTACAAACTGTATATGTATGTCCAGGGTCTCGTCTGTTTTTCCATCTGTGCCAATAAATTTAATAAAATATTTCAATAGTAACAGCTATAACAGCATTTAAAGTGCATCATACAGTTAGAAACATTGCTTGTTATGTCTGTAGGAAAGCAGCTGTGGTAAATTAGATAGCATGTTATTTATGACATTTCCTTAAATTTTACTGTTCAACTTTGCAAATGTAATAATGTTCCTTTAACACAGATGGGCCTGTGTGTATTATTTTCTTAGTTAAAAACCAAAATTGTTTTGAGTTTGAAATTCTAGCATGTGGAGTTGTACTGGTTTTATTTGCTTCTCCAGAAAAGCAGAAACTTTTTGATAGTTAGCCCTCCTTTCTGCAATACCCTTTCTCTTTTGTTAGTTCTGTTTCCTAGGCAGTCCCAGTCTTTCATATTCCACAACGGCTTCTTATCTGTTTTATATCTCCTGAAGTTTCTTCTTAGCTGGCTTTTTCCCCTCCTCAAGTTTCTGCTTTGTTACTTCTTGGAGTAGCTTTTTGTTCAAATATAGCATTAATTCTTCAGAAAAGTTTTTCCCATTTAATTCCTGATTTTGATCTGTTTTCCTACTAAATGACTTCTAGTTTTCACCTTTTGAACATATGTTTGTCTGTGTACTTCTTCTTCCCTTCATACACCAATCTACGCCAAGTCTCCAGAAGAGTTTGTAATTTGTTGCTGCAAATACCATCATGTGGGACTAAGCTTCTGGTTAGGTCCCCACAGCATATAAGATCTCTGTCCCAGAGAACTTATACTCAAGGTAGTATAGTTCAGCTGCCTCTCCTAAACTACTCTTTTTTGCACCTCTTGCTGACAATTTTTGCTGACTCCCCCATAAAATCTATTTATTTATTTCATCATTTATTGTTCTGTCTGTATTTACTTAAAACAGCTTCTTTCTCTTTGCTGGCTAGAATTTTTCCATTGATATTTGCTTCACCCTAAGTGAAAGACAAAGGTTTTCTACTTTGCTTGAATATAATGAAATTCATAGTGACTGTTTCAAGAGAGAAATAAAAACTGGCCCTGTAATATAGAGTCTCTCTGTCATATCTGGGTGCCCTTGTCATTATAATAAAGTCAGAAAACTTTTTGAGTTCCCCCTATTCAGCTCCATGATGAATGTGTTACACAGGTGATTCATTCAATTTGGGTGTAGGCTTTGTGGCATTAATCTTCTATAAAGTGAGAAGAGCTTGAAACCCAGATTTAAACTCACCACAACAATGTTTTTCTGTAAAGAATAGTACTGTCACTACCTCCACTGTTGGCTTCTCAGGGAGATATCTAGCTTAATCTGTATCACAGTGAGAGGACTAAGGGGTCCTGTAAAGTAAATTGCCTGAAACATTTTCTGGGATCTAAGGTAGAAATCAGTTCCATAAGTCTTAAGTTACAGGGGAATAGGTGAACTGAGAAGATTTTACACTGTGAAATTTAAGAAAAACTTTTAAGTAGTTTGGTTATAAATGGTAGTTCATGTTGAAATCTTGAACTGACTTTAGTTGATATATACGAAACATCTTTTCATGTAGACCAAAAGGTAGAACCAGGAAGTTCTTTAACTTTTGGCTTGTAAAAAGTTATGCTATTTGCCACATGACAAATACAGTTTGTATGCTTGAATTTTTTCATGCATTCAGAATTGTTCTGATTTATAAATGGTTGTGTAAAATTTAATTTCCTTTTACTTCTTATAGACTACGAAACCATCTAGAAATTTAAGTAGATGATTCAAGAGTTTGGGGAGGGACTCAGCTGCTTAAACACAGGTTACCTAATGCCATTTTTCAAGTCATCCTGTTTCATATCTGACAGTACCATGTGCTGTCTCGGCAAACACAAGACATCTCACATGGCACTATGATGAGGCAGATGAAAACCATCCTTGGGAAGAAATGAATCTCATTTAAATGTAGACACTTACAACACAGACTTGTACCATCCAGCTAGCCATTACAGGATCATTTTCTAGTCAATGGAGAGCAATAAGTACTTCTAGAGCTTAATTTATCTCTGATTGAATGTATATGTCTACTCTAGGATGAGATGAACAATGCCTTAAAGGTATCTTTTAAATATAAAGGTATTTAACAGGTTTACTTGAGATTTGGATATCTATATTGTAGACATCAGCATTTACTCAGATGAATAGGACTGATGTGTCAGCAGAAGTAAAGGAATTTCCTGGCAAAATGAATCTGCCAGACAGCGATGATTCTCTAAAACTGAAATATCTAATTCTCTTTTTGGATTTAACACAGTGGTTTCCAGGTTGTCTGGTGTTTCAAAACCCACAGCTCAAAGTTAGTCTCCCTATTGACTACCTTGAAATTCCATACTTCTAGATGAGCTGAAAGCCCTAAACTTTCAGACTAAGAGTGGAACTACGCTGAAGTCAGTCACAATGAAGAGTCATGCAAGCCTAAGCAATATTCCACTCAAGATGGAAGTATCTTGGAGGGATTGCTGTTAAGCTCTGGATACAGAAATGAACTGCTGACAGAAATCAATACTATCCTTGTTAACTGCACAGGTGTTCACTGAATTCAAGAATATGTGATTCAACATAGAATAAAACAAAACATGAATTGAATGGCACATGGAAATATGTAGCAGAAGTTAAATGGAGGTAAATGAAATACACACATACACTGATATCTCACATGGGGAAGATGGAATTCTTATTGTTCAGCTCTGAACTTCAAACTGATGAGTTTACATCTAGTTATTGGATACATTTATTTTTTTATTTATTAAACAGGTGAATCGGACTATTTTTATTTGCCATTATTCTACTGAATATGTCTAAACTGAAATAGACGTTTGAAGATACTACTTGGGAATTTAAATACCGTATCAAGGATACAAACAGGTTAGATGATATTTCTGTATGCCTCATGGAATGAAATTAAAAAAAAACAAATCTAAGGAGAAATGCGTTATCCAAAATGTAATCGGTTTCATAACCTATGAAAGGAGGCTGATTAATAAATTTCTTGTGCTGCGTGTGAATTCATGACAAAGCTGCTCACCCAGAGGAAAAAGCAGAAACAGCAGACTGAAAGATTATTTCAAAGCTGAACTTCTAGGTGGTGCTCCAATGACATCCCTTAGAGTACTACAATCCAGTACTATAATATAGTTATTAGAATATAATAATAAAAACAAATTTTGATTTTCTGTGTCTAGTCAAGTTGACTATAAAGAAATGGCTGCCTTTTTTAACGGTCAATTAAACACTTATGATTACATAGTCAAAGAATCACAGCTTTGCTTACAGAAGATACTTGAGGTTAGTATGACATATAAATCAGCAAACTTATTTTAGAACAAGTAAATGACTAGACATTAGTAACAAGCAAACTGAAAATATCATGAAAGCAATTAGAAATATTTATAGACTGTGTTTCATGAAACCAAAATAATACTCATTTTTTCAGGAGATGACTATTTACTGTAAATAATACAGTTAATGGCATACATTTATCATATCTAACATTAATTAGTTTTTTTCTTTCCGTTAAGATCTATGAAACAGTTTTAAGTACCAATGTCAACAACAGTTAACATGATTAAAACTGCATTCCTAATAAGAATTTTACCCCAACTTGTATTAATGTTTATTTTAAAATGCTTCTATGCTGTTGAGCCATCTGTTTCTCGCTAGTTATAGTACCTGAGTTCTACAACTATAGGACCCAGGGGAGATTTTCACCTATTTTTTCTTCATGGTATAAGGCATTCAATTCATTCAAAAGATATATGTCAACTGAAGTTAAGAAGTTTTTGTCAACAGGAAAACATTTGCAAACTTTTAAAACTGTAACTTCTTGACAAGTCCTCTAATTGTATCGGTATACTTGCTGGATGTGAATTTGAAATTGTTAATTTCCTTGCCTTATTCTAGGAAGAAGGGAAGAGACCCTAGCAGTCAAAGTCAGTCATGTTTCCGTATTTATGTTTAAAAATACACTAGTTTTGCAAATAAGCTTTCTTTAAACATATGACTTTCAAATCACCTTTTGGAGAATATTAAAAACAATTAAACAATAAATAAATTTTCATTTAAAAAGAAAAATTAAACAGTTGTCATTTTCAACTGATTATTCTGGGACAAAGTGTTTAATCTATGAATTTACTGCACATTATTCTACTACTATAAAAACAACATGTGAATTAGGTATGACATGTCTCATAGTAAACAGACAGAAAATTTAGTTTCCCTTTTGAAGTCTTGGTTGTAGCATGTGATCATCTGCTCTTGATTTGGTAGGTCATTCCTGTTAAGCCCAAAACTATATTACTTTCTAATAAAGGTCAGATTTTTAAGTAATAAGAGCTAAAAAATTTCACATGTTAAAAAAGGATATATGGTGTATAGAGGTAAGATTGATTTTACAGGTTTTGCCAGCGGGGATTTTGCATAAAAGGTAAATTGGGCTTGGATGATATTATAACACATTGTAAAATATTCATACATACTTTAATCAGATTGAGACAGAATAGGGATCTATATAGAAAAGCACACATATAACACTCGAAATTTTGTTTGGATTAGAGAAAATATGCAGTCCTCTCTGTTCAGTAGTTTATAACATGTCATGAGCATGGATGAGGATTTTGGTAAGAACCAAATGACATAGTGTCTTGGGCAAAATGCTTACTAAAATCTTGGAAAGAAGGAAAAAAGGAACCAGAAGTGAGTTATTAAATACATCTGATCTCTCTACTACAAATACAGTTGAAAATCAGAGTACAGTAGAATCACTGTGTCACTAGTGTTTAAAATAAGGTTACACTAAGAGATATATTATCACGTACACGTTATGTAAGTGATGGTGATATCTATGTGATAAATTAAAAAGCTTAGTGAGAAATTGCATTTATCACACACTTTAGATCATCTCACCTCTACTAATTGATTGCCACTGGGACTACTTTTACTGCTTTTAGAAGCAAATAGTTGATGTCAGACAATGGCCATATTTAGACTTGACTTTCATAGCGATAGCAGAGAACATTCCTCACTTGCTGAGCAGCTGGCTCTGCAAGGCTGGAGAGGAAAAATAAGGTTGGCTGTTCACATCTAGCCCATATATAGGTATGGGACATTATAGAGCACCTGCTCCTAGTCTGTCAGGATTTCCCTAACTGGAAAACTGTTGCGTTTAAAACGGACTGAAGCCCATGTTTGCAGTCATGAAGAGTGCAATGAAGAGGGCTGCATGAAGGCTAGGTCCGGTGTTAACCAGATGCCTCAGTTATGCAAAAGCATAAGTACCTTCACTATTATCAAAATACTAAATATTATATGATAAAGAATAGACAAGGCACAAGAAGGAGAGCAAGGAAGTAACATTAATCTCATAGGTGAACGGGACTATGAGAGTTTAATTTAAAAATGAAAGCAGAAATGAGAGTGGCATATGGGGGAGCAAGGCCTTGAGCAACCTGACCTAAAAATGAATTTGATCTTGCTTTGAGACCTTCAGAGGTCTCTCCCAACATAAACTAGCCTGATGCTATGGAAGTAATGAGTAACAATATTTTCCATAGATTCTAGCAAGAATCCATTTTCTTGGGAGTCTCTTCTGTTTTCACTTCCCTCAGGTTTTGGGGAACAAACATTTCAGGTGTGATTTACCAATACTTTCCTTTCTGTAATTTAAAAAAAACAAAATAAAAACAAAAACCAATAATAAAAATAATAAAAATTAAAAATTCTGTATAATACAGTAGGAAAAATTTATGAATCTATGGGGAGTTTTATAAGAAAAATTAAAACTGTCATGCTTCTATGAACCTCAGAGCTCCCTTTCCCTGGCAGGCCTCCAAGACCTTTCTTATTTTATGCAGTCTTTAGGGTAAAAAGGAGGCTGCCAGTTGGTGATTAAAGTCTCCCTTGGCTGTTGTCCTGGCTGGCAGACTATCTTCCTTTTTTTTTTTCCTACTGGTTATTTAATATACTTTACTCTACAATTAGCCCACAGGGGCTTGCTAAAGGCAGACACTCCTCTCATCCCTTTTTGGCTGTATGCAGTCATACAAATGGTACAAGATTACAAATTAAGAAATCCAGAAGAAGAATCTTGCTAGGAAGCTCTGCATAGGAGATTCTACTGATGCTTTAATTCTAAAGCTGCCTTTTCAGATATATTTAGTGCTGCTAGAACTAAGGAGATTCATTACAATAAAATGTAGCAATCTAATTCTTGTAAAAATATTCAGCATTTTAACTTAACATTCAAACACAGGGATGGAAAGAAATGGAAAGAAATTTTCTACCAGCAAAAAAGCTGGTAGCTTTGATGTGCTATTGCAAAGTGGTTGAGAATGTTTATATAATGCTGTATCTGCCTTCAGATGCTCTCATCTCTATTAAGAAGTTCATGACAACAGTAAATCACTAGTCTGCATAATCCTTAGCAGTTATGACTACTAGTAACATAAGCAGACAGACATTTCCTGATTTCATCCTTTTTCATATCCCCAAACACTCCCACTTCAAATTGCAGAGTTCAAATTATTCTTACTTAAGTAATCAGACATTTTGTAGAAATTTTGATTTTCATAGAAGGTAGGAGAAAGTCTCAATTAGTCCAAGCAGAAGACTTTACTTTCCATAGTTTTACTGAGGGAGTGAAGGATGCAGATCAGAATCTTGCTATGTCCAGTTATGGTTCCAATAAGAATTAGGCTACAAGAAAGATGACTCTTATTAGTAGCGCTTCCTGCAGATCCAGGTGTTGTGTGATTTCTAAATGTGCAGCTCACTTTGGCTTTGAGTCCTGTCTCTTAGGATGTGTGACAAGGGCATGAAAGAGTATGATGCACAATTAAGTGAAATTATTTAATTAATTGTGGCACATTTTGTGATATCGTGGTGCAGGACTATCTGACCAAGTGCAAGAATAATTGGTAAAGATAACTACATCCCCTAAAAGTTTTACAAACTGTAATAAAAAGCTATGCTATAAATCCAAAATGACCTGCAAAACTCAAGGGAAAAGTGAATATGATCTCTTCCTAGTTATTCTAGCAGAGACAATATAATTTTTGAACTTCATGACAGCTCTATTGCTTTTTGTGCCATGATTTGGCAGTGTGTTACGGATACCTTCATCCAAGACTGCAAAGTCAAGACTTTTCTTGTCATCCTTTTATGACATTATAACTTGAAAAAGATACAACACTAAATACAATTTAGAAGAGAGAAAATGAACCAGAAATCAGTAGTATCTGAAGTGCATTTACTTCTGAGTGACTGATTAACAAATTAGTCATTATGGCAAGGACAACACTTTTGTATATATTTGTTTTTCATGAAAATAATTAGAAACAAACAGTATTTTATATCTTTTTGAAGAAATATTACATATTAAAAAATTAATTTATTTGAAAGGTATCTTTTAGGTTACAGAAATTGATTAAGTGTATAAAATTACAAAGAGAAGGAAGAGAGTGAAGCTTTTTACAATGTTATGATTCATCACACCTGAAATATGAAATGTAACATCAAGGTCTAAGTTAGCTACCATTGTCTGCTTTTACAGGTAGTGGAGAGAAATAGTGCTTTCAGAAGGCAATTAATCTGATCTTTTTTAGATGCCCCTCTTTTGAGGTGTCTATTGCTTTCCACTGAGTATACAGCATAACTAGCCTAGATTTATACATCTATGTCATGATTATTTATGACAGATGAATTCACCCATATCACTTAACTACACACATAACACAAACATGAGGCAGAAAGACAGCTTCTACCCCAAGGAAACTGCAAACCCAAAACCAGGTAAAAGATGACTGAAATATAAAAAGAAAACAAAATAAACCACCACCAGCCCTCCCCCCCCAAAAAATCCAAACTCCCCAAAACAACCAACTAACCGAAAAAAACCCCATCAAAGAGCAGTGTTATCCTTGGTGGTTGTCTCCACATAGTAAACATAGTACTGCTCATGTAGTTCTAATTGAAGAAATTTTGAGGACGGTAGTGATGTAGATTTACAGGTGTTTATAGCAAAAGTATCAAAGCAAGCATCAAGAAAAATTATCTGAACATTTCACAAATTAATACAGACATGTGGCTTCATAAAAATGGTCTTGTCTTAGAACTAATATGCAGAAAAATCATAGATAGGCCAAATATAAGAATACGGAAGGAGGTTCAGATCAAAGAAAACATTTAATTTCTGGACCAGAAATATTTTGATGGCTAAAATACGGCAGAAAGGAGATCTGGAAGGAAAGGATAAGACCTCTCTTCCAGACCCATTGAACCTGAGTTGCTGATCGGGTTGCCATGAGAAGATGCCAAAATCCTAAAAACAAAACTTGGAGAATGATCCAAGATCATTCAGTGAAACCCCTGATAAATATCACAATTTCATAGTGAAATTTTATCACTAGCTATTCAAAGAAATTTTAATAGCAAAATTTAGTTATTGATGTTTTCATGTTTGGTTAGACTTAGAGATGTTAAGTACACAATTAAACCTTATATCAGATGGTAGATTATTTATGAAATTTTCCTTAAAAGTTTTTGGCTTTATTAAGCTGAGGAAATAAAAAGCCAGATAATAAACATGATGTATGTTTTGTTTATCAACAAGCTTGTATCGAAAAAATAATTGAAGTTCTAAAGTATGACTGTATTGACCTTATTCAGTCGTAGTAAATATTACTCTTCCAAAATGTGAGTTGCTTCCATAGGAGACCTGGAAGAGTAATGTGAA
Source organism: Phaethon aethereus (assembly GCF_964289735.1). Lineage (NCBI taxonomy): Eukaryota > Metazoa > Chordata > Aves > Phaethontiformes > Phaethontidae > Phaethon > Phaethon aethereus. Next base: position 177,638,856 of record NC_138575.1, on the reverse strand, counting down.
AAACACTGTCAAAATTGGGCTCTGTGTGAAGATGCTGCCCTAATCAAATTCCAGTTTCACAGAGAGGAAGGAAGCTGTAGTCTATCCAACCAGCATGAAAGTGTACCCACAAAAAGTAAGCTTGGCAAAATGATTTAATGCACATTTATGGTGAGTGCTTTGTATGTTTTGTTTAGAAAGTATACTATGCAGAACAATTAACTTAAAAGGATCAAGTACATGTGGGAAGGAAGATTATCAGAGGAGACTGCAACTAAGGAAATGTTTTGCAGATGTACTGCATTTAAATTAATAAAATCTCATTAGGTTTTATGTTTGCCAATAACGGCTGGAAAAGTTACCATACATTGTAGGAACAATTACCCAAATCTTCACTGTCTCATTAGGTTTGTCATACTGTTTTCATTATAATACATTAGAACTTGCAAGTAAGCCTTCAGTAATGACATATTGTTCCAATTCTCCTTTCAGCAGGCTCTATGATATTTTAGTATTTGTGTTATAAGCCAGCAGGTGTCTTCACTTTGTTTTTTTCTGCATCAGTTTTATACACAGACCTCCAGACACAGAACGGAATGTAAAAGGGCTTTCAACAACCACATAAAAATGAGTCTGATTAGAGTAAAACAATACACACTATTTTTATGTTTTTATGATAAGACAAGGTACTAAAAATGTGCATCTTTAGAGTATACATCTATTCCTATAAGTCCTGTTAGGGAAAGCTGTATTAATGTAGATAAACCATGTGATATATAAAGTTTGTAAATTAGCATAACAAATGGAAGGCATAAAGCTGACTTGAATATCTAAGGCATTATAAACTTCAGTGAAAACAACCAACACTCTTTGAGCTTGTAAGGCACTTGCATTCAAATGACTAAGATTTAAAAAGGATATGATTTTTAAAACACTTTGAAGCTTCCTACTTTGGGTCTTAAGAAGTTCAAGGTTGGATTTAAGTGAGGAGGGGAAAATATTTAGAAATAATTTGAAAAATAAATCACGTATATTTTTAATTATTTTGTATAAATGTCACATGACCTTCAAAAAACAGGTGGTTGTTTTGTGTGCTGTCCATGAGAAAATAAAACTCCAGTAAGTCAGTCATCTTAGATCTGCAAGATCTGTTGTTCATTTTAGCTATATAATGAAGTAAAATGTTAAATATCGCATTAAGATAGGTTCTTGGACATCCTGAAAATCTGACAAGAATATTATGCTTACACCATTGCAATAGCTGGATTTTCGGTTGCTTCAGAATTGTGATATGAAACTTTTTTATGTGATAACTGCAGGCTAAACATAGTGTCAATAAATGTGGGTTTTTTATTAAAACTATTTAAAAATAAAAATAGGCTTTTTGATTTACTTTAGTTTCTTTAAAGTTGAGCTTTTTAACAGTTTTCATTTCTCTTTCTTAAATGTTTCATATTTATTCCTAGAAATGAAAGAAAAGTGACAGCAGAATCAGAGAAAATAAGGAAAAACTAAGGGAGAAAAAAAGAAGTCTAACAGATTATAACTGGTATCGAGGGGCATTTGCCATCTTCTCCTATCCTGTATCTCTCATGGAAGGCTGTGAGGAAAAGAAACAAGTGACACATGCTTATTATAATTTTTACATGAACCTATCTAACAATTAATTTTAACTGGATACAGGGCTAGTTGTCTAAAATCAAACAGCTTATTAAAAGTACCACAATTAAAATTGAATTCTTGTCCTGATTTGATAAATAATAACTGTTGCAAATGATTTCTGAAAATTTCTAGACAGTGTATTAAATCACAGCCATCTCTGTGCATAAACAAAGCAGTTGTTGTCAGGGCAGGAAATTAATAGGGGCTACAAAATGGTCTCTGATCCACTGCCTATTTTGCCTTTACTATAGTCTTGCTACAGCTGCTGTCACCAGAGAGCAGAATGACAGTTATAGTTGTGATAAAAGTTGTTAATATTAATTGCTTGAAACAACAAATTTTCATCAGCTTCCTATTAGCATGAAACAGCATGAGATTCCTCTCAACGAGCATCAGGCACAGTGTAAACATCTCTAATGAACTACCTATTACAGACCGAAATATATATACAGGAAAATTAAATGAACCAATCTCTAGAAATACCTATTTCTCCTCTAGAGAGAAACTATGGTGACTATCTGTGGATTCTACCCACAGTTATAGACCAATACATTCAGGTCATGCACTCATGAACCTGGGGGACGGAGCATAAAAGCAAAAACAAAAACCCATAAACAAATGAGAAAACCTCCAAAAAGTTCATAAGAAATTGTAAAGAACCTGGAAAATAAAAATCAGAGTAGTTTTTGTGAAGACCAAAATATGAAAGTATCCTGAAAAAGATATTGTTTTCCTAGAAAATTAGCCTTATAAATGCTAAAAAAATTCTCACCAAGTATCAGAAATCGCTCCTCTTTGCTGCAACAGAGTATTCTTTCTTTGTTTTGGATTAAATATATACCTTGTCTTTTATTTATTAAACAGATCCAAAAACCTAAGAAAAGGCATACAAGAACATAGAATTATAGTAGTGCTGTGACAAAGATAACCAAAAATCATTCTCATGTCAAACAGGAGTTACTTTCATGGGACCTTTGCATGACAAAGGTAAAGGGTAGCCTTTCCCAGACAACTCAGTTGGAGCTCTTCAGTGACACTCTTGAGCCATACCATAAGGGACTTTATAACACCTTTACACCTGGACAGCTTGCTCTCTATCCCATATTACTCTATTTTATCTTCTGCCTGATGGTCACCCCTGCTGTTACTTATTACTATACTGATACCCTTGGGTCTGCTCTTTTTAAGATACAGGTTTTCTTAATTAATGTATTTCTTGCTGCTCTATTTTTTTCTCACTTTTAATTTGTCCATGAACTTTAATTAAGCTCCTTCATCATGGCTCACAGGTTTGGCAAGCTTCATATGTGTGTATATATATATATGCTCACCGAGGAAAATGACTCAAGTTTTCTAACTCTATAAAAATTCTATTACTTCACTTCATGTCTTGCATAGGAGAGTTAACAATAATAAAAATGGGATAAATAGATTGACTTAGGTTCATTGTTTTTAGCATAGAAAGTTAATTATTTCTCTTTTTTTTCCCTTAAAAATATACTGAGTATAAATATATTAGATGAAACTAGCTTCTGCATATTCAAATATTTGTTTGATACTTGCTCAGAACTCAAAGGAGTTCTAATTCTTCTCTGAAAGTTTCAGTGGGCAGTAGAGTGCATCCATTTACATGCACCTATTTCACCATTCTTTAACATATTGAAATTTTTTTCACATATCTATCCATAGTTACGTTTACTTACAAGTAAATAAAAATCCCCTGAAATATTTCAGAAACACTGTATTGAGATCAAAAAAAGTTAACTTTGTTTGTCCTATAAATATCTATTTAGATTTTATGGGTTCCTAAAGATTTGCCATCCAGAGGGACCTGGATAAGCTTGAGAAGTGGTCCCATGTGAACCTCATGAGATTCAACAAGGACAAGTGCAGGGTCCTGCATCTGGGTCGGGGCAACACCTGGTATCAATACAAGCTGGGGGATGAAGGGGTTGAGAGCAGCCCAGCTGAGAAGCGCTTGAGGGTAGTGGTGGATGAAAAGCTGGACATGAGATGGCAACGTGCACTTGTAGCCTAGAAAGGTAATTGTATTCTGGGCTGCATCAAAGGAATTGTGGCTAGCAGGTTGAGAGAGGTGAGCCTCATCTACTACTACTACTCTCTGCTGAGAACTCACCTGGAGTTCTGCTTCCAGCTCTGGAGCCCTCAGCACAGGAAAGACATGGACCTGTTGGGCAGCTCCAGGGGAAGGCCACAGAAATGATCAGAGGGATGGAACACCTCTCCTCTGAGGACAGGCTGAGAGAGTTGGGGTTGTTGAGCCTGGAGAAGAGAAGGCTCCAGGGAGACCTCATTACAGCCTTTCAGTAATTAAAGGCGGCCTATAAGGAAGATGGGGACAGACCTTTTCGCAGGACCTCTTGTGGTGATGGGACAAGGGGTAACGGTTTTAAACTAAAAGAGGGTAGATTCAGACTAGATACGAAGACCGTTTTTTTTACAGTGATGGTGATGAACCACTGGCACGGGTTGCCCAAAGAGGTTGTAGATGCCCCATCCTCAGAAATATTCTAGGTCAGGTTGGACGGGGCTCTGAGCAACCTGATCTAGTTGAAGATGTCCCTGCTCTTTGCAGGGGGGTTGGAACAGATGACCTCTAACAATCCCTTCCAACCCAAGCTGTTGTATAATTGTATGATTTCTATTTTACCCGTTGCACCTCATTGTTGGCTTATTAATAAATCTAGCTATGAACTGTGTGCATGCCCTTTATTTTCTCACCTCAGTTGCTTTAGACTATGTTGTACAGAACTTGTAGAATATTCTTAGGGAGCGTTCACATTGATGCTAATAATTCAAGTCAGTTAGTATTATGTATTAAACTAGTCTATGTATTGGCTTGAAAGAGTCTTATTCTGGATTCTCTTCTAGTTAGTGGTATTACTCTTTTTTTTTTTAACCTATATAACCTTTCCTGAAATCTCTTACTTCCCTAAGAGGTTACAAAAATTAATAATAATTGGACCTTTCTATCCTTGTTTCTTGGTAATAACGTCTCATGGTGGTGTTGTGGCCTGAAGGATGGGACTTCACCTGTTTTTCAGTAGAAACAATAACAACTTGAAGGATTCTTCTGAGCCAAGAACACACAGAAACCCGTTTTATTCAGTTTTGTTTCTCTGCTTACATCTGTGGTCAGACACTGCACAGATAGCATACCTCTTGTCTGAAAACCTTTCTTCTCTATCAGGGAAAGCAGTCATTCATATGTTGGAAAAATGATTACCTTATCATTCCCATTTCTACTGGTTTGGAGTCGACCATATAGAATAAAATGCAGCTGAGGAAGCTTTCTCTGATGCTCTCTCATCTGTTCCGGAAGAAGGATGGCAGGCTGGATAGAAATGGCCCATACTTGGTACCTGATTTATGAAATAATGTTTTCGTCTGTTTAGACTCTCTGTGAATGATACCCACCCTTTTGGCATGTTACATGATCCCTCTCTAATTCACAGAACACAATTACTATGCCCTTAGCCATCAACTAATTTAGTTCAAGGAGTTTGTGCTGAAGTGCTAGGAGGGCAGTGTTCAAAACTGTCACTAATCAAGTAACTGTGTGATAAAACACCGTGTTGGTCCCTTTTTTCTGCTAAAAATCCCACAGAAATTACACTGAAATATATCTTAAAGTTTCAAAGTCAAACACTTAGAAGATAGAATGGAATCACCAGAATTAGGGCTAATCAAGCAATCTGAAATTTACCACATGGGTTTATTCATTATGAGAAGCTTCTATTGGTATAATTGCAATGAAAGACTATACCATAAGGCGTGTACCCTGTGTGAAAGAGTAAAGGTTGTAGCAGCCACCTGAATTCTTTTATATTTTACTTACACCTGAAGATTACTTACAATTGCTAGGATTCATTTTGCAATCTTGTTGTTGTTCTTTGAACACAGACTTTTTGGGGGTGAAATTGTAATTAATGCAAGATGCACCTGCATAAAGTTAAACCTATACTGTGTACTTGCACAATCACATTTTGCAACTCTTAGGGGAACATTTATCATTAAGTGGAGCTACTTGAGCAAGAGCTTTAACCTTATTAGATTGCCTGACTGAATCCTCAGCAAGGCACCCTACAAAATGAGACCTATTTCTGAGATGCACATTGTCCTGTCTAGGTCACATATCCCTTCTTCAAAGAGATGAAATGTAACTTTATTCCTGTGTCAAGACATTTTTTTAAATCATGTAAATCCTTTGAAATGTACTTCTTAACAGTGCCAGAAACCAATCATAAGCTCTTGCCCTTTGAAACGTAGGACAAATCACCACAAGCAGACATATAATAAAAATCAGAAGGGCAAGGAATTCCAAATAACACCAGAATGATTTTTTTAAGTGCTAAAGAGGTTTTTTACTGCTTTAGGTATATAAGTTGGCACTCCTCATTTTTCTAAGTTATACTACAGAATTAGAAAAAAAAATAAGCAAAGGATAACTAGGAACTGGTAACTAGACTATCCCTTCTAAAATCACATGCTAATAGACTCTCTGCAACAGCAACAAAACAACGGTAACAATATCTACCTGTGTAATTCCATGTAAGTTTTGGCTTTGTTTTCCAACATACTGAAATACTTAGAATTGTGGTGAGGAGAAATTCTGCTTACTTGCATAGGGCCTTAGGAAATTACTGATCGTGATTCTTTTTTCATTTATTTCTTTGTAAATAATGAATTATTGCACTGAGGTTATTCATTAACAATTAGCTAATATAGCTAAATATGTACAGTAGTGTGCAGTGAGTGCTAATGAAAACAGAGTCAACCCAGCTTCCTTATAAGTATTCTAAAATCAGATTTTACTATATTTAATGGTACAGTATTATCTCTATAAGAAAACTTTTGTAATATACGAGTCTGATCTTCAAATGTAGCCTAAAAATATTATAGCCAGAATAAAATAAAAAAGAGAAGTCCACCCAGAGTTAGGGTGCACTGAGGTTGAAGGAATTTAAATTTCAAAGTTTCTGGATCATAAATGCATGCTCCTGAAAGAATTAAGAAATTTTCTTAACTGCAGGCCAGCATCCAGGTCTTATGAAAGCCACTGAGAACCAGTGGATACTTTGCATCTTTAAAACCTTATGCTTTCAAGAATAGATCTTGTAAACTGCTGTAGTTTCTTAGTTCTTGGTTTAATTAAATTGAAGAGAAAGAGAAGTACTTTCTTGGCTACGTAGAGGACAGTAGGTCAGAGTATTTGCATCAGACTTACACTCTTGTATTAATTTCTAGTTTTCATGCATCTCTGGTGAAGTGTAAGAAAAGTCCTTAAAATGTGGATGCAAATCTCTAAGACTGAAAAAGTGCTGAATTAATGGTAGCACTCATGGCTTGTAGTGAGTTACAAACTTTGGAGGCTATGCAAGATAAGTGTGACATAACTCATTATGGCTTCTGGCACTAATAAGTTATGAGGCACTCACATGTATGAGAAAAACCCCATAAGTTACTGTAGTCTATAGCATCTCTCCATTATAACTGGAGGCATATGAAATAGCCAAAATTCATCCCAAGCCCCTGAAGTTCGATCATAAAACTGAGTAGATCAGCACATCTATTGATCTTTTTTTATTTCATTTGTTATTCTTGCTTTCCTTTAACTTAAGTATTCTTTTAATATTTTTATTCTTATTCTTGGTTTATTTGCCTTACTTAACTTGTAGTCATTGTATTAAGACAAACTTCCTCCACTGTTTATAGTGATCACATTAGTCAGACAGAATCTTGGACATCTTATTTCCATCGGCAAAATTTATTAATTCACACCAAAGTCAAAGCAGCTAAAACAGATTAAAAAGTCTACTCACATAGAGTGAGACCGAGCCTTTAAACTTAGTCCTGTGCGAGAAGGAGCCCAGGGACAGACAGTCACAAATTTTTTTTTGCTTTCCCTTTGCTGTAGGGGGAAGTCATTTTACTGCTGCCTTTTATAATACATGGCTTATCTTCCCCTTTGTGAATTGCCCTATTTGGCATATTATGGAAGGCAGAATCAAGGTTCTGTATATGCCTTATGCATGTCCTTTCAATCCCCCTTAGAATTACTCTCTCCAGGGAAAATATAACATTTGCACTCCTTGTTCTTCTCCATGTTTTAAGGTTCATTATACTGAAGGACAGCTGGTATATGGTTCTTCATTCACTCCTGTATTTTCAGTTAAGGTCAGTCACAGTTTTACCTGTAACATACAATTACAAGATAGAAAACAAATCATTGAAGTGTAATTCAGGATGTTTCCACACACACTAAAAGATAAAGATCCTAAACCAAATTCATAATAGATGAAAACTATTTGGAAGCAAAGATCAGAGGTATAAATAATGTTGAAATAAAATACTGTGAGGTAACCTCATGACAATTTTCTGCTACAGCACTGAAAGCATTTTATAGGAGATGTTTTGTCAAGATAGATAAGAACACAAATAGATGTATGTCTACAGCAGTCAGGATTGTGAGAAAGAAAGAGAATTCTTCTGTTACCGAATAATTGGGATGCAAAAAACTCTCAGCCGTAATCATTCCTTTGAGCTGATAACAGTGAGAAAGGTGCTTCACAGTGGACTTCATAGGGCTACAGAGATTCACACTACCTAAGAATCTGTCCATGTAATTCTAAGGAGAGAAAGATAAAGACTTAGAAAATGGAAATACAGTGCTTCCCTTTTCTCTGCATCTGTGTAAGACTTAAGCATAATGTGTCCAAACATTCAGCTGGAAACATTTTGAGAATGAAGACATACCCATCAAGTGGGAGGAGGACAGACTTGCTGAACATTTCAGTCCTTGTGTACGAGCTTTTTGTTCCAATGATCGGTTGTCATTCTGGGTCATTGCTGATAAAATCATACTAGAAGGGAGTAAAAGGTTTACCCTAGATTAGGCAATGTCTATGTCATTATGAATTCTGCTCTCAGATTCATGCAGGTGGCATGAAAGTTTACAGGCAGCCCACACTGGTGCCTAAACAAAGGATCATTTTTATTTGGCATTTTACCAGACTTTATAAAGTAACATTATGTCACATAATGTACAATATATAGAGCACATTTGGGGAAAATGTTTACAATTTTCAACAGATAGTGAAATAGCTAATCTAATTGAATCTGTGGTGCCTGCAAAATGTCAGTTCAAATACCATAAAACATTACTGCTGACTTATCTAGAACAGGCTTGCTCTGTTTTTTACAGATTCATAATATGCAGTAGCATCAACTGTAATATAATGTGATACATACTTTAATACATACATAAAACTCTCTACGGAGAGTTTTTTGCTCAAAGAAGTCTTAAGAAACAACGGTCTTTCTAGGTCTGTTGGCCTGTTCGTAATTCATCAGTATCTCTCTTTCTCTTACCCAAAAAAATACAACAGCAATAAACACTTTGAGGCTACAAAAGTTTAGATTCCCATCACTGTCATCTTTGTCTTTGCCACCCTTGTTCTGAGATTTGCCTATCATACCTTGTTCCAGTTTTGACTGTAAGGCCTAGGTCCATAAAGGGACTGGTTATGCATTTTACATTCTAGGTGTCACTGGGTAAAATATGTAAACAATACTAGGACTATGATAGGATTTGCAGATCAAGACCGAGGTTTCTGATCATCCTACCATAAATGCCCCCCTCACTAAGTTAGAAAGCTTGCTTGCTCTAACCCCTTGCATTTGGTAGAGTGAATATTGACATCTTAGCTGCACAGCTGGTGAAAGGCAAGTTGAGAATATTCCTTGCATTTAATTCACCTAACCTCTGCTTCTCGCCTGACAGTCAACATAGTGCCTTTGGAAACATCTGATTTGAACTTCAATCCACACTGATTAGGGAAAGAATTGCACTTACTTGTCTTTTTTTTTGAGTGCTTTTAACATTGCTGCAATGCTAAAAATTGGGGTATACAATTTCTATGGTGTGAATTCCTCTAATATAGCTTTTGACATCTACAGGGGACACATCTGCCTCTAGGTTAGCCTAAACTGCTTTTATAGATAGACAACAGAAACAAGTATTTCTTGGGTCAATTCAGCTGACACATTTTAGATGTTAACATTGTTTTGAGATAAATCACTCCTTAGCAATGTATGTTCCTCTTCGCTGACTACAAAAAGAAGACAGCATAAATTGTTGAGATGTTGGTTCCTAGAGGTTAAACTCCCACCTTTGATTGGTTAAAACCTACATCAACAGATCTTGGAAGAGACGAGCTAGTACCCATTTTCAGTTTCAGTTCCAGTCTTAGACTAATAAAAAATGGACAGTTGCCTCTCTTTTTTTTGTCATATTTTAGGAGGTTTTTTATTAGCTTTCAGGTACCCAGGAGAAAGGTTTCTCTCATTTACTTCTATAGCATGCCACTTAAAAGCCTCCATTTTTTAAATTGGAATATTTGGGCAGTTCTTAAAGAGCAAATAATAATGATGAGCACTAACCACTCATTGAATATAAAAGGAAACTCGTTGTGATGCCAGCATCTCCATTGCCAATGACCACATTTTGTCAGAATAATTACATTCCAGAAGTTCTCAAAAAGAACATAGTGGATCATTTCCAATACTTGGATGCATGGTTAAACTGCCTAAAGCAAAAATGGTTTGATATTCTAGTAATAAATAGACCTTTCCACTTTTGCAGACTACATTTTGTGTTTGGTTTTGTCTTTCTCTTCCCAGTATATCAACTTGTTCTTCTCTTTTGTTTGGCCAAATCTTTCCATTCACTTTACACTTTCTATGTGGTAACAGAAGGAAAGTAAACCCAAACCAGTTCTGTTTACAAGGAATAAGCTATGTGAGCTCATCTCTACTCAGTTCTTTTTGGCCTGAACTGGTCCTGTGCAGCTGAACATACTAGTGACATTGTGTTCAGATTTCTTTTAGATTAGATTAGATTTTAATTTTGGTGTTAGATTTATGTGAATATTATATAATGTTCTCACTCACCATAAAAGGTAAATGCATGAATATTGTAAATGTAGAATAAAGTACTAATCTCTGCAAATAAATTCATGTTTTCAAATCTCTTGGCCACCTACACATTTATGGTTGTCATAGTTTAATCCCACTGGCAACTAAACACCACACAGCTGCTCACACACTCCCCTACGGTGTGATGGGGGAGAGAATTGGAAGAGTAAAAGTAGGAAAACTCATGGGTTGAGATAAAGACAGCTTAACAGGTAAAGCAAAAGCCACGCATGCAAGCAAAGCAAAATAAAGAATTCATTCAGCACTTCCCATCAGCAGGCAGGTGTTCAGCCATCTCCAGGGAAGCAGGGCTCCAGCACATGTAATGGTTACTTGGGAAGACAAATGCCATAACTCCGAATGTGTGTGTCCCACACTTCCTTCTTCTTCACCCCAGCTTTATATACTGAGCATGACATTGTATGGTATGGAATATCCCTTTGGCCAGCCTGGGTCAGCTGGCTGTGTCCCCTCCCAGCTTCCCATGCACTCCCAGCCTTCTCGCTGGCAGGCCAGCAGGAGAAGCTGAACTGTCCCTGACTGCTTAGCAACAGCCTAAAACATCAGCACATTATCAACATTATTTTAATCCCAAATCCAAAACATAGCCTCACGCTAGCTTTAATGAAGAAAATTAATTCTATCCCAGCTGAACCCAGGACAATGGTGAAGTTCTTATTTTAATCTGAAGGTTTTACCTGATTTAGTAAAACAGCTGATAGCAATGAGTCCACTTATTATTTTAAATTCTTTGAAATCTAAAATAATAGACAGCTTCTCTTCTGTCTCTTGCTATTAAAGCACTCATCGTCACAGTCATCAGGGCTTAGGTTTTAAAAAATATGTTGGCACTTAAATATAATGGCAGGTTTTATCATGATTCAGGAAGATATCTAAGCAGGTTGGGGACACAACTCTGATTAGCATTCTGAGTAGCAGTTAGGCAATTATTCTGTTTCAGTGTTCTTCTAAAAGTCATCTATGCATCTTCCAAAGCCCAATATAGAGCTTCTAGAGGGGTCTCATGCAAACATTTAAAAATGCAAAAGATAGTGTTGAAAACATATTTTATTTGGGAAGAAAAAATTCACACAGAAAGTTCTAATCCATAAGCAAGAACTAAAAAAACAAATTCAAGGCAACAATCCCAGAATAATAATGTATTTAAAACAAGATCTTGCAAGAACTTGACTAAAACTATTACTCAAGTAACACAGTGAATTAATAAAAAATGCAGTAAAATTATTTTGTGAAATACATGCATAATATAAAGTTTATGTAAACAATCTTATCAGAAAAAAAAATCTTGAATCTTTTTATAACCTTTAAGTTAGAAGTAAGAATTACTAACAGGTGATCAATTAGGTGAGACTTTCAGATATTTTGTGAGATTTTTCTTTCACCTGTAGGTGGAAACCTCAACATGAACAGGAGTTCATTGTCACAGTAATATCTCTTTGAGGCATAATCCTTCTTTTATTATCTAAAGCTTAATGACTAAATACGATTAGAACATTATTGTAAATATGGCAAGTGAATAAATTTATTTTTAAACTTCATCTCTGGGATGACTAGATGTAACATTAGCTTGTAATTATTTGAAAAGTGTGATCTTGTTCTATGGTCAGTATGTGTTCTGTAAGTGATAAAAGTTTTTTCTTCTAAGTTTGTTGACTACGACATTTCCCTTTATTATTTTTCCTTTTTTTTCCCCTTTTTTTTTCTGTAGCCAAGAAGTGTTTAGAATTTTACTGTAAGCCAATGTTTTTCTGCTTGTTTAAACAAAAAAGATTTAATTTGGTGTCACTTTCAGTCTACATTTTTTTCTTCTTTCTGGATTGCAGAAAACATATGATAAAGATTTGCGTGTAAATGTTGATGATCTTCAAGAACACATGAGTGTATGTTTGAACAGTTTAAAAATCAATCAATTAATTAATTATTAAATTTTAAAGATATTTCTGGCATAACTATAAATCAAGCCACTTAAACATTATTGAGTGTGAGGAATGAGCACCAAGATGAATACATATCTCAGAACTTCTTAGAACTGCACCCGACAGTATAATGGTCTGATTAAGATGTTCATACAGAGGCCATGCTGTCCACCATTGGCCCATATCTGAAGCTGCACAGAAGGAATAGTCTTTGTACCTCTTTGTAGCCCCATGTATCTGTGCTAAGATCGAGTAATAGGGACAGAAATTAAAATCCTCTTTACTTAGACATTGGTAGATTCAAGTCAGTTTCGATGGTGGCTCGCAAGCACCTTTGTACATCTTTGACCATACATTCCTTATCTGCTGTTTATCTGCCTATCCACAAGTAACTTCAGGAAGTGATTGGCAGTCATGACGCCTTGTTCTAAACAGAATAATTGTTTAAAACTATGAATAAATAAACTTTATCTCTTCAGAATTGAAGCACTTATTTCAAAGTGTGTATGATCAAATAGTAGAAGAATATGTATCATTAATATGCAAGATTTCCGTAAGGATTTGTGAGGAGCTCTTAATGCCCTATATTGCTTCAAGAGATCCTATTTAGGTATATGACGGAGATTGTTGAAATACTTGAGTCTCATTGGTGTTCAGCTCTATTCAAGTTACAAGGACTTTGTGCACCTTGGTGTTCTAAGATAGCACTTCAAGGGAGATTATCTTCATTTGTACATTTTTGATATAAAATATGATAGTTCCCAGTAGTAGTTAGGAAGCATGCAGCAGTAAAAGACTTTATTATTGAGTCCTCATCCATAGAGAGAGGAAAATGGGAACACGGGGAGATGAAAAAGTCAAAAGCATAATTGTCTAAAGTATGTATTTTTATTTTAAGAGGATTATAAAAGAAATGGGGAAATTAACAGATAAAATTTTTAATATGCCATAGAAAACCTTTTACAGGATATTGTCTCCAGTACGAAATTCACAAAAACAACTTCAAAGATTAAATTATTCTATGTCTATATTAATGTGTTGAAATAAATTGTCCATTGACTGATGCTGTTATACTGACAGTTACATATTTATCTGAGCAAAACAGGACATGATGATAAAAAGTGTTTTCTCATGACTTAAGACTTACACAATTGCACCTGAAAAATCATGTACTTTCAGTTGCATTTATGTTCTCTCAATATAAGATATCGTTCAGTAATATCTGCCACATTCTACACTTATTCATCATACGCAGGTAGCTTGCCAGTAAAAGTTTATTTCCATATTTGATGCATACTGATTCCTTATAATTTCTTCAATATTCCTTAAAATTAAAGTGGATAATCCTAATAGAACTGTTGACACATCTGTTACTGAGAAATTTTCTACTGTTATCAGTGTTGGTTTTCTTTCTGAAATGTTCACAAAACATAGATCATGTTCCATCCCTCAGATCATTTTGCTGGCCCTCCTCTGGACCTGCTCCAACAGGTCCATGTCTTTCCTGTGTTGGGGGCTCCAGAGCTGGATGCAGTATTCCAGGTGGGGTCTCAGCAGAGCAGAGTGAAGAGGCAGAATCCCCTCCCTCAACCTTCTGGCCACGCTGCTTTGGATGCAGCCCAGGACACGGTTGGCCTTCTGGACTGCAAGCACACATTTCCACCTATCGTCCAGCTTTTCATCCACTAGTAACCCCAAGTCCTTCTCAGCAGGGCTGCTCTCGATCCCTTCATCCCCCAGCCTGTATTAATATGAGGAGGTGCCCCAACCCAGGTGCAGGACCCTGCACTTGGCCTTGTTGAACCTCATGAGGTTCAAATGGGCTCATTTGTTGAGCTTGTCCAGGTCCCTCTGGATGGCATCCCGTCCCTCAGGTGTGTCAACTGCACCATTCAGCTTGGTGTCATCTGCAAACTTGCTGAGGGTGCACTCAATCGCACTATGTCACTGATGAAGATATTAAAGAGTACTGGTCTCAATACAGACCTCTGAGGGACTCCCCTCGTCACTAGTCTCCATCTGGACATTGAGCCATTCACTGCTACCCTCTGGATGCGACCACCCAAACAAGTCCTCATCCACTCAATAGTCCACCCATCCAATCCATCTCTCTCCGATTGAGAGAGATGGATGTTGTGGGGGACCATGTCAAAGGCCTTAACAAAGTCCAGATAGATGACATCTGTGGCTCTTCCTTTGTACATTGATGTGGCCGCTCCACCCTAGAAGGCCACTAAGTTGGTCAAGCAGGCCTTGCCCTCGGTGAAGCCATGCTGACTGTCTTGAATCACCTCCCTGTCCTCCATGTGCTTTAGCAATCCTCCCATCCTAAGATGATCTGTTCCATGGTCTTCCCAGGCACCGAGATGAGGCTGACAGGTTGGTACTTCCCAGGGTCCTGATTTCAACCCTTTTTTACAGATGGGTGCAATGCTTCCCTGTTTCCAGTCTCCATGGACTTCACCTGACTGCCAGGACTTTTCAGATATCATGGAAATTGGCTTGGCAACTACATCAGTCAGTTCCCTCAGGACTCTGGGATGCATCTCATCAGGTCCCATAGACTTGTGCATGTTTGTGTTCCTCAGGTGGTCTCAAACCTGTCTTCTCTTACAGTAGGAGGGGCTTTGCTGCTTCAGTCCCTGTCTTGCAGTGTATCCCCTCAAGAGGTATAGTAAAAGAGATTGCCAGTGAAGACTGAGACAATGAAGTTACTGAGTATCTCAGCCTTCTTGACATTACAATTAGCTCACATGCGTTGGTGACCAACGCGTCCAGTATAGCATCCCCTCTGGTAGGGCTATCTATTACCTGGCATAGGAAGTTATCCTCTATGAACTCCAGGAGTCTGTTGGACTGCCTACAGCTCGACATGTTACTTTTCCAGCAGATGTCAAGGTGGTTCAAGTCCCCCAACAGGAGGAGAGCCTGTGAGAGCATGATGCCTCATGGCACTGGAAGAAGGTAGCTTTGTCAATAGACTCCCCTTGATCAGGCAGCCTGTAATAGTCACCAACCACAAGGTTCCCTTTGTTGCCTCGGTCTCTGATTCCTACCCATAAGCTTTCAACCTCCTCATGGTTGCTCCTGAGAGACAGCTCTTTGCACTCTATCCACGTCTTGATGTAGAGGGCAACACCTCTGCCTTTCCTTCCTCGCCTGTGCCTTCTGAACAGCCTGTCACCATCAATAGCTGCATTCCAGTCATGAGATTCATCCCACTAAGTTTCAGTAAGGGCAACCAGGTCATAGCTTTCTTTAAGCATGGTGGCTTCCAAGTCCTCTTGTTTGTTGCCTGTGCTGGGTGCATTGATGTAGAGGCACTTCAGCTGGGCTGTCGGCCATGTCACCCCCTTAGAGGAACACCCTTTAGTTCCTTTGAGGTCTTTCTCTGGTGCAACAGGCTGAAGGACCTCGTTAGCACCCTGTCCCTCTAACTGTGGTGTGTCATCACATAGCTTGTCATGGGTAAGCCTGTTATTATCTTTAAATTAGACTTGCAAGTCTAGTTTAAAGCCCTGTCAATAAGCCTCTTTAGTTTGCAAGCAAAGACCATCTTCCCCCTTTGAGAAAGGTTAATCCCATCTGATGCCAGCAAGACAGGTGCCGTGTAGGCCATCCCATTATCAAAAAATGAAAATTGTGGTGGTGGCACCAGTCATAGAGCCGTACATTAATGTGTGAATGCATGTCTGTGGAGTAATCACTGAGGGGCAATTTGGAAATTTACCCTCTAAGAACAGCATTGAAACAGGGTGGAACGTAGTGCTAGTGTACAATGAGTCTGTACCATGGCAATTCCCTAGGCAACCCTAGATGTTGACAACATCAGGGGAACTTGGTGTGCTGACTCTGGGAGAAATTGCATGGAGGGTGGAGCGGAGTGGAGACATCGTGGCCACGCTCTGTGAACAAGGGAATTTAAAGGTACACAGTGTGTACCTTAATAAGCTGCACATGCGATGCCCTGGGTCAGTGACTTGTCAACTTTGATGAAACGCTGTACTTGGAGTGAACTTTGCTTATTATAATATCATCATAATACTAAAATGCACACCGTTCTCAAAAGTTACCCACCTCCCAACCACTCCTCAATGAGCGTGCGCATTGAATTTTTCCCAGTCTGTACCTTTAAACGTGAAGCGAGAGAATTCTGCACCAATCCTGATAAAGGTATGTATGACTAGAGTCACTCAAGCTCCACCTGCAAAGTAAAACACTATAAAATAGTGTTTTAAGAGCTGGATGTTAGGGAAGATACCATCGTCATGTACTACTCTAACTTCTGGGATCAGTCGACGGGCTGAGCCTCTCTTCCCCCCATCGGGATGCCTTTGGGTAAGATTCGAACATTTGGTCATACCAAATGCCTCCCTGGGAAACTTAGAAATCTCTATAGAGTCACTTTACATCTTTTAACGCATTTATAGCCAAGCAATGTTACTTATATTTTTGGCATTTGCACGTGCTTTGTAGGCAGTGAATTTATCACCGGCAATCCAAAGAACCTGTGTATCTGTTGCTTCAATATTTCGCACTATTGATTGATTCAGCCGTGTGTGTGTTGTCCCTGAACGCAACCATATCTCTGAGTGCCGCCATGTGAGTTCAGGAGGTGTCCGGCTGAGCAGGTAGTGCGATGTTAGTGCATCCAGACCCGTGATAGTCCAACGAAGGTGTTGGGCATGACGGGACTACTAATGCTAACTTTGGACATTATTCAGAACCTAAGCTCAGCCGCCCCCAGTCCCTCTGATATCTGAGGATCAACTGGAAAGCAAGGGGGTTTAGTTTCTGCCAAATTGCTGTGCCTCTTAATGCAACATTCTCTGCATTTCACCCTTCATGCAAACCTTGTGAAGTAATGCACAGACTTTGGCTTGGTATCATCAATGTGGATTGGATGAGGACTTCAGATCAGATGATACCATGTAACTTTATTTCTCTTGCAGAAGAAAAGTTGTAGAGAGACATGGAGTTTTCTGTACATTTCACTATCTGTTTCCTCAAAATTTGGAACCTAATATTAAAATCAGAACATAAGGTAATTTAATATGTTTTTCTGAAATTAGTTGTTTTGCTGATATATAATATTCATACTTATTAAAATTGTGGTCCAACAGCCACAGATTCAGATCTGTGCTTTGGCACCATCTTGCAGGCTGCACTATGCAAAAAATTCAGCCTTTTCCTTCACCCCTGTTCATGCAGTTACTTTTCTCCTTTCTCCTTCCATGATTAATCTTCAACCCCGTATTTTTTTTATACAGATAAAACTTATTTTCATCCTCCATCCAACTACCACCAGGATTGTTATACTTAGGCTCCTACTGCTACTACTGGGAATGATAGGATTAGAGAAGAAGGGATGGAGCCTTACGGGCAGCAGAAGCCGTGTAGCACTATGTCAGGTTGCAATAGGTGGAGAAGAGGTGTGACTGTTCAGCCTCCCTGCACTAACTGAAAAACTTTTCTTCATTGTCTTTAGAATAAAGAAAGTCAGCCATGGATTCAGCATTTTTTTGGACATTGCCACTCTGACTACTGTTTGCTCCATGAAAATGGTTGCCCCTTCATCCTATATGCATCATTAGTAAGTTTAACAAGTTCAGCTCTTCTGAACTTTAGTTCCAACTCTTCTATTAGAAATCAATTTATATTTTACTCTCCTTACCTGTTTTTTAATCATCCACTAGGAACTGTGTGACATTTCCTTCCTACTGATTTTGTTTGTGATGTATGCTTGAAAAACTTTTCCAATTTTCAGTGCATTTCTCCTTATCTTATTTCCTGGGTGGATGTTTTTGTCATGAATAAGCTGTTTTTCACATTTTCTCTTTATGTCTAAGGAGATAATCTCTTACACTTCTGCTCTGTAGCTTCACTTTCTCCTTTCTTTTCTAGGTACTTAAACACCTTTGGTACTTCAAGCACACCCTCCTAAAGCTTGTGCGGTGATACCCTTTTCATTCTTTGTGGGTTTTTTTCTTTGCCTTGAATTTGTTAAAATTTTTTTTTGGAAAATAAATTTAATTGTTTCAGCTTTATCTGTGAGTATTGTTTCTCACTTCTTACCTCTTCATATTTTAAAACTTATTGGACATATCTCTCTATATTACCTCCCAATACACAGGCCCTTATGTAACAATAAGAAAAAGGATGGAAATACACATTCAAACATGTTAGTGGAAAGCTGATGTGCTCCATCTAATGTCTTTAGGTCTTTGAGTCTTTTAACATAAATTGAATCCTAGTTTAAGTTGTTTTCTTATAATAGTTACCCAAAAAAACCAGATCTTGTCCTGCCTAATCCAGAGATATATGATATCGACATTAAACTTGTTTTTCTTCCTTTATTTTTAAGCCAAAGTAAAGGATGCTAAGTCAGTCTTCACAAGTGAAGAATTCATAAAATTAATACATCAGAAAAAGGTTACATTCTACTGAAATTGGCTAAAGCTCACAGGCTGGCTAAATCAGTGAAATGTCTAAACAATATTTATTTGCTTCCTTACGAAGTTCTGAAAACTGATAAATCCCTTACTGCAAGATAAAAACCATCTAAACCAAAGTTTAGATCCCCTGAATCAATTTTTGTCCCTGACATTCACTCCTTCCACTTTTTTCTGTTTATTTTAATGTAGCATTATAAATAAAACAAACAGCAAGTCGGTGGGAACTATGAGGCAACCTCAACAGAAACTAATCAGATGAGTCCCAACAAACTGTAGATCATGCCTACTGAGATGTGAATGTTGAAAGCAAATGTAAACAAAAATTGGGAGAGACAACTAAACAATTTGCAGATGATAAAGTACCTAAACCTAATGGCAGCTACAGCATGTGCCTGAATATACCCCAATTATATTAAGAACAGTTTTGAAATGCTGCTTTTCATCATGTTTCTTCCATTCTTCAGAGTCTGTAATGCTGACCAACATCAGCTACTATTAAAGAGTCTTCATGCATGTAAAATAATATGATTTCACAATGATTACATATTCACTCTACAGCTGGCTGAGTTTTTACATCTCCATTTGTCATTGACTATTGTGTCCAATTAAATGATTAGCTTTTAAAAACTGCTGCACATTATGAGAGTGAACTTGTGTTCCATTGCACTGAGTGATGCAGAAACAAACTCATTACAGCATGTAATTCACCCATATTAAATAACAAACAGATGGCTGCTGTAAATGAGAGCTGCTTTTTCTCTTCAAAAGTGCCAGGAAAAAGGTGTTTTTATTTATCTTTGTTTTCAGCTTCTTTCTGTTTTCTTGACAAGTGGGCAGCTGGTTGCTGAGGTTTTCAATTGGTGCAGAAGAATGAAAAGCCTGTTTCCATTAATTTCCCCATAAAATAAGTCTTTGAATCATTCCTGTTATAAATGCAAGTGCAGTAGCAAGCTGCTGCTTGATTAATTCACTTATTATGAAGATTTCATCTTTTATAAGAGGGCCTGCAGGTAATTTATCTTGTTTAGTAAGATTAGAAAAATGTAATTATCTTGATACCTTTGGACCCCTCTCATTTTAATTGTGTTCCCATAAATTTCAAACATAAAGATGGGATTTTTTTTTGCACAAATGTTCCAACATGTGGTAGAAAAATGTGTTGTAAGATCTGCATAGAAACTTATCAAGTAAAATCCATTTGGATTATACTATTAAAGGAATGCATACAAATAAAATCAGTATACAGTCTTGGAAACATACAAATATCTGCATTTCTGGTTCCCTGTTCACAGCTGAAGTTGAGTGAAGAATGTTGGGATTTAAGTTCTTTTTTTTTCCTTCTTTTTTTAATCAATAATGCATATCACCAGGGAAATATGAAACCTGTTCAATTTTCATTATTCAGGTTAAAATTGTGTTTCTCTTCATACGTACCACCAACAGTAAAAAAACAAAGGAAACTTATGTAACATCAGCTCCTCTGAACATCTCCTACATCCTTCAGATGTTTTCTCCCTCCTTTCTCTCTTACGTTCTTCCTAAGTGCAAATTTGAAACAAATCAAAATCCATAATTATTTCTCTTCAATATATTTTTTTCCTTCTCAAGCCAACAGGTGGGGTATTTTTTTTTAATTTATTTATTGGTGCTTTTTTAAATTAATCTATTTAATTTCAGTTTATCTGTTCCAGAGGACTATTTTCCTTATTCCCTTTTACTTGGTTTCTAAGAACATCTTGATTCTTTTCCCCATCCAAAAAAGTCTACTAACAACTTCGTATGTGTTTCTTTTTCATATTAATTTGTGGTTGTGATGGTCAATTTCCATAAAATAGATTTATAGGAACATGGTACATATACAACTGCATGAAGTCTAATCATGGGTCACTTACTTAGATCAGTCATGTCTCTATGTCCAAGAGCAACGGTTGAAAGAACACAAGAAATTGGCAAATGTATAATGTCACATTTGAGTATATTTTTTCAGCTTTCATCATCTGTAGCTAAGCATACAGAAATTCAGTAATCAATAGATTTTCCAGAAATTCTTAGATAATAACTGTATTATTACCACAAACTACAAACAGTTCTATTAAAATCCCTTGAGTTTCATAAGCCTTTTAACATTAAAATGAGGAAAAATATCTTATCAGAGTGTTTAGACTTCATTTTTTTCAGAATTCTGCATCTATATCTACCCAGCTTTTGAGGGTTTCTAAAGCAGTCATTTGAATGCTAATGTAAGAGGTTGAACTGGCACTGTGTATGGCAATGTGTACAGAAAGAAGTTTTGCAAAGTGAAAGTTCAGGCAATAAAGAGAATCATAATATGCAAACTGTACAAGGTTGAAACCGTGCAACTGAGAAATGTGTACAGATGGTTGAAACATTTCAAATCAGGTGAGACTAGCAATTGTGACAAACCATGATCTGAGAGACCTGTGTCAGCAACAACACACATGAATGCTGAAAAGGCTGAGAAGCTCATTAGGGATGATTGACGAATAACCCTTAATGTCCTTGTTACTGCTCTAAATTACAGTTCTACACTAGCACAGTGAATCCTGCACTGGTCTTCTCTAAACTTTGTTCATTCCAGGTCCTATGAAAACTCATCCTGGGACATGTATAATCTTGTGACATTACTCTTCAAATCCCAATCAAATGAAAGGCTATATTAAAAGACGTATACTTAATTCTAACAGAATTTACCACTGCAAGTATATTTTGATTTTTTCAAGCACCTTGTTCTCTCTCAATAATCATATAAATTGATATGTTTTATATCGTTTATATGAGTAATAGATAACCATTGGGTTCTAATTGCCAAGGAGTCTGATTGAGGCAGAGTTGTAATTTTTTTAAAAAATTCTATTTCACACTACAAAAGTAATCTGTATTCTGTAAAGAAGCTATAAGCCCACTGAGAGTGCACAGAGGTTCTCAGTCTTATGGAGGAGTTAAAGCTGTTCTATCTCTCCAAATATTTTCCAGGTAAATTGCCAACTGCAAGTGTGTGCTCTACTTGTTTTATTAAAACATAATCCAAACTGCTGTAGATTCTAGAAGCTTAGCAACCACATTTTGTCTGATGTATATTTAATGTAATATCCAGTTTCTGGTAGTGTGTGGTACTTTGTAATTGACAATTACAGAAAGGATGAAGTTTTGCTTACAGTTAAAAGTGAATAAGTGTTCTTTCTTATCTCTGGAGTTAGAATATAAAAGACAGTTTATGCAATTACTTAATAGTGGACAGATAAAAAGTCTGGTGTGTAGGATAAATAAGATACTAAGGTAAACAACAGCATTTTGTGCTAACAAAAACTGGGATGTAATTGGTCCTTAAAATTAAAAGCAGTGTGCTACAGCACAGCAAGATGACAAAGTCTCAATCTTCCACAACATGTAGTCTGTGCTTCAAGCTAAATCTCATCCTAACACCATAGATTTACAGTCCATTCTCTCTGGAGAGCCCAAACACTGATATATTAAATCAACTGGACATGAGTAACATCAGAAGATTCCAAGTAGTACCCACCTCTGTCTTGCATTCCTTGCAGATCTGGGTGCAATCAGCCTTTAACATCAGCTCATGGCATAACTTTACTTTTAATTATTTCATTTGGAAGACCTAAACACAGATTAAGCTTCCCAGTAATGGTGAGTAACGTAGGTTGGATAGCTAAAGAAGCATATAATATAAGACTGTCAGGAAAAAAAGGCAGATAATTGAATGGAATATTATAAGCATGGGTGAATAGAAATATTCTGTCCTCTTCTGAATGATGAAGACTGAATATAAACTTATTTTTCCAGTGTTGCCTGGAGGTAAACATGAAAACTTGAATATGTTTATTGTTTAGGCCTCTATTTCATATGTTCAGAGCATAGTCCGAACTCATTTCCACTTTCTGGAAATGTTTCCATTTAGGTGACATTTCTATGGCTTAAACTGTATTATTTCAATAGATTGTGAGAGAGATGTGGAAAGTCAGCATTTCATAACTGAGAAGCTACTTTAGATATTAGTCTGTAATCACTAATATCATGGAAAAAGTCATCTTAAACTTTGCTCACAAACTGCTGCTTCAGCAATTCATTAACTTGTTTTAATGAAACAACATCTCATTGTTATTTGTAAAGAAATTAATCTCCTTTCCAAAAAGTTAGCACACTGTGTTGAGAAAGAAGTGACTGCAGAATCTGCTGATCATTTTTTTCAGGATTCCATGTAGGCTGGGTATACTTTTATCTAACACTACTGAGGAAACTATATGCATGCAAAATTGCCTGCTCGGGCAGTTAGTATAGACTAAGAACAAAATATGTTTAGGTCATAACTTGCAGTCCTCTTTAGCAGCCACCGAAACCTTAAGTTTAACCAAAGAAAATTAACACTTCCCCTCAGCTCTCAATTATCATCTATCTTTATCCAACACAGATGTTGTATCAAATGTGGGGATTACACAAGACATATCATAATCACCCTTAATAGAGTCTGTTAGCAGTAAGCAACCAGTGCATTGTAACATGTTATTACATATATCTCATATATATACATTTGTTTCACGCATATATATAACTCACATATATAAGTGTATGTGTGTGTCTGTGTATGTATGTATATTTAACCACTCCATAGATCAATTACAAGATCTCTTTAAGAATTAGTATTTTGTTTACAATTAATTTGATTTAAAATAAGGAAGGAAAGAAAAAACCCACAACACTAGAAATAGTTCCATGACAAAACACAGTACTAATTACTGGCTGTTTCATCACCCTCCCAGCTCAGAAAGCTGAAAGTTCTGAGTATAGGGAAATTAATAGAATTCCATATCTAGCTGCTTGGGGTATATGGCAGCTTCCATATACAGCAGTGTTTGTTTCTGTTCACAGTTGCCTCTTCTATAAGAACAAACTGCTATTGACTCATCAGTGGTGACTCAGGACACTTGGACCAAGTTCCATATGCAAAGATGACAGGAAATCCCAATTGCAGGACATGGTTAGCAAATGGAGATGCCTAATGATTAGTAAATTCACCTCAGAGCTTTCTGATAGCTGTAAATATTTGTCAGGAGAAAAAGTTGTGTCCAGATTTTTGTAATCCTCTAAAACCAAAACACAACATATGAGTTGTTACCTAAAAATGTTACCTAAAAATGTCTGTATAGAATCATAAAATCATAGAATCTTTGGGTTGGAAACGACATTCAAAGGTCATCTAGTCCAACCCTGCTGCAAGGAGCAGGCACATCTTCAACTAGATCAGCTTGCTCAGAGCCTTGTCCAACCTGACCTGGAATGTTTCCAGGGATGGGGCATCTACCACCTCTCTGGGCAACCTGTGCCAGAGTTTCACCACCCTCATTGTGAAAAAATTCTTCCTTAGATATAGTCTACATTTACCTTTTTTTAGTTTAAAAACATTATGCCTCGTTCTATCACAACAGGCCCTGCTAAAAAGTCTGTTCCCATCTTTCCTACAGACCCCCTTTAAGTCCTGGCAGGCTGCAATAAGGTCTCCCTGGAGCCTTCTCTTCTCCAGGCTCAACACCCCCAACTCTCTCAGCCTGTTCTCATAGGAGAGGTGCTCCATCCGTTGGATCATTTTGGTGGTCCTACTCTGGACCCTCTCCAACAGGTCCATGTCTTACCTGTGCTGGGGGTTCCAGAGCTGGATGCAGTACTCCAGGTGGGGTCTCAGCAGAGCAGAGGGGCAGAATCACCTCCCTCGACCTTCTGGCCACGCTGTTTTGGATGCAGCCCAGGATACAGTTGGCCTTCTGGGCTGCAAGCACACATTGCCAGCTCATGTCCACGAGTACCCTCAAATCCTTCTCAGCAGGGGTCTCGATGGGGTCTCATTAGTGTAGTGTAGTGCCATTTATAAATATGTCAGGAGACAGCAGATAGGACATAAGATCTACGTGTGATCCATGCAAACTTATGAGTGGCAGCTAGAGACCCACTGCATCCTACAGCACAAGATCATTATTTTAGGGAATTCAATCGGCTCTCTAGGGTGCAGGACACTAGACTGAGCTATGTGCATGTATTTGTTTATCTGTGAGATAGATATCTAAGCTTCCACTTCAGGCGATGAGAGCTATGGATCAATTCAGTTCATTAAACATACCATCCTGCCTGTGGAGATGCCGTAAGGCATCGTTCCTAGGATCCACCTGCCTCACAGAGGGGAATACATCTCTCATAGTCCGTGTGTCATATTTGTCAGCCCTGTATGCATATCTCATCTACCTCAGGGCATCTCCCATAGCATCAGATGCCTCTACATAACTGAAACCCACTCTCCATGTCTACAGTGCAGGTTTCGATATGTGATTTAGATGCCTATGTTCCCATTGTAATCTAGTGGAGATTAGTTTGCCTTTAAACACTAAAGGTGTCCTTCTGCCTCAGGCTACCACTCAGAAAGGGGCACACTCCTAGTTGTTTTGTCATACCTGTCAGTTCCACACTGGTATGTTGGATGGCCTAGGTCACCTCAAATGATACCAGACACCTAGCTCTGTGCATCTGAATGAACCTCTTCAACTTATAAATTGTAAGAATGTGAGTTATTCTTATAGCTAGGTATATGAATCGTGAACTAAATCCCACCTCTTAGATTAAGCAAGGAGAACACCCACCTCCTAGAGCCCTCCTTGATTGTAGTCCAGAATCTCAATTTATTTAAATAATTGTTAGAATTACTTTGAACATATGCCCTTTTATTGATATGTATGATACAAGGAAATTACATTCTGTACTACAAGACACAAATAATATCATGCCTATAAAGCCATTTGGATTTGTGTTCTCTGCAAAACCAAATCATCATAAAAATTAACAATTGTTGAAACAGGGTACTTGTGTATTGGTAAACATGTGTGGTATAGACAAGACCAATATATGTGTTTACACAAAGAAATAAAAATACTGTGAATTAACATAGCTTGTGGAACTTAGACCACAAACTCTGCCAGAGAATTAGATCCCACAGTACCACAGAATGTATAGAAGATCATGTTTTCTCCAGAATTCTAAAAACAGATGCTGGAACAAGGTGAAGAGGTCAATATTTTAAGGAATAAAAATAATTTGTACACTGACATTCAAACCCTCAAACCTTGCCAGAATTTGGAAAGATGCCCACGTTCTATCCTGTGAAGCCAATATTTTCCAAAATATTAAACCATCTGTATTTTAAAGTGGATCTTAGCATTTTTTTTTTATTAAAATAGTTAATTTTATTTTATTATCCATTGAAACTGTTCTCTGACAAAGTGAAATATTGTGTACTCACCTAGGTTCTATTTTGGGCAGATATCATATAACAAGACCATTAAAGTTGTCTTCAAAATTTTAGAAGTTCATTCAGGCATAAACTTCAGTTCTGAATGAATCAATTTCCCTTTTTTTAAAGCACATTATTGTCGTGGTTTAGCCCCAGCCGGCAACTAAGCACCGCGCAGCCGCTCGCTCACTCCCCCACGGTGGGACGGGGGAGAGAATCGGAAGAGTAAAAGTGAGGAAACCCACGGTCTGAGATAAAGACAGTTTAATGGGTAAAGCAAAAGCCGCGCACGCAAGCAAAGCAAGACAAGGAATTCATTCACTACTCCCCATGGGCAGGCAGGTGTTCAGCCATCTCCAGGGAAGCAGGGCTCCGTCACGCATAATAGTTTCTTGGGAAGACAGACGCCATCACTCTAAACGTCCCTCCACCCCTTCCTTCTTCTTTGTCCCAGCTTTATATACTGAGCATGACGTTATATGGTAGGGAATATCTCTTTGGCCAGCCTGGGTCAGCTGTCCCAGCTGTGTCCCCTCCCAGCTTCCCGTGCACCACCAGCCCTCTTGCTAGCAGGCCAACATGAGAAGCTGGACTGTCCTTGACTACCTAGCAACAACTCAAAACATCAGCACCTTATCAACATTTTCTCATCCCAAATCCAAAACATAGCCTCACACTAGCTTCCGTGAAGAAAATTAACTCTACCCTGGCTGAAACCAGGACATTGTCTACCCCTTACTCCATACCATTTATGTCATGCTCAGGTACCACACTATCCAATACAACCTCATTAGCCACCATCCCCCTTCCCATCCTTTAATATAATACACAGATTATCATCCCCTTAGTCCACAGACTTCCCTCCAAAATGTCCGTGAAATGTCTGCTGAGTTCATTTAGTCCATGCCTTTGGGCTCCATCCCTTATGGTGGTCACTCAGGACAGGCGAGATGGGGTGTTGCATGAAGTTATTGGGCACCAAAGCCAGCTCAGGTCAGGTCACTGCTGCACTGGCACTGCTTCTTGCAAGGCTTGTCCTCCATTCGTTCAGGTGGTTCCTGCTATAGTAGTTCCTATAACATGCAACTCAAACCATGCGTTACAACAGTTTAAAGGTACTTCCATTACAATCTCCACCCCTGGGCCCTTTGTACTGGACCATAGGGTTTAACATTGCGATGAACTCCTCCCCTTGCCCCTGCTCCAGCTTGGACTTATCCACAGACTGCAGTCCCTTCCGTGAGCCACAGTCTCTCCAGGGGTATATCTGCTGCAGCATAGACTTATCCACAGTTGCAGTCACTTCGAGGTGCACCTGCTCCATAATGGCTTCCTCCTCCATGGGCCACACTACCTCCAGAGATAAATCTGCTTCAGCGTGGCCTTACCCATAGTTCCAGTCCCTCCAGGAATATACCTGCACTGTTGAGGACTTTTCCATGGCCACACACTTTGAGGTGCTCCAAGCATGACCTCATGCACAACCACTAATGCTTCAAGGTGCACCTGCTGCAACATAGACTTATCCACAGACACTTCGAGATGTACCTTCTCCAGCGTGGACTTATCCTTGTGCCACAATCCCATCAGAGGTATACCTGCTGTGGCACAGACATAACCATGGCCACAGATGCTTCGAGATATACCTGCTCCTGGCATGGGCTTATGCACAGGCACAGACACTTCGGGGTGTCCTGCTCCCACATGGACTCACCACAGGTCACAGTCCCTCAGACTCGAGTCCACACTGGACTTCCAGCCTGGCCAGTACAGCAGCACAGAAACAGCAACAATGCCGTGGCCATCTGCCAGCCCAGGCCCAAGGCCATTGCTGTTATTCAAAATCTTCCCAGGCACAGCAGGGTCAGACGATCAGCAGTACAGCAGCACGGCAGCAGCAGCAAAAGCAAAAAGCAGCCACTAACGAGCACTGGACTCTAATATATGCAGGGAAGGCAAACCCATGGCAAGCACAGGGGCCTGGCAATTAATGGCTAAACAGCAATAACAGCTATAAATTCTATCATCTAGCACATTCCAATCAAACTTGTCATTATCTCAAACACTTCATGCCCCACGTTGGGCACCAAAAAGGACCATCGTGGTTTAGTCCCAGCCGGCAACTACGCACCACGCAGCCGCTCGCTCACTCCCCCACGGTGGGACGGGGGAGAGAATCGGAAGAGTAAAAGTGAGGAAACCCACGGTCTGAGATAAAGACAGTTTAATGGGTAAAGCAAAAGCCGCGCACGCAAGCAAAGCAAGACAAGGAATTTGTTCACTACTCCCCATGGGCAGGCAGGTGTTCAGCCATCTCCAGGGAAGCAGGGCTCCGTCACGCATAATAGTTTCTTGGGAAGACAGACGCCATCACTCAGAACGTCCCTCCACCCCTTCCTTCTTCTTTGTCCCAACTTTATATACTGAGCATGACATCGTATGGTAGGGAATATCTCTTTGGCCAGCCTGGGTCAGCTGTCCCAGCTGTGTCCCCTCCCAGCTTCCCGTGCACCCCCAGCCTGCTCGCTGCAGGCCAGCACGAGAAGCTGGACTGTCCTTGACTACTTAGCAACAACTCAAAACATCAGCACCTTATCAACATTTTCTCATCCCAAATCCAAAACACAGCCTCACACTAGCTTCCGTGAAGAAAATTAACTCTACCCTGGCTGAAACAAGGACAATTATCCATGCAATAAGACATTCATAAGCTTATAAAATATAGGTATAAAAATATTATTATAATTTGTTACAGAAAAGACTGTTTAAGATGACAGAGAGATTGAATATTCAATTCCATTTTAAAAGATCATTTTCACAACTTTACTCTTAGAACAAGAATGAAAAACAGAAAAAATAGAGGAATTAGAAATACCTAATTCTATTAGAATTTTAATAAAATAGTGGATACTTGTTTTTCTTACTCTAAACTTGTTTAAACTCACACTGATTTTACACTGAGAACTAGTTTAATTTCATTTAGCCTAGAGTTTTGTGCTTGACAAGCATTATCCCAGCTCTGCCAGATTCATAGCTTTCCTTTTGCTATGTCTCACGAATGTCACTTTCTTTAAACATGGCAGGACTGTGACAAAGTACAGTAGGAATGAAGGCAAACTTCCCAGCAGAAAGGTCCAGTCCTGCAGCAGCTTTTGTACATGCAGGTCCTCTGCTCCCTTGGAACTCTGCTGGGATGAATGGAGCTCACGCAAAGCTGCAAGGTAATGACCTAAGTTTTCTCTCATGATTTTTTTCAATATTCTGTATTCCCTCTCTCAACATGTTTAAGTTTCTACGTGATGAATTTTTTTATTTTTAGCAGCTTAAAGGCACATTAACTTTTTTCCTTTTTTAAGTGGCCAGTATATATTGCACTTTTTGTCTGAAAAAGAGTCCAGCTTTTAAATATTACTGAGCACCATTTTTCTTCAAGGGACCAGCTGGAGGGTCAAGAAATAAAGCATTGTTTAATTATTTTTGCAAATTAAGACCATCCAGTTTTCCCCAATAGAGATGTTATCAGTTGTTCTAAAAATCCATGTAAAACATTTGTTTCTATCCAGTCAACCAAGACTCTGTGTACAGAATGCATGCTAGAATCAAGTCTTGTCTGTTACTTACTGTTATAAGAAGATAAAACAAATTTCATAAAAAAAGAAATTTTATAAGTTTGATTTTAAAATACACAGGCCAATTTCTATTTGGTTTATTAGAATGTACATTCTCATCTGCAGTGAGGATGCAGGTATGGAAAGCAATGGATGCATTGATCCGCAATGTGTAAGATAATGATTTAAGTTATTACATCGTTACTGATTCCAAGCAAAACATTGAAGAATAGGGGTCTGGAAAAGGGAGTGGTCTCTAATGTGTACAGTGCTCTATCTTGCTGCAGTTTGTCATACTGTAGTACTACTTTTGTCCTACTGAGGAGTGTGGTACAGCAAGACATTATTAACATTAACTTAACACTTTACTACTGTCTGGGGATATATTTAACCTTTATTAAATTTCATAGGGATGATTTTATTCACTAACTATTTAGTCCTCCCTAGGGCTGACCACAACAAGCAAATACCCTTAAAGGATCAAATCCAATCTACACTAGTATTTCAATGTGATAGCTGAATGTGTTATCTAATGCATTTCTTAACTCCTGTAAATCCACTAATGACTTTATGATTTTTAATATTTTTCTTAATAGCCTAGCTGTTGTTTTGGGGGATTCTGAGACAATTGTCTGTTTCTAGGAACAGAACAAAGTTTAAAAAATTGCATAAAAGAGATAGAAAAGTTAACCCATGAAAATCTGGAAACCTCTAAATCAGCATGGAATTCCAAAGGGATTCATTGCTTCATGTTAACATTATTTTTCTTGTGTCCAGGAATGAACTAAAGAGAATCACTGCTGCCTAGCACACTTGTAAAAAGTGTGAACTCACAAAAATTATTTTCAATTACACTTAGTTGTTTCTAAAATGGTTCCTAACAAATACTAGTGTAGTGCCTATATTAACATTTTCAATGTATTAACTTTCTCAGATTAACTTGTGGTGAACTCTACAGGAGACAATTCTTAATGAATACTCAAGAACAGAAATAGGTGCCAACAATCAGAAGAATTCTAAGGAAAGAGAAGCCTTAATACGCTTCAGCTGTGAATGAGGCATGCAGGAAGCTTGCAAGTACAATATATTTAAATATTAATTCATGTTTAGTTTAATTAAAGAAGACCTGTATAGTTTGTGGTGGATATTTTTAATTTTTATTTACAACTTCTCTTTTTTATTTGGAACTTTTTTTAGTTAAGCATTACTTTTTTCCATTTCTAAACCCATAACTAGTTAAGCAAATGTCTTTAGATATACCTAGCAGAGTCATATCTCACAACATGGAATACAGGGCTTTGTGTGTGTTGTTTTATTTTTTTCTTTTTTGAGTGAGTCAAGTTGTTGTGAAGGTATTGCTACCTTTACATTACACTGTGGAAGTGCATAAAATACCTTAACTATGAATGCCTGTCTGAATAATATGCATGATATTTAGCTACAGGTCTATTTATGAATCACATGTATGGCGCTACAGAATGAATACTAAACATTCATTGTTCACCACTTCCTTTGCTCATGCTGCATCACGATGATGCAAAACTACTTCAGTTTTCCCCTCCCTATGTTCAAAATGAATCAAATGAATGAAGATCAGTAACATATCATCTGCTTGTACTTCAACTTCACTGACACTATAGACCATACCCATTATGGTCTTTCAGGTCAATAATTCCTGAACTAAGAAGGATTAATAGGATTTATGACCCTCTTTTCAACTTCATGTAGCACAAGCAGTACTAATTATATTTTCATTAACCTCTGTGGCTAGCTCATGTTCCAATAATTTAGCCCTGTTATGGATTAATCCAATGTTTTACATGTTCAATAAAGTGAACACACAAACAAAACCTATATAAATAAATCCTTATGGCCAAATAATGGCTGCTCTAATGAAGAAATACTTGCAAAAAAACCACTGCTGCTAGAATCTTCCAAGGTCTGGCCCATGCATCAGTCAGCTGTATCTTGGCTCCCTGAATGACTTATTCCCTGGTTAAAGAGGCATTGTGAAGCCTAAATGTTAGATAAATCTAATTTAATCACATAAAATATAATGCTGAATGAGTCCTGTGCAAGTTGCCTTATAATGGTGAAGTCCTCATTCGCACTTCAGGAGGTGTTAATGCCACAATTTAAAAAAAAAAAAAAGGAACTAGTAGTAAGCATGTCTCTCAAATATATTTGGAAGGCTGTGTATCTGGGAGGTATACCCGCACTTCTGACCCCTTCTACTGACCCTTGTCTCCACTAAATTCCTCCCAGATATCTCTGTTGCTCTAGGGAATATGGGGTACACAGGAGACATAGTTCAGCTGTCAGTAATAATACGATTATTCAGTATGACAGCCATCCTCCGCCACTCTCCATTCCTAAGCAGTCTCACAGCCAACAGGACAACAAATGCTGTTTCTGAAACCAAAAGAGGAATAGTGGCTGAATTCATCCCAGATTATGCAAATTTCCAAGGAACAAGTGCTATCCCACAGCCACTCTTCTCCTGAGCTGTGTTTTCACTCCTCTGCTGCAGTTAAAGAAAATCTCCTTCATAATTGTATGGCTTTTACTTACTTGATTAAAATTTAATGTCTTTAATGTAAAAAGGATAAGGCAACAGATCCATTCTCCAGTCATGATGAATCCAGGATATGAAAATAAATTGACATGGGAACCATGATAGCTAAATTGATATGGAATCTAGAATTAATGTTTGTTATGTGAGAAGCATTGAATGCTTTATGTTATTTGTATTTTTAATTCAGTACTAATGTCAAATACTGTCAAACATGCAATTGCAATATATGTTTACTTAAATAAAATATAGCAAAATACCGATTGCAAACAGAGAATGAGAAGAGGTATTTTGAAGAGAGTTTTACAAAGTATTTTTCCATCTGATTAAATACAGGAGAAGAAACCTCTAACTACGGCAGGGTTTGGTAAAACAGCACTAGGTTGAGTAAGTTTTTCATGGAGCTATTCCTCTGCTCCAGAAAACCAAGGCACCTTTAGAGTACAGCTCATGTAATCTGCTTTAACCATTTACTTTAAGAACTGTTGTTTGCTAACATCTCTTTCTGTCTACCAGCTTTAAAAGTATTATAGGCTATTTATCTGATGAGCTGAGAGCTGAATTTTTGAAGTAAAGAGAGATTAATCTCATCACACTATCCATTAAATTATGTTGAAATATAGGTTAAAGCTTAACCATTAATCTTTTAAAAATTATTTTTGTATGATTTTATTTTTCCCAATACGTACAAGTTTGGTAGCTTGAATTAGTCCTATGTACTCTAGATCATAGAGAAAGATATCACCATCTGTTACTCATCTCAAGAAAGTGTAACTATTCCAGGCACATTCAACATTTCTTCATTTGTTTCACCCAAAAAGCTAAAAGAGTTATTTCTGGTCTCCCTGGAGGAGCAACTTCCCTGACACTTCAAATAACTGGATATCTACAATAGTATATAAACCTAGGCTATGGCTACAATAAAATGGATGCTCAAGATCTTGTCTGCTTTTGTTCTAGCCTAGTGTTTACTCCCTGATTTGTACTTTCACCTAGCTACTTGCAAAGGCTTTACACTTTCCAGCCTGCTTCTGCTCCAGTCTGACATTTCATAGTTTCCTCTTTAATTGATTTTGTTTGAGGGACCTGCTTCTATGCTAAAACTGAACTTATATAATGTTTATGTAGACTCTAGCAGACTAAAGAAATCAGGAACAATATGATTTTTCAATTCATTAAAGTTATAGTATCATAATTTACTCCTGTGATGAATGGGACAAGGTATATTTGGTTAAATGCATGACCTGATTGTTACTTGCTAACTCATTTCTGCAGGTAATTGGGCAAAATGACTCTCCAAAAGCCCTCTTTTTCATACAAGGAATCAGAAAGAAATTAGACTGATTGAGAAATATTTTAATACTCCTTAATAGTGATCAAAGAACATTAGATATGATAATATCATTATATTAAAACACTGCACGCGACAGCTCCGCAAGCAGACAACTTAGCTTCCTTCTAGTTCTACTGAGGAGAGCAGTGTGAAAAAAGAACTTACTTAATACTATATTTACATTGAAATCTAAGATACACCTTTAACCTAAGGATGCTATTGCAGTCTGTATAAAATTGAAGTTCATACAAATTCCCTTTCACCCTCCCAAAGTTTTATACATTTGAAATTAGACGTTTTATCATTGTTGTAATTTCTAGGACCTAATAGTCTGCCAGACTCAGCTGCTTTTCCAAGCTTCTAATTCTTTTTGATATGACATTACTGTTCAATCTACAGTATCAGTAATTCAGCTCACGTACTGCAGGCAAGTCCATCTGTTTCTTGAAGACAAAAAAGTGCAGATGTCAGTAGAACATAATGATAGAAGAACCATTACATTATGTCACACTGAAGGTACATTTCAGCTAACATAAACTGTTTAATCGGACCACCCTTCAGAGCTTCTTTTCTGCTGCTATCTGACATGCCAACTGAATCCAGTGTGAAAACGGGTTTATTGCAGGTGTGAGCACAATCTTTATATCATTTTAATTGTAGCTTCCAAGATCTCCATTATTCCTGGAGTATAGATTACTTTGGGAAAAGCTGCTCCAATTTCTTCCTTTATTTGCTTTTCTTTGATTTTTTTGTGTAGTCGTTGTCTAAATCTTTCATTGCCTGGGTTTTCTCACACTTTGATTTCTATCCCTGTTGACATTATCTAGCCACTGTGGACATTATCCACAGTTTTATTTTTCCAACTGCAATCCTTAACCAGAACTCATGCTTTGGTGGAGGTTGTACTGGGTTTGCGGTGCAAGGTTTTGGTAGTGATGAGGGTTGCAGGGGTGGCTTCCGCAAGAAGTTGCTAGAAGCTTCCCCTGTGTCTGATAGAGCCAGTGTCAGCCAGCTCCAAGACAGATCCACCACTGGCCAAGGCCAAGCTAATCAATGACAACGGTAGCGCCTCTGGGATAAGAAGGGGAAGGAAAAACCAACAGGCAGCATTTACAGACGGAGAGAGGAGTGAGAATATGTGAGAGAACAACTCTGTAGACACCAGCACCAGAGAAGAAGGAGGGGGAGGAGGTGTTCCAGGCACCAGAGCAGAGATTCTCCTGCAGCCCATGGTGAAGACTATGATGAGGCAGGCTGTTCCCCTGCAGCCCATGGTCATCCACAGTGGAGCAGATATCCACCTGCAGCCCATGGAGGACCCCACACCAGAGCAGGTAAATGTACCTGAAGGAGACTGTGACACCATGGGAAACCTATGCTGGACAGGCTCCTGCAAGACCTGTTGCCCACACTGGAACAGGTTTGCTGGCAGGACTTGTGACCCCATGGGGGATCCACCCTGGAGCACTCTGTTCCTGAAGGATTGCACCTTGTGGAAAGGACCTGTGCTGGAACAGTTTGTGAAGAGCTGCAGCTGGTGGGAAGGACTCACACTGGAGAAGTTCATGGAGTAACTGTCTCCCATGGAAGGGACCCCATGCTGGAGCAGGGAAAGAGCATGGGTCCTTCCCTTGAGGAGGAAGGAGCAGCAGAAAACAATGTGTGATGAACTGACCACAACCCCCATTCCCTGTCCCCCTGTGCCCTTTTGCGGGGAAGCGGTAGAGAAATCAGGCGAAAAATTCAGCCTAAGAAGAAGGGAGGACTGGGGGAAGGTGTTTTAAGATTTGGGTTTAGTTCTCATTATCCTGTTCTGATTTTGATTGGCAATAAATTAAACTAATTTCCCCAAGTTGAGTCTGTTTTGCCCATGACAGTAATTGCTGACTGATCTATCCCCGTCTTTATCTCAACCCACAAGCTTCTCGTAATATTTACTCTCCCCTGTCCAGATAAGGAGGGGAATTGATAGAGTAGCTTTGGTGGGCACCTGGCATCCAGCCATCAACCCACCACTTTAACAGTCTCAGTCTTTTTCTAATTTTCAGATGATTGTCAGAAAATAGATTTTTTTAATGTTTTAATCTTCACTTACACTTCCTTCATCATATATGTTGTTCTTTGAAATCCACCAAATTCATAGAATCGCTGAATCAAGGAATCACAGAATCATAGAATCATTAAGGTTGGAAAACACTTTTAAGATCATCAAGTCCAACCGTCAACCCAACACCACCATGCCCACTAAATCTTGTCCCAAAGCACCACATCCACACGTTTTTTGAACACTTCCAGTGACGGTGACTCCACCACCTCCCTGGGCAGCCTGTTAAAATGTTTGACCAGTCTCTCCATAAAGAAATCTTTTCCTAATATCCAATCTAAACCTCCCCTGGCGCAACTTGAGGCCATTTTCTCTCACCCTGTCACTAGTTACTTAGGGGAAGTGACTGACACCCACCTCACCACAACCCCCTTTCAGGTAGTTCTAGAGAGCGATAAAGCCTCCTCTCAGCCTCCTCTTCTCCAGACTAAACAAACCCAGTTCCCTCAGCTGCTCCTTGTAAGACCTGTGCTCCAGATCCCTCACCAGCTTTGTTGCCCTTCTTTGGACACACTCGAGCACCTCAACGTCTTTCTTGTAGTGAGGGGCCCAAAACTGAACACAGGATTCAAAGTGCAGCCTCACCAGGGCTGAGTACAGGGGAACGTTTACCTCCTTACTCCTGCTGTCCACACTCTTTCTGATACAGGCCAGGATGCTGTTGGCCTTCTTGGCCATCTGGGCACACTGACGGCTCATATTCAGATGGCTGTCAACGAGCACCCCCAGGTCCTTTTCCACCAAACAGCTCTCCAGACACTCCTCCCCAAGCCTGTAGCGTCTCATGGGGTTGTTGTGACCCAAGTACAGGACCCAGCACTTGGCCTTGTTAAACCTTATACAGTTGACCTCTGCCCATTAATCCAGCCTGTCCAGATCCCTCTGCAGAGCCCTCCTACTCTCCAGCAGATCAACACTCCCACCCAACTTGATGTCATCTGCAAACTTACAGAGGGAGCACTCAATCCCTTCATCCAGGTCATCAATAAAGGTATTTAACAAGACCGGTCCCAAAACTGAGCCCTGGGGAACACTGCTTATGACTGGCCACCAACTGGATTTAACGCCATTCACCACAACTCTCTGAGATCAGCCATCCAGCCAGTTCTTTACCCAGCGAAGAGTAAACCTGTCTAAGCCACAAGCCACCAGTTTCTCCAGGAGAATGCTGTGGGACACGCTGTCAAAGGCTTTACTAAAGTCCAGGTAGACAATATCCACAGCCTATCCCTCATCCACTAGGCGGGTCACCTGGTCATAGAAGGAGATCAGGTTGGTCAAGCAGGACTTTCCTTTCATGAACCCATGCTGGCTGGGCCTGATCCCTTGCTTGTCCTTTACATGCCCTGTGAGCACCCTCAAGATGAGCCTCTCTATAATGTTCCCTGGTACCAAGGTCAGGCTGACAGGCCTGTAGTACCCCGCATCATCCTTCTGGTCCTTCTTGTGTATGGGTGTCACATTGGTAAACCTCCAGTCGTCTAGGACCTCCCGTGTTTAACCAGGACTGCTGATAAATGATGGAGAGTGGCTTGGCAAGATCCTCCACCAGCTCCCTCAGTACTCTCGGGTGGATCCCATCAGGCCCCATAGACTTGTGAGTGTCCAGGTGGCTTAGCAGGTCCTTAACTGTTTCCTGCTGGATTATGGGGAGTTTATTCTGCTCTCCATCCTTGTCTTCCAGCTCAGTTAGCTGAATACCCTGAATCTGATACCTGGTCTGGCTATTAGAGACTGAGGCAAAGAAGGCATTAAGTACCTCAGCCTTGTCCTCAACCTTAGTGACAATGTTCCCCGCCATATCCAGTAGGGGATGGAGATTCTCCTTGTCTCTCTTTTTGTTGTTAATATATTTGTAGAAACATTTTTTGTTATCCTTTATGACCGTGGCCAGATTGAGTTCTAGCTGGGCTTTTGCCTTTCTAATTTTATCTCTGCTTGACCTAACGAGATCCTTGTACTCTTCTTGAGTTGCCTGCCCTTTCTTCCAAAGATGATAAACTCTCCTCTTTTCCCTGAGTCCCAGCAAAAGCTCCCTGTTCAGCCAGGCCGGTTGCCTTCCCCACCAGCTTGTCTTACAGTACATGGGGACTGCCTGCTCCTGCATCTTTAAGATTTCCGTCTTGAAGACTGTCCAGCCTACCTGGACTCTTTTGCCCTTCAGGATGGTCTCCCAAGGGACTCGCTCAACCAGTGACCTGAAAAGGCTGAAGTCTGCCCTCCAGAAGTCCATGGTAGCAGTTTTGCTGACCCCTCTCGTTACTTCACTCAGAATCAAGAATTCTACCATGTCAAGGTTGCTAAGCCCAAGACGGCCTCTGACCACCACATCTCCCACCAGTCCTTCCCTGTTTGTAAACAGCAGGTCAAGCAAGGCACCTCCCCTGGTAGGCACACTTACCAGCTGTGTCAGGAAGTTATCCTTCACACACTCCAGTTACCTCCTAGACTGTTTCCTCTCTGCTGTGTTATACTTCCAGCAGATGTCCGCTAGATCGAAGTCCCCTATAAGAACAAGGGTTAGTGATTGTGAGAATTCTGCCAGTCACTTGTAGAATGCTTCGTCTGCCTCTTTCTCCTGGTTGGGCAGTCTATAACAGACTCCCAGCAGGATATCTGCCTTGTTGGCCTTCCCCCTCATCCTTAACCATAAGCACTCAATTTGGTCTTCACAATCATAGTTTTCTATACAATCAAAACACTCCCTAACATACAGAGCCACCCCACCACCTCTCCTTCCTTGGCTATCCCTTCGGAAGAGCTTATAGCCATCCAGTGCAGCACTCCAGTCATGAGAAGCATCCCACCATTTCCTTATGTTCCCAAGCCAAAGGGTGCTTACAAGAGCTGATAGTAAAGTCTTTCTGAAGTGTATTGACAATTAGATTCTGATTCAAACCCAATTGCAGATGGAAAACACTTCACTATGACTTCAGAGGCTTCCAATGAGTACACCAAATGGGGCTATTGCTTCCTTAGCTTTATTAAAAGCTGTTTCTTGTTATGTAAACCAGAATTAACTTATTTCACCATTGTTCACTCATAAGAAGTCTTTTAGATAATTTTAATCCTCTGTCACTTGCACAAATCTCCTACAATTTCTGATCTCTACAATTGCTTTTATGTTTTACCAAGTACATTAATTTATTTTCTATAACATCCCACTTAATTTCCGTCTTTATCAAATTCAGTATGAGATAAGGAAAGATGTTATAATGAAGTCCTTTAAAATTGAACCAATTTTCTCTGAATCTGATGACACATTTATCTCTTTAGAAAGGGTAGGTAAAAGAAAGACAGAATGGTGGGGAGGTGGATTTCTGTATTGTTTCTTACTTCTCACCTTCATTTTAACAAAATTTTATAGACTAAATTTATGTTTATAATTGTATACATCTGTATTTTCAATTTGTGAATAATATCAGAATTCTTTTATGTTTTCAGATAATCTCTTGTTATATGTTGCTTGAAAGCAGACTGAAAATCAATGTCTGAAATTGTATAAAATCTACTACAGTTTAACAAAAGTGCTTTCTTTCTTAAATATTTCCTGTTCAATACTTTAATATGACAAAGGGATATATTTATTTGACCTAATGTCAGAGACAGAATAAAAAGCCTGAGGATGTTGAAATGTTTTCTGGTACTAAAACTCCAAAGCTTCGGGAAGTTTCTTTATTACTTAGTACTGTATGTTCTAATCAAGCATAAAACAGGAAAGTGACTACTATCAAAGGACCCATAAAAAGAGTTTATGATGTTTCAGATTCAGACAACATAAAAAAGGACATATTCAAATTAGAAACACTATTATAAAGTGTGATTCTATAAGGAATCTCCATAACAGACTTAATAATGTGATTAAAGAGACAAAGTAATAGCAATATACACAAGTACTAATTAGAACATTGAAACTATTACGCCTCATGTGGGAGACAAGTAATAAAATTCAAAGAATATTTGTAAGAAACACTATCAGACTAGCTTTTAAGTTTCCTACTGCCTCAGGCTGATTATGTGAACTTGTGGCATGTGTCGAAAATGTTTAAGCCAATACATTTGGCCTGGTAATGCTCTCTTCTCTCAATGCATTTTCCATTGTTATACTAAGATATGGTTTGGCTAAACTACTTTTCACCATGAGCCTATTTGGCATTGTTAAAGATTGAAAACATGTTGCTTTTATATTCAAGAAAGATGTATTGCCTTAGTAATATCATTCCATTTTTGCTCTTGAACATATTACAGCTTTGGATGCCTGAGACAAAATATCTTAACTGTGAAAGGAAATATCAGAATAAATATTTAAAATACTAAGTGGCAGATGAAAGTCTCATTGGATTTTGATTTGGATGAATACCTCAAATAAATGAATAAAAATAAATTGTAAAAAGACATTATGTACTATGGTAAAGAACTCTTTTCAGTTTCTAAAACCCACAAGTGTGATTCACATGGAAAATGTAAAGTTAATGCCCAAAACATTTAAAATCATACATTGTGTTTTTTAGAAACAATTACAACTAGTTAAATATGCTTTTTCTTCAGTGACTGACTGTATTACTGTCAAATTCACCAAAAAAAAAGTGAAGTCTGCATTGAAGACTTCCTAATATATTAACAACAATAAGCTTCTCAACCTGAATATAATGAACTGATATACTTCAAAAGTGCTGAACGCCTAACATTTGGCTTCACAAGTATTTTCCTCTGAGAATATTAATCTGTATTTATAGTGTATCAGGACATAACTGACTAAAGCTGTAGATAATACCACACATTTGAAAGCACAGGTACTTTTCTTTCAGAGTACTGTAAGGGAGAAAGAGTGATCATATTCTTTTAGGGTATTGCTATGCACTTTTTAATTGAACTCACTCCTTGTTTATCTTTCATAATATGTAGGGAAATTTTATTAATACGTGTCTACATCATTTGCTTCATTGCTGAATTACTCCTACTTACATAACACTTCACCACAAGCATTTCCTTTTTACATTTTAGACAAGTTGTGATCAACTTGAACTCTTGATCTATAGACTCTTCTTCATTTATGAAACATAATATTTCAAAAGACTCTGAAGTCCTTCAAAGTAGAGACCACATTCAATCAGAAATTATTTGGGACTACTATTGTCTTCCTTCATGAACCAGTTCTTCAACTTTAATATCAGCCTGAAATTGCAGCTGAACAGTGAATGTTGGGGTTTTTATCAAGTGTTTTATTTATTGGGGAAGAAAAATAAACATTAAAAAAGGCAATATAATACTAACTGGCTACTCAATGAAATTGTTGGGAAAAAAGATCCAAATCAGATTAATTCAACACTTAACAGAAATTTAGGGTAATCTATAGAAACATGTTTCTTCTAGTTCATCTTCAGTTAAAAACTCTCACATTCTGATCACAATTGAATGAAACATGAGCCGCCAGATACTCAAAACACAATTCATGTTAGGTCATCTGTACAAGCTGTGAGACTGAAGAACTGACTTGACTGCAGCTGCATAATCTCAAGGCAAGTGAATTACATTCACTTTAGAATTTGCACACTCACAAAATGTCCTATCTATGTCAATTAGGTTATCTTCCTGTATTAGGGTTTTACTGATCAAGTGATACGTACTGTGTAAACTGCCACTCTCCACATCACCACTAAATTTGATTCAGTTTGAAGGAAGATGATCCCTTTTACTCTAAAATGTATTTGCCCAATTATTTTTAAACTACTTCTACAGCACTAATGTTAAAAGGTTTAATAAATCTCAGTTCACTATCAGAAACATTAACACCAGCCTTTGTGCATGT
Source organism: Phaethon aethereus (assembly GCF_964289735.1). Taxonomy (NCBI): domain Eukaryota; kingdom Metazoa; phylum Chordata; class Aves; order Phaethontiformes; family Phaethontidae; genus Phaethon; species Phaethon aethereus. The sequence continues at coordinate 177,597,094 of NC_138575.1, read as the reverse complement.
TTATTTTAACCCTCTAAGGCTCTCCTGCACAGCATCTCTACTCAATTTTTCCTCCACCATACATTATTAAAATAAATTGCTCCTGTATTCAGCTCAGCTGCAGGCAAAATACTTCCATTCCAGGTGTCCATCAACTTTTAAAATCAATTAAGTTAATTGACAGCAGCTTTAACCATTTTCTTAATTATGACTGCAAACATTTTTTTTAAGACAAGACCCACCCCCCACAAAAACCTTTAAAGTTAACAAAACAAACAAACAAAATAATAATAAAAATTTGCACAAACAGAACCCTTCCCTGATAACTCTAGTTTTTAAAAAGGCTCTAAGGAGGAAATATTTAAAGTAGGAAATCCAGTGACAGAACAATTCTCAGTTTTTCTTTCAAAGTCACTTTGGAGCAATTTATCACTTCGTTTCAAAGCTGAAAACCATGTTTGAATAAGAATCAGCTATAAACTACATTAACAATGATTCAGTAAATGGCATTCTTCCTCCTGGGTAAATTCAGAGCTGGGATAATGTTAAAAAGTAATGTTGTCCATCCTAAGCACAGAGGAAATAATGCTTCACAAAGAGTTGTAAAAGAATATTCATTCACATGATATTCTTGTTCCTTGAAACAGTATTCTCATCTTTGCCTTTCTCCAGGTTTTTTTGATATGCCCCATTCCTTCATACTGCAATGCTGTCTGTAACAGTCTTCTCTCTCTGTTGAATAGTCATACCAGACTGTGTAACAGTAGTAGAATTTTTGTTAAAAGTTTCTCAATAAGGCTAGAATATGTTTGAGCAAACTACTGAAGTATTCTGGTGTAATCGAGATTAACAGAAATCAAAACCTATAAATTTTCATTGTGTGAAAAATTTTAATATTGGAAGAACATTTTCCTTCAATTTTCTTCTAATTGAGATGAGAAATGTATTTTTTCTGAAGTGAAACTCAACATTTTTGTTTTATTTTGAGTCAGTTAAACATTTATTTTCAATATTATCATTTTAATTCATACTGGTTTATACCTGAACTCAAGTTCTAATATTATAGTAGTATAACTAGTATTAGATTTTAGGAACATAATATCAAACGTAATGTACACATACATCATCATTATGAAATAAATAAAAATGGAACTGTCAAAATGAAGCATTTTGGCTTGATCAAAGCACCATATTTTGACTTTGCATTGCAAAAATTCCTCTAAATTAACAACCCCCTGCAGATTATTTAGATCACACTGAAACTGAATTTCTTGATGGAAGATTTCCATCAAAAATATTATCAAGCAGGGCTGGCAAAGAGGCAGCACTATGAAGTCAATCAACTGCTTAACAGAGTTTTTTATTTTTAGGTTGAAGGTGTCATATACAGCCTGGCTAACAATAACAAGGAACTATGGACTGTTCTTACTTTTATTCCTCTCCTCTTATCAGGCTTGGGCAGAACCGTAAGAAGCTAACAATACGGTGACTTAGACATATTTCTGTAGTATGCACTCCTCTGAGCAACTTTAATGTTTATGTAATCTAACTCAGCAAGACCAGAATTGTGATTTTCCATTTCTTATATAAATCACTACAGGAAAGAATTCCCTTAAATAAGGTAATTTTTAATTAGAACATTAAAAGTCCTTTTACAAAAATCTATAAAAATCTATGGAATATTTCCAAGGATTTCACATAAGTATATTTAAGGAAAGGTTTGTGAGGAAATCTTATAGGAGGAAACAAAGGTTAGGTAATCTCTGCAACACAGGAATTACCTCTGCATTTTGCAAAAAAGGTAACAAAGTGCACCAAAAAAAGGATTTGGACTTTGTTTGTTTATTTGTTCTTCAAAAAGAATTCCATTGTTTACAAATTTTGACCAAGCATACTTTATATTACATGTTCATTATAATTTTCAGTAAACAACCAGTATGTTGTTAAAGATGCCCTGAAGAGTGAAACTCCAACTTTTTTACAGAACGTGTATCTGTGGGTTGCCTTTTAATGACTGTAGTTTTCCAGCCTCTAATGTCATTGACTTAGTTTATTAAATTCTTTTCTAGTGTAAAGTACTTTGACACCATTTTTTGTTGCTTTTGCATTTTGGTATCTGGAGGTGGGGATGGCTTAAAAATCTATACATTTACACAACAGCTTGTGAAGAACTATTTATTTTGTTTCGGCCAAAACAATGGGGTTTTTTTATTTTTTACATTATATTTATAAACATCATAGACATTTTAAACAGTTAAATGTTAGAAACAAGAACAACAATCTTTTTGGACTGATAGTATAATACCATACTCCATATTTAGTCATGCCTTTCTTTTTCCATTTCCAGAGAAGAGAGAATTTGATCTGACAGATTCCACAATTTGAGTTCCCACTGAGTTTTAGAAGAATTTTATACGCAGAGAGTCTACAACTGAAGTCACATATTCCTGAAACCTGTGATCTACATAAAAGGGTGGGGAGACAACAGCAGCCGATATTTTAAAGGAAGCATGGCATACATTAAATACTGAGTATTTCAAAGTTCATGCATTAGTCATTCATCACTCCTGCCTCTAGCTGTGCAAACATTAACCATCTAGTCTAAGCTTCTCATCTAAATTTCTTCTGTTTGGGGAAAGAGAAAAAAAATAATCTCCAGAGATAGATTGACCCCCTTCTAAAATGGCTTTAGAAAAGCTAATATAATAGTAAAGTCTGAGAATATAGCTCCATGCCATATTATTTTTCTGATGTCAAAGCTGGCCCACAAGGTTACTACCCTCATGTGCTTTTTCCTCATTCCACACCGTCATTTATAGTCCTAAGAATTTTGTTCAATTAAGTTTTTAGGGGAGGACTCCCAAGGAAGGTTTGCTTTTGTTTATAACTTTCAGCATTCCTAGTCCAGTTAACATCATGCTTAGACAAACAGTTAATTCAGCTGAAGATGTCAATCATGGTAGAAATGCCAGGACAGTCCAAAAGCCTGGGAACCTTTTAAGATGCCTTTGTCACTAAAGAAAACATAGTTGAAGCATGAAACATAGACTTGATACATGTGAAGCACACAAGTGCCATGGCTGTCCATACCCTAGAAATGTATTTAGAAAATTTTTCTTTTCAAAGACTATCAAGAAGTGGCCAGCTGTGTTTTTGTCACTATGACTATTGCTGTTATCAATCAGCCTAATAAAGAAAGTACAGAAAAAAATGCAGTATACTCTAAGCAGAACTCTTGATGTCATTAGTCTATAAACTTCATTTTTCCTGCTAGGTCAGTCATGTACAATAACAGAAGTGGTTAGTGTATAAGAAAGAAAAAAACTACCATTGTTAACTATACAGTGAATTGCGGTGTGATAAAACTATCCTATTGTTTCAGAAACATCTAAAATTGGACACTGTTTAACTAGAAAATAATTTCCTCCAAACTGAGTTTTGCTTTACACTCTTGCTCAGCACCACCACAAACCCGTCACTGATAGTGACTGCCACTCTTCTTCAGTTCCAAGGAATGATAGCATAATCCGATCTTTTTATTACATCTCTGCAATAAAGCACTCTCTCATTTTTTAATGACAGTTTAATTTCCCCCAATGTGGTTTCTTCAAAATGTTTTTTATTACGTGCTTGCATCACAGAAGCATGACAAACCCAGTTACGTTACTGTATCAATGTATGTTTTGCAAATGCTTGACACTTTAGTGATCTAAAAGATTTTCTGCTTTCAGCTGCATTACAGATTGTTCTAAAAAAGTTGGTCAGCTGTGGCATTTGGCTCTTCATTAAGCAGTCACAGAGTTTCTTCAGGTTGAAAATCCCACCCCCTGTCTTTGTCACAGCATCTGTTCTATAGTAGAATCACTCAACAATTTCTTAGAGATACATTTTTTTTTTAATTTATCAGGTTTATTTGTATAATATGAGTCAATTAAATTTGCGTAGAGCAGATCTCCACTATTGGGATTCTCTTCTCCGAGTCTTTCAATTTCCCTATAGGGTTTTAATACCTGATGATGATTGTTTTTTGTAATTAAGATTTAAGTACCCAATCCCCCAAGACTTGTCATACAGTGAGCTGCCACTCAAGCGTTCAGCAGCCCTTTCAGGCGCACCCTCTCTTTGTCACAGTCTTTTTCTAGCATCTGTGAGTTTAGAAGAAAGCCTTTTGTTGAACAGTGCTGTATTTCATCCCACATATTTTGCTAATCCACACCATACCCTAGCTCCAGTTTACCTCAAACTACTAAAAGGGCAAAGTGATAATGTCTCTTTCAACAGCTGCCAACAGCACGTCATGGGAATGAATAAGTCTTCCATTTGACTGAGTAAAATGAAAGACTGTTCTGTCAATTCCATGACTTATTTATACTGTTAAAAGTATAAAAAGATCTAGTAATCTAAAAATCGATGTTATGGATACAGTTTTGGTTCTTGCACGGGTTCACAACTCATAAACAAGAAACATGGGGCCTAAGTCAGAATGTTTGTATTTGGGGTTGTTTTTTTCCACCTGTTGTTTCAGCCAAAACATGAAGAGCAGCAGGGTAGATGCACTCAGGTAACAGCAAAATGCAAAGGGAACTAGACATCAGTGAATCTGTATGAAATCCTGATCAGCGATGCCAGTCATGGTTCCATAGGCCATAATTTTCCTTCATCTGATATCATATAGTCATAGAATCATAGAATAGTTTGGGTTGGAAGGGACTTTTTAAGGTCACCTAGTCCAACCCCCCTGCAACGAGCAGGGACATCTTCAACTAGATCAGGTTGCTCAGAGCCCTGCCTAACCTGAACTTGAATACTTCCAGGGATGGGGCATCTACCACCTCTCTGGGCAACCTGTTCCAATGTTTCACCACTCTCATTGTGAAAAAATGTCTTCCTTTTACATAGCCTAAATCTACCCTCTTTTAATTTAAAACCATTACCCCTTTCCCCGTCGCAACAGGCCCTGCTAAAAGGTCTGTTACATTAAATAACACTTAAATGCTAAAATAAGATGTACAGAAAAGCACCTTGGTGGAAGTACTTTTTTAGCCACAAGGAGAACAGAGGTCATCAACACAAGCAGGGGCCTGGATTCACCCTTCCTTCCCTAAGGTCCCCAGTTGTGCCAGGAATGTAAGCTATGTCTTATTAGCTAGCAGTGTGGCACAACAAGAATGAATCACTAAGCAAAATAGACAGCACTGAGGACCTAGTATCCATGCTGTACACATCTTGGGAGATTTTACTTCCAGTTAGCTCCAGAATAGTCCTGCAGACTGAGTACCCACTAGTATTTGGATTGCATTAGATTAGTTTCTAGTGTACAACTCTTGGTTTACTTTCATCCGGAAGGAAGTCAATCACGTACAGTGATACTATATTGTGGCTTGAACCAGACCTGTAAGTGTAAGATGCTTTCCAGAAGTACACTCATGATCAAAAATGAAAGGCTAATGAAGGCACATCTATCATATTCAAAAGGCTAGAGAACATAGATACCAAGGAAAATAAAAAAAAACTATATTCTGAAATCTCTTAAACTTGGATCCCCACAGACTGTGTCATCAGTATCAGCCTTTTAAAATTCCCAAATAGAGTATTAATAAAGAATTTCAAAGTAGCTAGATTGATTTAATATATCCCTTCCTGTTTTAATTTACCATGCCACTAATCTATCAATCTAATCCTGCACTCATAATTATTTGTTGACTTTAGTAGAGAGAATTAATTCTTTACATCTTTCAGGCTCTTTAAATGATAATATATTTCAAATTTAAAATTACCATCAGGGTAGCAGGGCTCCAGGGGAATGCATGAAAACACCTCCTTTTGTTTGATAGAACCTTTAGACATATCACATGCTACTCATTATGAGTTGCCTTTATCCAGATTAGATTTAGAAAAACACTTTTTTTTTTTTTTTGGTCACATATTTTGCAAACAGAGGGTATCTAATTAGAAACAAGTTACATATTCAGCACTTAGTGTCAGTGCCTTAGTAGGAATGTGATAAAAAAACTAAGAATAACTCAGGGGAGATCCAGAGAATCTGTGCCAACAGTGTTTGTGGCTTCACAAAACAGTCGGTCACAAACTGTCAAAGAGAAAAGAAAAAAGTAGGTAAGTTTGTATATAATATATTTTGTTGAAAACATATTAAATAACATAGCATATGATTTATCTTAATTGTCATTCTCTTCAGTGGAGTGTGTCATTGATCTTCCTTTTCTTCACAATGCATATAACTTGTCTTTGTTATTTCACTGTGTATTAGTTGCTTGCTTAGTCCTAAATTCATCCCTGAGCTATTGTAAATGCTGTATATATGTTCATTTAATATAATGTATAAAGCAGACAAATCAGAACTCTAGATAAACCCCTTATCTTTAAATAGATGTGGCACTCCTTTGAGTATCTACACCATGTCGTTTAGGAAACTACCCTATCTAAACTATCCAAATCAAAATGATTCATTTCAGACAGCTTCTATTTTATATAGGCCTGTCGACTGAAGCAGCAAGAATGGGATTCTTCTCACCTAACTTTAAATGTTTATGTATGACTGAACAGTCGTCTTCTCATACAGAGCCCATAGAGACTTGCAGGATCTTTTTTGTCGCTTCCTATTATGAACATCTATCCTAGCAAAAAGGTGAACTGCACTCATAACTCTACATGCAGTTATATGGAAAGCAGCTGTAAGGAAAAAGAGCTCATATGCTCATACCTAACTGGAGATTTCCAAATTTAGGACAAATGAAAACTAAGCAAAAATCTGTCTCTGAAGTGCAGCTGCTGCAGCAATAAGGTTTTGAATCACAAGAAGATCACAACAAACTCTTTTGCCTTCTAGATGTGATTCAACGTCAATATAATTAAAAATTCTCTAGCAATATATTAAAAAAAGGAGAAAGTTGACATTATTTTCCATGAAAGGGCAGGTTTTATTGGTTTGGTTTTAAGATTATTCTTCTTGAAGAATTAAATTCATCTAGATGATGACTTGGAAAGAGTCAAGACAAGTACTAAAATCTTAAAATTTGAAAGAAATATTGGATATGGAAAAATATAGAGAAAATCAAGAACAATATAATTTTTCTGTTAAGTCATTCATAGCAACATGTTTTCTTTTTAATTAATCAAAACTTTATTACTCAATGTGACTATATTTTTTATTTATTTGTCATTTTTTAAAAGTATAACCTAAAATACTTCTTTAGCATATGTAACCCAAAACACACATGCTTTGTATTTATGCATAGGTACTGTACAAGAATTTTCTCTTTTAAGTATTGCATGATAACCTGTGCTTATTTCAAAGTCCAAATTAATGATCATTGCATATTTCTTACCAAAAATAAAAATTAAAAAAAAGTAAGAAGATAAACCTCTATTATTTCTTGTGTAGCTAAAGTTTAAAATAATTTAATGGTTTATATCAGATTAGAAGTATTAATGGCTTAATCCTGTATAACAGTGTATATTTTTCCTGTTAAATGTTTGAAAATGAATGTAGCACTAAACCTGTTTCACATCACCTGGCTGTACATTTCAGGTGACAGAATGCCCAAACAGTGGATGGCAACATACAAAACATGTTCATAGACTTCCAAAAGATCGAAATAAGTGCCTCTAATGCAAAATGAAAATTCTTTTTATGAAAACTACTGTTTGATGTGGGATATACATCCTTTATTGTACAACCTGTATGGTTTTGGTTTGTTGTGATTTTTCCCCCTACAGATGGTCTTTATGGAAATATGGTAAGACCCTAAGTATACGATGCATAAAGTTAATACTCGGTCCCCACAAGTTCATTTCCAATCTTCTGTAGATCCAAAGAAGAGTAAAAAGTAATGAAACAAGAAAGCCTTTTAAATTAAAAACATTGCTCTTTTGTAACTTAACATATCTTTTCACCTCAGTGGAATTCCACCATGTGAAACGTAACAAATACCTATAACTAAAAAATCCAACCTCATATAACTTAGTGTTATCAGAAATCATTTGAGTTTTCTCTTAGGCAATCCAGAACTAATTTTCACAATGAAGGTGTTGCTAATTGATACTGAAGTATGTGAAAGACAAAAAATTCACAATGGATAAAAGCACACCAAGAAACTTAATTTACAAAATACTTACCTTAAATTAAACTAAATGTTAGAAGTGGTTCAGGAATACAACTGTCTTCAGGTAAAATATTCTGCCAGAGTTGTTCATCTAACAAGCAGAGTCAATCTTACCAGGAGATTTTAAAGATTAAGGAAGGTATAAGAGAGTGTTCTAGAGCTTTAAACAGAGAAAAGATTATAAATTTCTAATGTTTTTTCTTTACATTTTCCTGAAATGTCCTAAGGCTCTTGATAATTGAATCTAAATATTCCCAAAACTTTATCTAAAAGTTTGCTCATTATTGACCAAGGTGAATTATTTTCATGCTACTGAAATACTGAAATGAATATATTAATTAATTTTTAAAATATATGGGCTTCATTTTCTGCCAAAAGCTGTGGAGGGCGAAATGGGAGATTGGACATTTGCTGCTTTACTCCTCAGGAAGAAGAGTATTAGAAGTTTTAATCTGTTTGTCCTCTTTACTCCTCCTTAGTTGTCCTTTTGGGTACTGTTAGGAACAAGACACTAAGCTGGATAGATCTTTGGCTTGAATTAGTATGACCGTTCTTTTTGTTCATATTGAACATATTTCTTTATGTTCCTACCACATTTCAGTTTATAACAAGCAAAGCAAGCTTTTGTAGAGACAGCCAACTTTTTTGGAGTAGCAGATGTAGAAGTTTGAACAAACTTTGGGTGCACCTTCTTCAGAAGCTTTGAAAAAGATTTGAGAAGCAAAGCACTTCAAAGTAAATATAATTTAAGGACAACTGTTCTAAGTTGAAATCAGGCAAATGAGTGGTTAGTACCTGAAGATGAGCGATAAATTAGGAAGGGAAGAGAGAGAAACTAGATGAAACATTAGTGAGCTAGATGGAATTTATTCAAATATTCATTTCCAACATAAACTGTAGGGTCATCTGCACAAGGTTAGGCATTTAGTTATTCTGTTATCTCTTATAATCACTTCTGGATGGCAATATGCTGACCTATGTTAGAATGAGATGAAAGTCCATCTGATTATATATACCTAATTTTTAGATTGGAAATAAAAAAGGCTTTCGTAAGTATGCTTCTTACATAGTATTCTGAATTCCTTCCTTCACACAACAGATATAAAAAAGAACAGAGAAGCAAAGGAACATTTTCCCCATCTCTTTTAAGATTTAGCAGCATTTTTAAAAGTTCTATATTCAGGAAATAAAAAAATCTCCAAATTAAGTAAAAGATAATGCTTTTCTTGTATCAGGATAGTCTCTGTTCCTAACATAAAATAACTAATGAAGAAAAATATTTATGAGAGAGAACAAGGTTATGTTGCTTCACAGAAGTCAGCCTGAAAACTTGAACTTTGATATCATGAGTTCAAATCAAGCTGCTCAATTACTGTTTACCAGAGAATGAGTACAGCTCTCTTTTGTATTTCAGTTCCTTAAGAGAGCTTTTTACTGTGACATGTTTTTTGTATGCAGAAGTCTAAGGCACTGTTAAATAGAAGAAAGCTTCAGATTTGTTAGGGCTTTACAAAAACGACAGTATAGCCTCATAAGTAGCTGGGCCCTGGCCAGGATCACGATATGGAGGTTCAGCTGCTGAAGCTTCCTCCTCTAACCCTTATAAATCATTACAAGTCAGATATAAATTTTGCTATCTGTAAATAGATGCTAGAGATTCTGACCTCTTTTTAGTACATGAAAGAACTCTGTAATAACAATAATAATTCTTGTTTGTAATACTAATGCAAAAATTATAGGCCATATTTTCATTCCAGGATATGAATGTTTTTGATGTCCCTGACAACAGAAATGTGTAAAGATAATTTACTTCCTACATGAATAAAAAGTGCTAATACAAAGTACTTCCTTTCCTAGGGAGCACACTAGATGTCCGAGCTATCAGAAAACTGACCTTGTTGATTGACATGCAAGTAATGTTTTTCTGACAGCTACTATTTTATATAGGAAGACCTTGAACATTATTTGAATTATCCTTTGAGAATCCAGTTTTGATAAAATTGGCATCACGCTCAAAAAACTGTGTCGAGGGTAAGAATATTCTGGTTTCAAACAATTTCTCTGGTATAATATATTATTAGTTTGTATTAATCTGAAATTATATTTTAAAAAAAAAAGAAAATCTGGAATCTTCAATTCTCCACCACACTAAAAACTGCTTAAACCAGATAAGTAAATTCATTTTCACAACGTTTCTGATTCAGCCTTAAAATTTCAAAAGCCTTAAAATCTTAGGAATGATGTAGCTGGCAGGATTTTCTTTAAGATGTTGTGGAGAATACTGTCAAAAAATACTCCTGTTCTCATAGTGATGTTCCCCAATTCTTTCTGTCTTTAAAACACATGTAGATGTTATACCTTCAACAGTATTCACAGGAGATGTCAGCAAATTTGTTGCCTTTGAGACATGTGGTGTACATACTTCTAAGTCACCAAAGGCAAAGCCAGGAAATATAAACAAGTAATTTCCCTCCCCTTCCTTACCCCCCTGAGTCAGGTTAGGGAATACGTTGAGGAGAAAAGGTACTCAAGCATGATGGCAAATGATTCAGACATTCTTAAACACTGGAGACTTACATCTAATTTCCAAAGTTTGTCACTCAGAAACTTTAATTACAATGTTAGGAAATTAGCACTTTGCATACTGTAAAGTAATTCCCCATAGCACTGTGAAACTATATCCTGCCATTGATCTGGTCTGCACATGTAATGATGGCAGAATATGATATTAAATAAGAAGTGAATATTTAATTGTTTACACAGCAAATAGCACATTTTAAATGCCACTACAGTATACATAGTTACCATAAAATTGTAGTTAGAGAAGCAGTATCTTAAGAAAAAGTCAGTCTTGTTCAAAACAGGATGGACATAATATTCCAGTAGTTTAGTAGATCTATACTTGTAGTGTGCTATAAGTTCTGTTATTCAGAAAAGCATTACATATAATTTAAAAATGAAATATTTTTTGAAAATTAAAATAGATATGGTCAAATGTATCACTCAAAACAATTTATTTAAATGAAATATTCTGCTATTAATATGCAAAATTATGTTATTTTTTATACAGTTTTTCAGGCCTTCTTAATTGTCGTGCTTTAGCCCCAGCCGGCAACTAAGCACCATGCAGCTCGCTCCCCCCTCCCCCAGCAGGACGGGGGAGAGAATTGGGACAAAACTCGTGGGTTGAGATAAAAACAGTTTAATAGGACAGCAAGCGAGAAGGCAACAACAATGATAACAACACTAATAATACCAACAAAGGAATGTACAAGCACAAGTGATGCCCAACACAGCAATTGCTCACCACCCCGTGATCGACAGCCCGTCCCCGAGCAGTGATTCCCGCCCCCCGGCCAACTCCAGTTTATGTACTGGGCATGATGTCGTATGGTAGGGAATATCTCTTTGGCCAGCCTGGGTCAGCTGTCCCAGCTGTGTCCCCTCCCAGCTTCCTGTGCACCCCCAGCCCTCTTGCTAGCAGGCCAACACGAGAAGTTGGACTGTCCTTGACTACTTAGCAACAACCCAAAACATCAGCACGTTATCAACAGTTTCTCATCCCAAATCCAAAACACAGCCTCACGCTAGCTTCTGTGAAGAAAACCAGCTCTATCCTGGCTGAAACCAGGACATTAACATCTTCTTAGCTGTGCGCAAACAGATAAAACTTACAACTATTTCTTGTAAGAAGACGTCAGGTAGACATAGTCTTCTAGTAATCTCCAAAGAAAAAACAAAATAGAAACATGTATTCAATAATGTTATTCCTACAGTTCAAAGCACATCTGCAAAATGGTGGTATTATTTGACACTTCATACACTCTAAAATTCTGGACTTTTTCTTTTTGGTCTTTTGTCTACTTTCCTGGAAAACATAATAAAAAAGCAAGAGCAGCATGACTATGGAAAAACCAAAACAAATTTGCTCATTGCAGTATTTAATGGGAAAATGACCAAACAGAAGAGGAGAGAGGGTAATGAAACCAAAAGCTATGAGAAAATGATGAAAAATATTAAATGTTCGGATGTTGTGTAACGACTGTGGGAAGTCAAAGATCTTGCTGCTGGAAACACATACATCTGAACTATAGCAACACTTCCACACTGCTGCAATCCATTTCCTTCATATTGTTTCACTCTGCATGAGAGGAACTAGTTATAACCTTTTTTTATGTTGTGTGAGGCATTGCATTAAAATACAATTATGTGTTTGCGAGTTCAATTTAAAAAAAGACCTATGGTTTAATGCTGCCTGGAGCAGGCTGACAGACATGTAGGTGGAGAATATTTGAGAGGAAAGAGGAACACTACACACACAAAGGCATGCACACACACACAAATATATTCGAAGTATTTATTTTTGATTCAAAACAGCTCAGATTGCAGGTGACAAAACTGGACTGTACTGCTGGGCAAACACTTCATTATGAATTCTATTTCCTACTTTTTGTAGTCTTTGTTATTGGCATCTTTGAATCTAGTTCTAATGACTTGAAATAAGAATACAATTTTTAAAAAAAAAAGTCCTGAAATGTATGAAAGTTTCAAGAATATAATTAATTCTTAACTTTGACATATACCCATCCTGTGCCTCATACTCCCCATCTGAAAATAATTATCCTTGTTACTTCATTAATAATGAAATTATTATATTTTAAATAAAATTTAACAGAATTGCATTTAATAGCTTTTAGAATACAGAAGAAAACTTTTCTTAGGAATATCTACGGGAAGACATCAATACTGGAAAGTTCTAGTTTAACTCATAAAGGATTCCAGGTCTGTTCCTGCATCCATTTTTGTTGCAGTTTTACTGATGAAAAAAATCCATTTCCTCCTTCTCTTCTTCAAAACTTACTATCTAGGTGTATTCAGAGAAAAGTTACAATATGCTGTACATATATTCATTAAACATATAATAAACATGTATATGTGGTCATTAAACAAGAACAAATTCTGGATTCTGCACCTGGGATGGTGTAACGGGTAGACTGCGAGGCAAGATGCTGGAGTGCAGCCCTGCAGAAAGGGAGCTGGGGGTTTTGGTTGATAGTAAGCTCAATATGAGTCAACAATGTGCCCTGGCAGCCAAAAGGGCCAACCATATCCTGTGGTGCAATAAGCACAACATAGCCAGCTAGTCAAAATAAGCGATTATCCCAGTATACTCAGCACTGGTTGACCTCACCTTGAGTTCTGTGTGCAGTATTGGGTTCAACAATGTAAGAAGGATATAAAAATATTAGAATGTGTCCAAAAGAGGGCAACAAAGGTGGTGAAAGGACTAGAGGGCATGACTTATGAGGAGTGGCTGAGGAGATTAGGTTTGTTCAGCTTAGAGAAGAAGAGACTGAGGGGTGATCTCATTGCTGTCTACAACTCCCTTATGAGGGGTAAAGGGGAGGAAGGTGTCTCTTTGGTGTCCAGTGATAGGGCACAAGGGAATGGCTTAAAGCTGTGTCAGGGAAGTTCAGGTTGCATGTTAAGAGAAAGTTCTTCACTGGAAGGGTGGCCAAGCACTGGAACAAGCTCCCCAGAAAACTAGTCATGGCCTCAAGTCTGTCGGTGTTCGAGAAGCGTTTGGACAATGCTCTTATATATATGGTTTAACTTTCAAGTTACTCTGTGTGGAGTCAGGAGTTAGGCTTAATCCTTGTAGGTTGCTTCCAATTCAGGATATTCTATGATACTATGAATTATTATATTACAAAGTTATGTTAGGGGAAATTGATCTTAAAAATTTGGTCTTGTAAAACGTGTCCAGTGCTTATGGATGCTACATTTTTCCTCCAATACAGAGGACAGAAATTGGTGCAATTCAGTAAGATGTCAGAGTGTAAACCAATGAATTTATTGTGGACCTAGATACAGTGAAATGTAACAACAGGCAAAATGTTTAAATTAAGTGACATCAGATTGTGACATCAGACTCACTTATGTTAATGTAACTCATTGATGTTGAAATTGACTATGCAATATTACTTTCATATGCCTCAACACTTGTATTTACTATGGACATCTCTAAAATAGATAGCATGTTTGGATTTTGAAGCTCACCTTTGGAGAAAAAGGTAACAAAATTGAAATTATACCCTGTACATTTAGCTGTTAAAAAAATAAGATCTTTCAGAAAATACATCTTAACTGCTATATTGGCATTTGCAGTGATGATGCCAAAAGTAAATGTAGCAAAATATTAAGGAAACAAAAAGCTAAAAATATTGTAAGGAAAGCGACTAAGAAAGGTATCAAAATAATAGGCTAGATGAAGCTAAATTCTAAATAATTCTTCTAAAATATCATTACAGATAAGAATGCCTACTAAAATTCATCTAAATTTCCTCCACAATAAGCATCGATAGGGTCCCATAAAGTATGTTATTCCTCATACAGCTAGCCATGAGAACCCATGAGTTAAAGCAGTACTCACTGGGATGGCTTCAAGAATCAGACCTGTAGATCCAACTCCTGCCAAACTCTATTGTCATTAAGTTTTGCACCATGGAAGAATAAACCACCCTTCTACCTTTCCTGGATACTCAGCTTTTAAAATGTCCATGAAAAATTACAAATGTAGCTGTGTAGAAAACTGGACAATATTAATTTCTGAAGTTCTTTTCTTGTTGGCAAACAAGGAAGAGGAAAGTCTGTTAATTAACGATTAACGATGACATGTCAAAAAAGGACTTTAACATAGGAAAAAATCACAGTGGAAATGGTTTTACTGGGAAGTAGCAAGGAACATTTTTCTTTTCATAAAGGAAACAGATGTTCTGTAGTGAGAAAACGTAACCTAAAAGTTGTACTTTCTAACCCAGAGACTAGCATTTTGGCAAACAGACCATCTGAACAGAAAGAAATTATCTTTCAAACTGAGATATCAGCAAAAACTAAGCATTAATTATCCTGATTTCACAGATGGCTCTAGTAAAACCATAAAATTTTACTTGCTATTTTAAAAATCTTTTTTATTTTACCAATTCTTTTAACCTTTTTTTTTCCCCACAGGATTCAACAATCTGCCAAGAACTTAGAGGTAATACATAAATCTACTGGAATGTTATTAAGGAAGAAATGTCAATTTCAGAAATGAGATTTCCACTTTTCTGCTTTATAGATAGAAATCAAAAATTAATTAACATTTCCTCTTTTCTACAACCCCTGACTCCTTTCTATACTTCTAGTGACATTGTGCAAGAGATAGGGTATTATTTCTTGTACTGCCACAACTCCCATAAAGTCAAACTAATTGGACTTGTTCTTGCTTACATTAAGACTGAATTTGGCTGCTAATATTTAGTTCCAGTGAATGTAAACAGGCCAACCCACTTTTTGATTTCTTGTACATTACAAAAGAGGCAAATTACTTACCACCGGAATTACTTTTGGGAAGATTCTTCATTTTAATATTTCAATGATTCTACCCACCATTATTACAATTAAGAAAAATTGTGAAATAACATTGGATGAAGATAGGGTGGTAAGTTGAACAATTTTTTTTCTTTTTTTTTTTTAATTCCAAAATAAACCACTTCTCTAATATACTTGTATATACAGATGTTAATTTTTTAATTTTATTGACTCAATTTTTTTCTACACCTAAAAAACATGCATTTTTTTCATTATATGGAAACTCCAGAGTATAAGATTAGCTAGTTTATACATTTGTGTTCTTTTTTATTACGTTTATAATACTAGAATACTACACAGCAGCAATTACCCTGACTGAACATGTTTGGGAATCTCCTCATTTGTGCAGGTGATGAACTCAATCTAAAGTACCCCCTAGGTTTGGAGTTATGCTTGGATTATTTCTGCATATTGGCTAGTTAAGCTGTGTTTACTATGATATCTCAATTAAATAATAAGTTATAAAGATGTAATATTGTTGCCTGTTGATAGAAGCTTTTATTCAATACTGGGGATATTCTAGGTAGCAGTCAAACAATGCTCTTGACTTTCCTAATTGAACATTGCATGCCATGTGCCTTTTGATATAATTATTCCACATAATTTTTTCTGTTGAGAATGAATGAAGCCTTAAAAGAAGAACATGATCATTTCAAGAAACAGAGCCTGAGTTATATACTACAGTGGTCCTTTTGCTCTCCTTTTATCCAAAGTTGTTATTAATGGATTGGGCAGGTGACAGAAGTTGTAAGTGATTACACAGGAAAATATCTACACAAGTAAACTACCTTGATGAAATCTGAAATTTCTTTCTGTTGCTAGGTGAATATCTATTGAATGGTACTTCCTTCCATTTAATTTGTTCAGCACAAGTGGAAACACATTGCAGAGGTGAATTCAGGATGTGATCCAGGAGTGAAATAACATGATTTTTAAGCAAATACTACTGTCCATTTAGAGAAAAAAATCTTGTTCTTTTTAGACATGTATACCTGACTTACATATATCTGTGCGCTGTTTCCACTTCCAGGAAATAAAGGCTCATTTTATTTGTTTACTTAATATTTTAAAGAGTACCTCTACATAAGGGACAACCACAAATAAAGATGAAGAAGAAAGTAATACTAGTTGCAGCCCCAAAAACATCATCACAGATCTTCACATGTTTTCTATGTCATATAACATATATAGAATTGGGATTTCAGTGTGAAAGTAATATTTCACAGCAGTGACTAAGCACCCACTGGATGGAAATCATCTTTTCATAAGCAAACATATTGACATATTCAATTGACAATTTCATATTGACAGCATTTGTCAATACTCCCTCTTCTCCCTGGAGTCTTCCCAATTGTTGATTGAGGAGATTCTTGCTTCACTAAGGCTTGTAACCCCTTTTTCTGGGCAACAGCCCCATTAGAACCATCACCCACTGCTGGCAAAGTGTAGGCATAATTGCTGATTTTTTGTCTCTCCCACTCCTCTTTTGTCTTTTTTTCTGAATAGTTTTAGTAAGGTTACATTCACATATAATTCTCATAATGTTAAAGAGGCCATCCCATGAAAAGCAATCTTCCTTTAATATTTAAGTAGTACTTTTTCTATAGTGCTACCCAGTGCCTGAAATGGTAAGTTAGAGCTTCTAAATACTGTTGTCTGCTTTACTGTCAGTGTCTGAATGGTAAATTTCACTAATTTTATGGCACAGTTTTAAAGTGCTAGAATTTTCAAGGAAATGGGTTCCACAAGTAGCATAACAAAATTTCCATATTTCAGTACTCAGCTACCTCTAAAGCGGTGTTACGTCAGAGAAACCTGAAGGTTTGGTTTTGTTTTTTTTTTTTTTGTGATAGCAAGAAGGCTGAATGATCATTGTGTGAGTGAAAATTAAGTATTATAAATAAAAATATCTTATTACCGGCTATGTTTACACCATCCTTCCTTGCATAAAAATGTTTGCATGCAAATTTAATTAAAATGATTGAGAAGTATTACCCATGCATTAAGGTTGCAAATCTCCTAAATGTTCTGTCCTGCTCACTCCCTGCACAAAGTTACACAGAATTTTACATCATAATTTCATAAATATCTTCAAAATGCAATTTCATCTCTCTGTGAGAAATGGTCATGAGTTTTCATAGTATGTCTTACATCCACAAACTGTAATCTCTGGTATTAACAAAGCCAAATTAATAGTGTAAGATTATATGAGTCTTCTGATGGAGCTAAACTGTTAAGTCAATCTTAAGTTAATAAAGATCTCAAAGAAGAATTTTTACCATTTCAGTTGAGAGGAAGCAGGCCTTAATATTATTATTTCTCATTTTTAAAGAAATAGTAATATTATTTGTTCTTAAATATTATTACTTCATGAATGCCAGAGAAAAAGTCTGTAATGTAACATTATAAGGATTTCAAAGTGATTAATTTTTACAGGCAAAAATCCTATATTTGTACTTTTCCCGCATGTTTTCTAAACATAATCACATATTAGTTGCAATTTTTTCTGAAACATGGGACTGACTTAATTATATTAAGAAAAAATGCTTGTTCTTACACGAGATGTGAAATACCACAGGTATCTCGTTTGTACTAATACTAAGATTGGAAACTCATTACCACTAAAAATGTCAGTTCTGATGAAGCATTTACAAAAATTTCCAGAATCAAATTCAGAATGCCTTTACTAAGCTGTTTTATGGTAGGGTATACCATTGGAAATGTGATGAGTCTTCATGTAAAAATGCGGATTTGAATTAGATTTAGAATATGTGTCATCCTCAATTAGCCTTCCCTTCATCAAAATGATCTCACAAACACGGAGAATGAATCTTTATTTCCTCCTTTGCACATGGGAGGTCATTTGTCAGATTTAATATACTTCTACCTATGTCTTCCTACATGCTTTGGGTTCAAGATGGATGACTATGGACTTCATGGGAAAAAAAAAAATCACATCAGTAACAATTTGAATTCTTTTTTATTAAATGTTGATAATATTGCACATTTTATTCTGCAAATCATAGTAAAACTGATGAATTAGTGATAAAAACGTTGTGTAGAAATTAAAAATACAAAAAGTTTTTAACACTTTCAAAACTAATTTCTGCATTGTAAGTTACTTCTGGTACTTAAAAATAGACAAGACATAAATTTTGTAAAACTAGCTATCCATATTTTCCTTAAGCACTAGATTGATGGACATTATTCTGTTGTTGAAGTTTAACATCAGAACAGTTACCTTTTACTTAAAATACTGTGTATTTTAAAAACAGTTTGACTTCTTGCACTTCCACAGAACATTGAGGCATAAGAAAAAAAATAATGAAAATAAAATGCTTTTAAAATTGTTCTTGGTAGGTGTTAGAATAGCAACTATTCTTAATGTTTAGTAAGATATCTCCTTTAAAGAATATGGTTAAAACAAGAACTTTTAAAAGAAAAGTTGGCTAGAGGAAGAACTTGAAATAAGCAATGGCAGAGAAAGAAAAAAAACAACCAACCTAAAACAAAAAGCAAGACCCAAACTCAAAACACATAAAAGAATAACCTGTGGATATGTAAAAGAAGGAATGACATAGCTAGTAGACTTTTACAGGACGCTTGTATCTTGGCTAATCTGGAATGAGTGGAGATAAATTGTCCTACATAGGCTAATGTTATGAAAACTCTTGATGTAAAGGAATGTCAAGATGGAAAAATGTAATGGAAAAAAAAGGCAGTATCTGAAGAATTTTCATACTACTTTGTTTTTAACAGGAATACTAAAAAAAAAAAAAAGTATTATGTTTCGTATTGTTGTTCTTGTTTACAGCAGTATTTGTTAGTACTTCCTCTCCATTCTATTCATGCTTGACTGAAGAAACAACAGACCCTTAGGATTTCCCTTTTTCTTAAAGTGTTTGCATACAGCAACTGCATCTCAGGGAAGCCAAAATGCATGAGCAATGTGAATTTAATCGTTAAATGTATATGGACCAAAAATTTTACTTCACTTTGTGTTACTCCTTTTTATCTTGGATGAATACTAGAGAACTGATATTAAGAAAGATGTGGTTTAGCCCCAGCCAGTAATTAAGTACCACACAGTCACTAACTCATCCTCCCCCTCCCCAGGTGGGATGGGGTAGAGAATCAGAAAAAAAACATCACAGGTTGAGATAAGAACAGTTTAATAGGACAGCAAAGAAAGAGGAAATAATAATGATAATGATAATGATAACGATGATAACAATAACAATAATAATAATACTGATAAAGGAATATAAGAAAACAAGTGATGCACAATGCAACAGTTGTTCACCACCCGATGATCAATAGCCCATCCCTGAGCAGGGGTTCCTGCCCCCTTGCCAACTCCAGTTTTATACACTGAGCATGACATTATATGGTGGGGAATACCCTTTTGGACACCCTGGGTCAGCTGTCCTGGCTGTGCCCCCTCCCAGCTTCCCATGCACCTCCCTGCTGGCAGAGCATGGGAATCTGATCAGTCCTTGACTGAGTATGAGCACTACAACTACCTAGCAACAACCGAAAACATCAGTATGTTATCAACATTATTCTCATACTAAATCCAAAACACAGCACTATACCAGCTATTAAGAAGAAAATTAACTCTATCCCAAGCAAAAACAGGACAAGGAAAATATTAATATAAAATTCACATTTAAATACATATGCACTGAATAAAATTATTATCTAAATGCTGCATATTGTTAACTGTAAGATATACAACTGTATGCTTATATTTTGTAGGAAAATCATATAAAATAAATGTACAAAAAGGGTAAATTTAAGCCATTCTGTCTCTTATGGTGAACAGTCACTGATGCAAGTTTTAGACCATAGTCAAGATTTTGTATCTCCCTTTAACAGGTGATTTCAAGATTACACATTTATCCATAGTGAGATACTTAAATAGACTCTAGTATCAGAAAAGCATCTCTATTCCTATAACCAATTGTACATTTCAATGTTAGTGTAAATGGGAAAATGTTGTTAACTAATTGTATGATTTATTAGTGTAGATACATATAATTTAATCAGAGATGCAAATACCATCATTTGTAGTGACACTTGTGAATGTAACTATTTGCAAGTGTAGTAATGTGATGGTGATTTGTTATATTGATGAGCAGAACATGAAAAATGTCGGGTATGAAAGAATGAAAATAGAATATAATTTCCCAAATTCTTTCCAAAACAATTCAAAAATTTCTGAACTTTTGATAACTAGTCCAAAGTCTAAACTGAATTATTGCTTTGTTCTGTTTTGCTTTTTTATCTACGCTTCTCCACTAGCATGGGAACAGGAAGAAGAAATAGAAACGTGAGCAATAGTAAGACTGAAACTAAAAACTGTAATTTGTAAATTTCCTTCTAATAATATTACAATACATTATATTAATAATGTATATACATTAAAATTCCTAAATGCATAGAAACTACCTTTTACTGCTTTTCATCAGAATTTTTTGGGATGGTGGAAAATTACCTTGAAAACTTCTAAAAACACAGCAATTCCATGAAAATAACTTTGAACAGAATATTTAGGTTTTGAGTAAGTCTTAATTCTGGTGATGAATATGGAATCACTTTCTTTTACCAACTGCACAGACAGTATAATGAGAGAGTTTCTGTTGCTCCATCTCTCTTTATCTAAGCAACAATTGGAATAGTCCATTGTGAGCTTACTATCAGTAAGATGGTATATTAAAAAGGACCTTGGATTCCACTGATTGTGATAGATGATAAAGTAACTATGATAAACAGCACATCTTCTTTAATACATATTTTTTTACTAGGTCAGATAAAATGTCTGTCCTTAAAATTACATCGAGTTAACCTTTGTCATTGCTAAACATAACCACAAAACAGCTTTAAAAATCAGAGGTCCAGTCCTCAGCTGGTGGAAATCAGCAAAGTCCCATTGAAATGTGACTTTTATAGGTCAGCTTTTTGTCTGATGTGTATAAACTGGACATCACTAAATGAACTTATGCCTCAGGTGACTCTTCTATATTACTATGACCTGTCAGAAACAATTGCTTAAAGTATAAGGCTGTGTTCAACAATAATGTTTCTGTAGGCACAGCAGCTTTCTTTGTACTCTTGCTAGCACTGCAGGAAAGTTGTCTTCAGGACTACTTCATATATACATGCCTGGATTCTCCATGATGTTTTGTTCTGAATTTTGTAAAGCATTTTTAGAAACTTGAGTTTGTGAATAATTCCACATTAATTGCTAAAGAGTAAGAAATCCCACAATTGCAAGGTCGACACTGTGAAGAATCATTAAATTCAGTATAAATAAACTTGTTTCCCTGTCTTGTAACTGTGTGTCTGTATTCAGGCATTAAAGTGACATTAAAAAAACAGACATCCAAGACAATACCTCATACTTAAATTTGAATCCCAGATTCAACCTCAGGAACTTGTCATATTTTATATGCTCTAGCAGTGATTATCCTTAGGTAACTCCTGCCGCAAAATCTTTTGTAAAAAATTATTCTTTCCTTTAGTACATATTATTAGATCTACCAGTAGGAAATCGTCAACAAATCTGGATTGGTATGGATAGTTAAAACAGAATGAAATAATATGGACTTGAAGACAAAGTGCTGTGCAAACTCATCATATGTATTGGGCCATGATATACACCTTACTAAGATAATTAATCTCAATCAAATTAATTAAAATAATCATGCGGACAAAGATAAGCAGGATTTAGTGACCATTCTTGACATTGTCTCTCTTAGTTAGGCTGAATTCCTGAAGATTATTGATGATGCCAAGGCTCCTCAGGGCTGAAGCAATCACTGTTGTGAATTAAAATTATGTACTTTGGACAACATGATCTTACGTAATGAATCTCCAGGCCTTTTTCTGGAGCACACAGCACCTCATCAGAGAACACAAGAAAATCCTCATAGGACAATATGGAGTTAATCTTCGCTTCCTGCACTGGGAATTCTTTCACTGATTTTAGTTTGTGTACAGGTGTTCTAGATTTCTACACGGACATTTAAGAAAAGTGAGACACAGTAGCATAAATTTGAGTACATTCTTGGATAGAAGTCTGAATATATCTAATGGAAGTATGACTTCAGAGGAACTCAATATTTGAGTAAGTAAATATTGATTTTGGTTTTTTAGCTATATTGCCTTTTTTCTGCCTCCCCCCTGCCCCAGTTCCAAGAGGACTGTCTTCAATCACCCTTTTTTAGATACCAACTTTCCTTTTTTTCTGTCTCTTTGGTGTCTCCATTTGTTCAGGAGAGACATCAGAGCAGACAGCTGTAGGATGGAAGGTAAGGGTCTCCTCTGGGGACAGGGCTCAGTGGCCAAGAAGTCAGAATTCATTCTTTTATTTTTTCTGACCTCTACTGTGTGTTTTCCAATTTACCAGCTGACCGTAATTTCTACAGGAAGTGACTATAACTTTGCTTTTACTTTTCTGCCTGCTTTGCTATGCAGGAAGAATGGGCTGAGGTGTATATCCTGGACCTACTTGGTGCATATTCAGAACAAATAGAATCACAGAATCACAGAATCATTTAGGTTGGAAAAGACGTTCAAGTCCAGCCATTAACCCAACACTGACAAGTCCTCCACTAAATCATGTTGCTAAGCACCACAGCTACACATCTTTTAAATACCTCCAGGGGCGATGACCCCACCACTTCCATGGGCAGCCTGTTCCAATGCTTGACCACTCTTTCAGTAAACTATTTTCTCCTAACATCCAAGTGTCCTGGTTTCAGCTGGGATAGCATTAATTTTCTTCACAGAAGCTGGTGTGAGGCTATGTTGTCGAGTTGGGATGGAAAAATGTTGATAACATACTGACATTTTCAGTCGTTGCTAAGCAGTCAAGGACTGTCCGGCTTTTCATGTTGTCCTGCCAGTGAGAAGGCTGGGGGTGCATGAGAAGCTGGGAGGTGACACAGCCAGAACAGCCAACCCAGACTGGCCAAAGAGATATTCCATACCATATGACGTCATGCTTGGTATATAAAGTTGGAAGGAAGAAGGAAGGGGTGGAGGGACGTTCAGAATGATGGCATTTGTCTTCCCAAGAAACCACTATGCATGATGAAGCCCTGCTTCCCTGGAGATGGCTGAACACCTGCCTGCCCATGGGTAGTAGTGAATGAATTCCTTCTTTCGCTGTGTTTTCATGTGTAGCTTTTGCTTTGCCTATTAAACTGTCTTTATCTCAGCCCATGAGTTTTCTCACTTTTACTCTTCCAGTTCTATCCCCCATCCTGCCATGGGGGGAGTGAGCAAGCAGCTGCGTGGTGCTTAGTTGTTGCCTGGGGTTAAACCACAACAATGACGGATACTTTTATTTTTTATTATATTTTTCTTTTGGTAATTGAATACGAAGATACTGTTTGTATTCACATTTGCATGGACTATGATGTCTGACAAACAGCATACTTTCATGTATCACCTAATTCTTGGAGGTTCATTGAAGTAAAAATCTCTCTAGGTATAAAAGTCTGGCTTTAAAACTCCTTATAATTTATCTTTTGCTTAACTTTTAACAATACTGAGAGATAGGCAGTGACACACAAGTATTACTTAAGGATTTGGGTGGCAGTGTTGATCTGCTTGAGGGTAGGAAAGCTTTACCAAGGGATCTGGAAAGGCTGGATCAATGGGATGAGGCCAACTGTACAGAGGTTCAACAAGGCTGAGTGCCTTGTATTAACAACAAAAAGAGAGGTACTTAATGCCTTCTTTGACTCAGTCTTTAATGGCCAGACCAGGTATCTGCAGGGTTTTCAGACCCCTGAGCTGGAAGACAGGGATGGAGAGCAGAATAAATTCCTCATAATCCAGCAGGAAACAGTTAAGGACCTGTTAAAGCCACCTGGACACCTGCAAGTCTATGGGGCCTGATGGGATCCACCCAAGAGTACTGAGAGAGCTGGCGGAGGAGCTTGCCAAGCCACTCTCCATCATTTATCAGCAATCCTGGTTAAATAGAGGAGGTCCCAGGTGACTGGAGGCTTGACAATGTGACTCCCAAATACAAGAAGGGCCAGAAGGAGGATGCGGGGTACTATAGGCCTGTCAGCCTGACCTCTGTACCAGGGAAGATTATGGAGAGGCTCATCTTGAGGGTGCTCACAGGGCATGTAAAGGACAAGCAAGGGATCAGGCCCAGCCAGCATGGGTTCGTGAAAGGCAGGTCCTGCTTGACCAACCTGATCTCTTTCTATGACCAGGTGATCCGCCTAGTGGATGAGGGAAAGGCTGTGGATGTTGTCTACCTGGACTTCAGTAAAGCCTTTGACAGTGTCTCCTACAGCATTCTCCAAGAGAAACTAGTGGCTTGTGGCTTAAACAGCTGTACTCTTCACTGGGTAAAGAACTAGCTGGATGGCTGATCTCAGAGAGTTGTGGTGAATGGTGTTAACACCAGTTGGCAGCTGTTCACAAGCGGTGTTCCCCAGGGCTCGGTACTGGGGCTGGTCTTGTTCAATATCTTTACTGATGACCTGGATGAGGGGATCAAGTGCTCTCTCAGTAAGGTTGCAGATGACATGAAGTTGGGCAGGAGTGTTGATCTGCTCGAGGACAGGAAGGCTCTACAGAGGGATCTGGAAGGCTGGATTGATGAGCAGAGGTCAATTGTATGGGGTTTAAGAAGGCCAAGTTCTGGGTCCTTCACTTTGGTCACAACAACCCCACTCAACATTACAGGCTTGGGGAAGAGTGGCTGGAGAGCTTCATGGCGGAAAGGGACCTGGGAGTGCTTGTTGACAGCTGGTTGAATATGAGCCAGCAGTGTGCCCAGGTGGCCAAGAAGGCCAACAGCATCCTGACCTGTATCAACAATAGTGTGACCATCAGGAGTAGGGAAGTGATTGTGCCCCTGTGATCTGTTCCCCCATGCGGCAGCATGGATTACAACCACAAACACTTCGAGATGTACATTGTCCAGCGTGGATTTATCCTTGTGCCACAATCCCTTTAGGGATATACCTGCTGCCGCACAGATGGTCACAGGTGCTTTGAGATATACCTGGTTTGGCATAGGCTTATTCACGGCCATAGATGTTTCAAGGTGTTCTGCTCCCATGTGGACTTTACCACAGGACACAGTCCCTTTGACATGATTTGACACTGAAGTGGGCACGTCATCCTAGAAGGCCAGGCAGGACTTGCCCTTGGTGAAGCCATGCTGGCTGTCTTGAATCACCTCCCTGTCCTCCATGTGCCTTAGCATAGCTTCTGGGAACACCTGTTCCATGACCTGTTCCCAGGCACAGAGATGAGGCTGACAGGTCTTGCTACCCTTTTTAAAAATGGGTGCAATGTTTCCCTGTTTCTAGTCACCAGGGACTTCACCTGTCTGCCAGGGCTTTTCAGATATCATGGAGAGTGGCTTGGCAACTACATCAGCCAGGTCCCTCAGGACCCTGGGATGCATGTGATCTGGTCCCATAGACTTGTGCGTGTTCAGTTT
The DNA here is from genome assembly GCF_964289735.1 of Phaethon aethereus. Taxonomy (NCBI): domain Eukaryota; kingdom Metazoa; phylum Chordata; class Aves; order Phaethontiformes; family Phaethontidae; genus Phaethon; species Phaethon aethereus. The sequence goes on along the minus strand of NC_138575.1, from coordinate 177,571,096 downwards.
CCTCAGGTGGTCTCGAACCTGATCTTCTCTTACAGTGGGAGGGGCTTTGCTCCTCCAGTCCCTGTCTTGCAGTCCATCCATGAAATTTATATGTCACTTAAAAAATAAAGTAGATTTGTATTCAGCCATTTAGCTCAGTATGACTGTCCTGGTTTCAACTGGATTTCTGGTGAGAACAGTTGTTTATTGCAAAGTTTATTTTATACTTTTTGCTATGTAATTTTTGTAGAAGAAAATGTTCAGAAAATCCAGGAACACAGGAAAACTATTTACAGTTACTGGAAAAAATAACCTTTGTTCAATTGTACTATATTTAAATATGTGTTGATGGGATTGTTTGTGGTGATTTCAAGACAATGATTACATTCGTGTTTGATGTGGATAAATATAAAATCTAAACTAAAAGATATGCTTGTCTCTTTACCTGGCATTTAATATTTTTTGAAGACTGAAAACAGCTCTTGTTCTTAACATTAATGAGAGATTTCTTCCTTTTTAGATGGCTAGATCCTGGAATAGAATTTATAGCAGTTAGCAATAAAATAGCTATCTGGAAGTATTTTTGATCTTTGGAGTTACTGAAGTGATACACTGGTCATCAGAGCTATGATGAGTTCACTGAGAAAGCAATAAAATTTTTTTCTGACATTTTCATAGAATCGTAGAATCATCAAGCTTGGATAAGACCTCTAAGATCATCAAGTACAATCACCAACCCAACACCATCATGCCCACTAAACCATGTCCCGAAGTGCCACATTTACAGTGCCCTTGTATTCAGCACTGGTGAGGCCGCACCTCAAATGCTGTGTTCAGTTTTGGGCCCCTCACTACAAGAAGGACACTGAGTTGCTGGAGCATGTCCAGAGAAGGCCAATGAAGCTGGTGAGGGGTCTGGAGAACAAGTTTTATGAGGAGCAGCTGAGGGAACTGTGATTATTTAGTCTGGAGAGGAGAAGGCTGAGGGAAAACCTTATCGCTCTCTACAACTATCTGAAAGGAGGCTGTAGCGAGGTGGGTGTTGGTCTCTTATCCCAAGTAACTAGCAATAAGATGAGAGGAAATAGCCTCAAGTTGCACCAGGGCAGGTTTAGATTGGATATTAGGAAAAATTTCTTTACTGAAAGAGTGATCAAGTGATCAAGTGAACAGGCTGTCCAGGGAGGTGGTGGAGTCACCATCACTGGAGGCGTTCATACTGCAGCCAAATAGTAAAGACATGAAAGAAGTAAGGATGATATGAATTTTGCAAAGTTTCCATTATTCTGGCAAGATACAACTGAAAATAAACCAGAGGTCTGAACACATTGCAGTTCAAAACTGAAATAATTCTAGAGGTCCTCCAAATACAAGACCTATAACAGTGACATTTTGTTCTAAATATGACTAAGTTGTTGCATATGTTCTTTTCTAATATTGTGGCTATATTAAAATCTGTAAGTAAACTACTAAAGAATGCAATTGCTCCATGTAGGTTTTGTCTCACCCCGAGGATCTATTAACACATCTGATTCCCTGGGTCCAGATGGTTTTTTTTGACAACTTTCTGTCTTTGCACTGGGAATGTAGTAGATAACAGCAGGACACTTCCTGAGATCCTCTTTTTGGTATTTTTTATCTGCAGGAATAAAACTCAGAAATGCATGTCAGAAGTAAGACACAAGATTCCACAAAAGGCAATTGACCCACATGCTTGGGAATCAGGAGGCCAGAGAGCATGTCACAATATACATAGTCTGGAGAAAGTCATACTAGAACTTTTGAAAAAAAAATTGAAGTTTATGGAGCTTGAAATTGGTCTTTACTGATAGCAATGCATTTTTTTCTGTAAATTTATCCATTTATAATAAAAATTAAGTATCACATTGGAAATATCAACCAAGAAGAACTATTTCCTTGTTGCTGCATTTTTTACTTCTTGAGACAATATTAGGCCTAGAATAAATGGAGACCCTAAGCTTCACCTAGAGAGTTAAAAAGCTTCACAAAAATAGCTGTGTGGAACATAGTCTATTCTTGTTAGAAATTATTCCTTCTCTTAACTCTTAATTCAGATAAAAGACTACTGGTAGTGTTTACAGTCGTAATGTGCACTGAATCAGTGACTTTTATGATACTGAATTCAAAACTACCGAGAGAGATGCAAACACCGAATAATTCTCATCTTTTCCATCTGAATTGATGGGGACTGAGCCTTTATGATTTCTAAATGACACCATTTGAGCACATACTAGTGACTTTGCTTGAAAAGAACAGTTCAGTGGATATGTAGGTTATCAAATATATGGTAAGAGAATCATGGTTTTCTGGGGCAAAAAGATATATTTAAGTTCAGATAACCTTTCTAAAGAAAGTGTTTTAATAATACAAAGGAATTGTGACTACATTTGTACTTTTCATTTGAGAGAGGGGCACAAACATCCAAAACAACTATGAGGACTGCTACCAGAATTTTCTGGACCCAGTAGAGGATTTATCTAGTGATTTTAGAGATACACATGATCCCAATCATAGGGAAGATATATGTAATTTTTAAAACCGAAGTCCTGAAGGATATTTCCCACCAGATATGTCTTTGAAAATACCATACCTAAACTTTACCACAGCTGATGTTTTGTGGTAATGCTAGTTAGCCTCAGATTTCCTCTTAATGCTGTGATATCAAGAAAATAGAATTGCAAGTCTGGTGCATGTAGTCACTTAAGAATTCACAGTGGAACTAGCTACAAAATGCAAATGTCTTGACTCCTAGCCGAGTACCTACTTAAGAGACTATATTCTCTTTAGATTACCCTCCTTTATGAAAGGAGAGAAATGTTCACCTGAATGCTGAGCTGGAATGTTGTAATTGAAATACTAATTTTGTTCTGGACCCTAGGCAAATACTGTTGTTCTCTACATTTTATTTTACCTACTTGTATAATAATACCTACAATAGCAACCTCAGTGTAATAACATAATATTTTGCAAATTATTAAAATGTAATATCACCATTCAAGAAACAAGCATTCAGCTTTCTATCAGAAAGAGACAAATTAATTTTCTATCATCGTATTTCCAGAAACAGTTATGTTTAGCTTAGAAATAACTTATCAAGGATGACAGAATTTTTAATCAGAGATTTAATGATAAAAACTAGTACTTGGGTAAGACTTTCTCGTTCACCAAATTCACAGAACTTTCAATCCATAGAAGATCTGCAGGGGATATGCCCTACCTTGTAGATGTAATGCTTGCCACATGGCAAGAATTTCACTATCTTTCCTATACTTGTCACTTACACATTATTACAGCAAAATGAGGGCTACAGAATCAGCTAATCTCCTATGACTAGTGCAGTGCCTGATATTACATTATGCTTTGTTAGATGGAGTACACATCAGGGAAGAAGTTAGGATGAGCTCATATTGGAGAGTAGCTTTACTAGGTCAAATTCTCCACTCATTTAAGTTAAAATTGTCCTTTTGTCCCCCTACCAGGACTGGATATGATTAGCTTCTAGATAATCTCCATTGGGAGGAAATAAAGTGAATGAGCTGTCAAATTCTAATCACTCTTCATAGAAAGAGAGGAATATATTTTAGAAATGCATTAATCCAAATTATAGTAGTAAAGAATTCCCCAAAGATTTTAACTGAATAAATATTTTCATATTTGTTTAAAATTTAAGAACAATGCATTTATAAGCTAGGACATGTTTTATCTACTTTATGAAATGAATTATATTCTGCAAATTTTAAGGTTTTACAACAATTATTAAATAAAAGTCTCCGCCCAGATATTTTATCATGGTTTTATCTCCTTACATTTTTACCTGTTACTCGATATAATTTCATCATGTCTGTAATGATAAGGTTGAAAAAATAACCTTTATGATACCAGATGGATTCTAATTCTCAAAAATCTCTGGTGATGGCACATTCATACTGACATTTATACTGACTCCATTTATGACAGACTGAAGGTGATGAACAGGCCCATGCAAGAGGTCACCTTGTGTCAAAGCTGGTATACAGTCTGTCAAACACGGTGAATATAAGGCTGCTAATGAGGAATTAACTAGACAGAATGTGGCCATTTTAGTGTTTTCGTGCAATCCAAACCTGTTAAACAATGCTAATCAGGTATTTATTAAGTGAAACCATTATGCCAAACTTGCTGCAGATCCTACCATATGTCAAAGAGGTTGTAAAGTATTATTCATCAGATTTAAAGCTGATTAATAAGAGTCATTTAATAGTAAACCTTTCTTTTCTTAGCCTCTAGCTAAGCATACATACCAAGGTTAAACTAACACATACATGGTTTCGAAAGTAATGTTTATGTTAAAAAGAAAGAAAATCCTTAACTGCTCAGTGAAGTTTCTAATAGTTGAAAAGCTTTCATGAGGAGGAAGATTATTTTATTTTCTTTTCAGATAAAAATGTAGCAAAAGAATGGCATACTAATGTAAAATGAAGAAGACAACTAGGAGGCTACATACATTTTCAGCTAGAGGAATAAAATGTATAAATACTAAACATAATAAATATCAGCCTTATTGCTTACATTCATGTCACTATCTTTCCTACACTTGTCACTTACACATTATTGCAGCAAAATGAAGGATACAGAATCATCTTGATTATATTGAAACCAAAAATTTGGTGAAATATTAGGCAGAACTGAAGAACAGCTATCAAAAATTTGCTCTGTCCATGTCAGGGAGCAAAAAAGGTAAAGTTATTGAGGTAGTTGTAAATATTATTGGTATAATGAGCAGTGAAAGTATGAAGAGAGCACTAAAATACATGCTGTGAACAATAGCAGGGTTCAGATAACCAATGTTATTTTAAATTTGTTTTTACAAACAGGGAGGACATTACTGATAAACTAGGTATAAAATCTTGTATTCATACTTAGCCAGGTATTAGATTTGCTTAAATTAGGAGACTGAATAAATGCAGACCTGTAATGAATATTCTAATTTCCAAAAAAGAAAAATAGGTAAACTTAGAGGACGATGAGGTTGCGCTAAGAAGCCCGAAGGCAGTCAAAAAGGACTTGAGAGCACTGGGGCGACTGGTCAATGGAGCGGGAGCGCAGGTAGTGTTTTCATCAATCCCTTCAGTGACGGGGAAGAACACTGAAAGGAACAGGAAAGCACACCTGATCAACACATGGCTCAGGGGCTGGTGCCGTCGTCAGAATTTTGGGTTTTTTGACCACGGGGCAGTTTACACGGCACCAGGTCTCCTCGCAAATGATGGAGTGCAACTGACGCCGAGGGGAAAAAGGATTCTTGCTCATGAGCTGGCAGGCCTCATTGAGAGGGCTTTAAACTAGAATTGGAGGGGGGAGGGGCTAAAACCGGGCTCACTAGAGTTGAACCTAGGGGTAGGTTCAATGTGCCAGAGTTGAAATCGATAGCCCGGCTCAGGTGCATCTACACCAATGCACGCAGCATGGGCACCAAACAGGAGGAGCTGGAAGCCATTGTGCAGCGCAACAGCTATGACGTAGTTGCCATCACAGAAACATGGTGGGATGCTTCTCATGACTGGAGTGCTGCAATGGATGGCTATAAGCTCTTCCGAAGGGATAGAATGGGAAGGAGAGGCGGTGGGGTGGCTCTGTATGTTAGGGAGTGTTTTGATTGCATAGAAATCGAAGATTGTGAAGACCAAGTAGAGTGCTTGTGGGTAAGGATGAGGGGGAAGGCCAATGAGGCAGACATCCTGCTGGGAGTCTGTTACAGGCCACCCAACCAGGATGAAGAGACGGATGAGACATTCTATAAGCGACTGGCGGAGGTCTCGCATTCGCTGGCCCTTGTTCTTGTGGGGGACTTCAACCTACCGGACATCTGCTGGAAGTATAACACGGCAGAGAGGAAACAGTCTAGGAGGTTCCTGGAGTGTGTGGAGGATAACTTCCTGACCCAGCTGGTGAGTGAGCCCACCAGGGGAGGTGCCTTGCTGGACCTGCTGTTTACAAACAGAGAAGGACTGGTGAGAGATGTGGTGGTCGGAGGCCATCTTGGGCTTAGCGACCATGACATGATAGAATTCTCAGTTGTGAGTGAAGTAAGGAGACGACTCAGCAAAACTGCTATCATGGACTTCCGGAGGGCAGACTTTGGCCTGTTCAGGTCACTGGTTGAGAGAGTCCCTTGGGAGACAGTCCTGAAGGACAAAGGGGTCCAGGAAGGCTGGACAGTCTTCAAGAAGGAAATCTTAAAGGCGCAGGAGCAGGCGGTCCCCATGTGCTGTAAGAAGAGCTGGTGGGGAAGGCGACCGGCCTGGCTGAACAGGGAGATTTTGCTGGGACTCAGGGAAAAGAGGAGAGTTTATCACCTCTGGAAGAAGGGGAAGGCAACTCATGAAGAGTACAAAGATCTCGTTAGGTCAAGCAGGGACAAAATTAGAAAGGCAAAAGCCCAGCTAGAGCTCAGTCTGGCCACAGTCGTAAAGGATAATAAAAAATGTTTTTACAAATACATTAACAACAAAAAGAGAGGCAAGGAGAATCTCCATCCCCTACTGGATATGGCGGGGAACATTGTCTCCAAGGACGAGGACAAGGCTGAGGTACTTAATGCCTTCTTTGCCTCAGTCTTTAATAGCCACTCCAGGTATCCACAGGGTATTCAGCCCCCTGAGCTGGAAGACGGGGATGGAGAGCACAATGTACTCCTCATAATCCAGGAGGAAGCAGTCAAGGACATGCTAAGCCACCTGGACACCCACAAGTCTATGGGGCCTGATGGGATCCACCCGAGAGTACTGAGAGAGCTGGCGGAGGAGCTTGCCAAGCCACTCTCCATCGTTTATCAGCAGTCCTGGTTAACAGGGGAGGTCCCAGAAGACTGGAGGCTTGCCAATGTGACGCCCGTCTACAAGAAAGGCCGGAAGGAGGATCCTGGGAACTACAGGCCTGTCAGCCTGACCTCTGTTCCAGGGAAGATTATGGAGCGGTTGGTTTTGAGAGTGCTCACAGGGCATCTGCAGAACAGCCAAAGGATCAGGCCCAGCCAGCATGGGTTCATGAAAGGCAGGTCCTGCTTGACCAACCTGATCTCCTTCTATGACCAGGTGACCCGCCTAGTGGATGAGGGAAAGGCTGTGGATGTTGTCTACCTGGACTTTAGTAAAGCCTTTGACAGCGTCTCCCACAGCATTCTCCTGGAGAAACTGGCGGCTCGAGGCTTAGATGGGTTTACTCTTCGCTGGGTGAGGAACTGGCTGGATGGCCGAGCCCAGAGAGTTGTGGTGAATGGCGTTAAATCCGGCTGGCGGCCGGTCACGAGTGGTGTTCCCCAGGGCTCGGTTCTGGGACCAGTCTTGTTCAATATCTTTATAGATGATCTGGATGAGGGAATTGAGTGCTCCCTCAGTAAGTTTGCAGATGACACCAAGCTGAGTGGGAGTGTTGATCTGCTCGAGGGTAGGCGGGCTCTGCAGAGGGACCTGGACAGGCTGGATCGATGGGCAGAGGCCAACTGTATGAGGTTTAATAAGGCCAAGTGCCGGGTCCTGCACTTTGGCCACAACAACCCCATGCAATGCTACAGGCTTGGGGAGGAGTGGCTGGAGAGCAGCCCGGCGGAAAGGGACCTGGGGGTGCTGGTTGACAGCCGGCTGAACATGAGCCGGCAGTGTGCCTAGGTGGCCAAGAAGGCCAACAGCGTCCTGGCCTGTATCAGGAATAGTGTGGCCAGCAGGAGCAGGGAAGTGATTGTGCCCCTGTACTCGGCACTGGTGAGGCCGCACCTTGAATACTGTGTTCAGTTTTGGGCCCCTCACTACAAGAAGGATGCTGAGGTGCTGGAGCGTGTCCAGAGAAGGGTAACGAAGCTGGTGAGGGGTCTGGAGCACATGTCTTATGAGGAGCGGCTGAGGGAACTGGGGTTGTTTAGTCTGGAGAAGAGGAGGCTGAGGGGAGACCTTATCGCTCTCTACAACTACCTGAAAGGGGGTTGTGGCGATGAGGGTGTTGGTCTCTTCTCCCAAGTAACTAGTGATAGGACAAGAGGAAATGGCCTCAAGTTGCGCCAGGGGAGGTTTAGATTGGATATTAGGAAAAATTTCTTCACTGAGAGGGTGGTCAGGCATTGGAACAGGCTGCCCAGGGAGGTGGTGGAGTCGCCATCCCTGGAAGTGTTCAAAAAACGTGTGGATGTGGCACTTCAGGACATGGTTTAGGGGACATGGTGGTTTTGGATTAATGGTTCGACTTGATGATCTTAAAGGTCCTTTCCAACCTAGTGATTCTGTGATTCTGTGATTCTGTGACTATAAATCAGCTAGACAAAACAGCAAAATACTTAAAGGTGGAGATGGCTCCAAACCATGAGAAAAAGATTGAAGTGAAGGCTTTTAGAAATAACTGGATGATAAACCATCTATAAAAGGAAATTTAAAGGCTCCTTGGACAGTTTATAAAGAATAGAATACAGAACTGATTACAAAGAATAAAACTTTCTAAAGATTGAGATATATAAGGATAAACAGAATTGCCAAAAGGCAAATGGAATAAAACAGTTGGGGAAAAAAACCCCAAAACATAACGCTGTATGATAACACACAGAACTCAGAAAACATGGTCACTTTACAGAGAAGATGAGTTAGAACTAAAGTTGAGCATGGTGCAAAGACAAATGCATTACTTCAGTTTACAGAAACAGCAGTGATGTGCAATGTGGAGGTAAAGAATTAACTGATGATGTTGAAGGTGAGTATATAACTGTGCCAAATCTACTTGGACACATTCCAGCCCAGTAAATATCCCTGTGAAGCGCTCTCACACTTTCAAGCCAGAAATACTACAGGAGTCAGCATGGCATTTGAAATGACAGCAAAACAGAACGTCCTTCTTATGATGAGATAGAGTAAGTTTTTAAAGTATTGGGCTGCAGTCGAGCTGACATACACTTTGACACACATTTCATTGGAATATAAACTAAGAGCTTCCTAATGAAATGTGCTGATGGTATAAGGCTAGGAAATATTGTTGATATAAAATCAGAATATCATATGGTAGGAAATAATGACAAATCAGATTGGAGTAATAGAAATGGAATGGAAGAGTTCAAAGTACTTAGGGACTAATAGCAAGAATGACTGCTGTAAGCAGTAAGTTCATCAGCTGACAAAGCTCACCTATATCACAAAATGCTTTTCCTATGGCTTGACATAAAATAGTTATCTTGTCTCAAAAAGAAATGAGAGTCTGGACAGGGAAGAGCTAAGATATTTTCATCTCACTCCAGAGGCTATTCTCTGGAACTGTTATGGATTAAGACCACCAAATTTATCTCAACCCATGTTATATATGCTCCTCCGCTGCTGTCACAGCAGCACTGTCAAGCACTCTATGTGCCTTCATACCGGTTCTTGAGGCATGTGACATGCTTGCAATATTACCTTTTAAAAGCATTAATCTTTTTGACTCTGACATAACCCTAATCCCCAGATGTATGGGCTGAAAAAATGTCCCCCTGAAAAAAAAAAAAAAAAAAAAAAAGACACACACTGTGGCTTAAGGAGTGTTCAATGTGGGCGTACCAAATCCAGTCTAGAATAGATTGTCCCTGAACCCTTAGTCTGGACACAAGGGTTTATTTCTTGAAGGAAATATTTTTAATGCTGGAGACATAGCCTTAGAAACTTAGATGTATTAACTAAACTTACGATGCACCAAGAAAAACATTTCAATGAAGACAGAAAAAAAATTATTTCTATGTGGTACTAATGAGTATTCTTCTGCAACACTTTATTGAACTCTGGTCACTTTCTTTAAAAAACACCAACCTGAATTATTATTGGCCTAACTGAAAACCTAGTACAAGAAAATACTGAGAGTTTGGTTTGTGTAGTGTAATAAATTGAATACAGAAAAAAAATATGCTAATTCTGTATATACCAGCTAAAGGAGATGGACATAGAAATGAGGGGAATGAAGTTGTATAAGATAAAATCTGTTGTTGTCATAAGAATTACTGAATATGCATTAATTTTAAAGAAAGATGTTTTGAAAGTTAGGTAAAGATTTTTGTCCTTCAGAAGTGATACAGTCTTCCAATCGTGGTACATGGAAGCAAAATGCCAACTGCTTTTCAGAAGGTGCCTCAGTTTATGAATGAGTTTATGTGATCTGATGCCTATAACAGCAAAGGAAAGGCTCAGTAACAAAGCAATCACTTCTAATCCTTTGCTATATCTTCCATTTCCATTAGATAACTCCTTATTAATCATATTTTCCTCTTCCATTGTTAAGTACATATTTGTCAGCTTAAATATTTATAATGAGGACATTTTGTTGTCAATTCAGAATAGACAAACCATTATAAACATCCCACACAATTTTTCTATCTAAAGTTTCATAGAGTTAACCAGAAATAGATTTATGCCATTGCAATTTTTTTTTTTTTTAATATTTATTTTTCCTTGAACTACTTGGTAAATCTCTATCCTTGTGAGCTATACAGGCAGTACTCACACCAGCAAAAAGGGAGGTGAAGTCACAGATTATAGAGGGTTTACTCTAGCTAAATCAAATGTGAAAAAATAACAAATACATTTTTTTTTCCTTTTTGAACATAAAACATTACTGATTTATCCTGTGTTTTCACCTCATTTTTTTCATAGCAATAACATTAATCCAACTAAATTTCTATGAATTCAGTATTACTTTTTCCAGCTGGATCATAGAGTCATAGAATACCTCAAGTTGGAAGGGACCCATAAGGATCATCGAGTCCAATTCCCTGCTCCTCACAGGACTACCTAAAATTAAACCATATGACTAAGAGTGTAATCCAGATGCTTCATGAACTCTGACAGACTCGGTGGCATGACCATTTCCCTGGGGAACCTGTACCAGTGACCATCCACCGTCTCAGTGAAGAACCTTTTCCTAATGTCTAATCTGAACTTCCCCTTGCACAACTGATCACAGCAAGATCACGATTCAAGAAGTTATAGACACATGCCTGAGATTTCTCTGCTCTTGCTCTTAAAAAAAAAAAAAACAAACAGATTGATATGGACAGTAAAAAAAAAGTCTGGAAGATTTATTCCCGATATACTAAAACAAACATAAAATACCAGACTCTATTGTGTTGCAGATTTTGAAAAATGGCTCACAACACAGAAACTACCCTTCCTCCACCTCAGATTGCTTTACCTCTTATATTTAGTTAAAAAATAATCTTTCATTTTCTTTTCACAGGGAAACTGTAAGATAATCCAGAGCAGCCTGGATGGAAGACAGTCTCTAAGGAAGCACAAAATAAGGGTCTGAATCCCCCAAATAGAGAAGTGAATTGGTCCTATAACTCCCCACATCCAAATGAATATTCTTATACAAAATTACTAATGAAAGCTGGACTTCCCTGTATTATACTATATCATAAAGCATACAGAAATTGCTGATCCACTTTGTGGAAGACAAATCCACGTGCTGATAGTGTCTATCAAACTGAGTCTATGACACAGGGAGAAGAAACAAGTGCTGAGCTCAAGATGTTGAGTTCTCAAGATCAACATGGAATAAACTGAAGCACAGCAGGAAACCCAGGAGACTTCTGGAGTGCTTTTCAAAGTGCTGGGGCCCGTAGGATTATTAAAAAAAAAGGTTAATTAAGGCCTTAATAACACAATGTTTGATGAAATGAAGCTTAAATTGATTTTTGCATTGGCGTTTTGTTCTACAAATTTTTCTGACGTCACTGTAAATCACTAGCTAAGAATATGAATGTTTTTTTAACATACCAGTTCAGATAATCTCAGCATTTTAAACTAGAGATATCTAAAGAGATATAAGAGGGGTGGTATGAATTGACAAAATGTTTTAAAATCATAGAACAGTTTAGATTGGAAGGCACCTTTAAAAGTCATGTAGTCCAATGCCCCTGCAATGAGCAGGGACATCTTCAACTAGATCAGGTTGCTCAGAGCCCCATCCAACATGTTCTTGAATATTTCCAGGGATGGGGCAACTACCACGTCTCTGGGCAACCTGATCCAGTGTTTCAGCACTGCATTTCACCTGCATTTGACCTTGTTGAACTTCAGGATGTTCACATGGGCCCATTCCTTGAGCTTGTCCAGGCCTCTCTGGACGGCATCCCATCCTTCAGGCATGTCAACTGCACCAGTCAGCTTGGTGTCATCTACAAACTTGCTGCGGGTGTGCTCGATTCCACTCTCTATGTCATTGATGAAGATATTAAAGAATACTGGACCCAAGACGGACCCCTGAGAGACACCACCCATCACCGATCTCTACTTGAACATTGAGCCATTGACCATTACACTCTGCGTGCAACCATCCAACCAGTTCCTCATCCATCCAACAGTCCACCTATCAAATCCATCTCTCTCCCTTTTAAAGGGAAGGATGTTGTGGGGGACCATGCCAAAGGCCTTGCAGAAGTCCAGGTAGATAACATCTGTAGCTCTCCCTTGTCCACTGATGTGGTCACTCTCTCAGAGAAGGCCATTAGGTTATTCAGGAAGGACTTGCCCTTAGTGAAGTGTCATGGTTTAGCCCCAGCTGGCAACTAAGCACCACGCAGCCACTCACTCACTCCCCGACGGTGGGATGAGGGAGAGAATCGGAAGAGTAAAAGTGAGGAAACTCATGGGTTGAGATAAAGACAATTTAATAGGTAAAGCAAAAGCTGTGCACACAAGCAAAGCAAAACAAGGAATTCATTCACTACTCCCTGTGGGCAGGCAGCTGTTCAGCCATCTCCAGGGAAGCAGGGCTCCATCACACGTAATGGTTTCTTGTGGAGACAGACGCCATAACTCCAGACATCCCTCCACCTCTTCCTTCTTCTTCATCCCAACTTTATACATCAAGCATGACGTCATGTGGTATGGAATATCTCTTTGTTCAGCCTGGGTCAGCTGTCCCAGCTGTGCCCCCTCCCAGTTTCCCACGTACCCCCAGCCCTCTTGCTAGCAGGCCAGCATGAGAAGCTGCATTGTCCTTGAGCGCCTATCAACAACTCAAAACATCAGCACCTTATCAACATTTTCTCATCCCAAATCCAAAACATAGCCTCACTCTAGATTCTGTGAAGAAAATTAATGGTATCCTGGCTGAAACCAGGACAAGTCCCTAACATACAGAGCCACCCCACCTCCTCTACTTCCTTGCCTATCCCTTCAGAACAGCTTATAGCCATCCATTGCAGCACTCCAGTCATAAGAGCCATCCCTCCACGTTTCTGTGATGGCAACTAAGTCATAGCTGTCCTGTTGCACAACGGCTTCTAGCTCCTCCCATTTGCTGCCCATCCTGCATGCATTGGTGTAGATGTACTTGAGCTGGGCTATTGATTTTGCCCTCAACATCAACATGCCACCCCTAGGCTCATCTCTAGTGAGCGTGGTTTTATCACTTCGAATTTAGTTTAAAGCCCTCTTGATGAGGCCTGCCAACTCATAAGCGAGAATCTTTTTGCCCCTTGGAGATAGTTGAACTCCATCTGCTGCCAGCAGGCCCCGTGCTGTGTAAACCACCCCATGATCAAAAAAACCTCAAATTCTGCTGATGGCACCAGCCTCTGAGCTAAATGTTAATCACGTGTGTTTTCCTGTTCCTTTCGGTATTTCTCCCTGCTACTGAGGGGATTGACCAAAACGCTACCTGTGCTCCTGAGCCTTCAACCAATTGCCCCAGTGCCCTGAAGTCCCTTTTGATTGCTTTTGGACTTCTCTCTGCAACCTCCTCACTGCCAACATGTATAACCAACAGCGGGTAGTAATCAGTGGGCTGTACCAGACCAGGGAGTTTCCTAGTAAATTTTTGAACCTGGGCCCCAGGAAGGCAACAGACTTCCCTGTGGGTTGGGTCTGGTCGGTATACTGGGCCTTCTGTTCCCCTCAGAAGGGAATAGCCTATGACAGTTACCTTTGTTTTTTTCGTAACAGAGGTAGTCTTAATACATGGGGCTGACTGACTCACCCTAGGCAACCCCCTGGATGGACCTTCATCTACATCTGCATTTGCCTGGACCTCAAGTTCCAGAGCCCCATATCTCTTGTGGAAGGGCAGCTGGGACAGTGAGGGAGGCCAGGAGGGGATTCTCCTGGCACCCCAAGCAGGCACCTGTTTCCATTCCCCTTCGTCTCTCAGGTCCCCTCCTTCTGCCTTGTGGCAAAGAGGGCAGGGGATCCTATGCTTCTCGTGGAGCCTCCATCTGCTGCCTTCGCCTCAGGGACGGCTGGGTGTGGCTCCACCAATCTATCTGCCTCTCACAGTCCCTGATGCTCCTCAGCCTCTCCACTCTCTCTGGCAGCTCTGACACCAGGCTGAGCAGATCATTCACCTGGTCACACCACACACAGATGTTGTTTCTGCTGCCATTCAGTACAAGTGACAGGCTCAGGCACTCCCTGCAGCCGGAGACCTGGACATTTTAAATATTTTCATGTAACACCTATGTTTTATACTTACTATGATTCCAATCTGAAAAAAGAATTTGTCAGAAAAATAAGTGAAAACATGGAATATAATTTGCTTCTATAAGCATATGCAGTTAAAGGAAAACTTTATGACAGCATAACAGTAATATTCTTATTTTAATATTTAATTTATCATAAATTTTAAATATTTTTATATTTTAAGAGTCTGATATGGTGTGTACTTATAGTTCAATTCTGATATACTGAAAAGAAAGATTCTTGAACAAAAGATTATACAGAGTAAAAGCTGAATATTTCCCTCCATTTTTCCTGGACAGAGACAATCAACACACATATTTTAGAACAGGACCAGTCACTTGTGCTGAATAAGCAAACCCAGGAGCCACTGAATTGTGCTGTACTGGGAGGAACAGAAGCAGGCAAATAGCTGCATGCAAGCTGTTCCATTATGTCACTTATTGTGTCTATTATGTTTGAAGTACTTCTCATCTAACTCAGACTAAGTCCAGGAGCATGAAATGCTACTGTACAACAACTGACAGAGGTTTACACCCAGTTTTCTTCATAGAAACTTTTTAATCTGTCTGAATTGTTACTCTTAATGCACGTAGTTCTCCATCTTGGAAAAAGAGAAGGAATAATTGTTTACAATTATATAATCTTAAAATGTGGTAAGACAACTGCAAATGTATTTTTATGACTATATCAACAATGCAAATGACATGATCTGTAGGTCAGATCTTTTTTCAAGAAAGAACCCTTTGGTATTAAACTGAGTTTGTTAATCTACAGGGAAAGGTAAATGACAAAGTCTCTAACATTTAGAGATATGAGTGCCTCAGGACTGGAATACACCTCAGTTCCAAAGAGCTGTCTGAAGCAAATCCAGAAGTGTCACACAGTGAGGCCATAAATTAGTACAATTTATAATGAACATTCATACTTTCTGTACAAATATTGACAGAGTAGTCAGAATACATTTTACAACTGATGCATATTTTGTTTCTTAATAAAAGTTGAGTTATTTAAGTGGAATACCATCATCCTATGTGATTTAACATTTCATCTAGTCTTAAAGTTTGTCAAGTCTAACAGCACCTAGTAATTTCTAATAAAGTAAATATGACATAGTTACCAACAAGTGATCTAGAAGTAGTGCAAACACATAATGATTTATATTCATTAAATTTAATACTTCTACTATGATATCATTGCCAGAAATTACTGCATAATATAACCAATATGTAGTGGAGAAGTGCACTAATCTACATTTCCAGGTACTGAAGAAAAAAACCCTTTCTTTGCAACTTTTTTTTAATTTACATTTTCTGAAAGGGCATCTCATAGTGCAGTTACCAATGCAGATAATAAATGTTTAAAAAAAAAATTTGGATTGTGGCCAAATCCATCAAGTTCCTCTTCCAAAAGATAACTTCCCATAGTCCATTCCTGCTGACAGTGCCTTGAATATCTTTAACTCTTCCATCAGAACCATTTAGTGTAACTATTGCTTCTCCACAGTTTGAACATCACTACCATTGTCAGAACCAGGCAAACAAATTTATGATGATGTTCCTGGGAATAAGAAACTAATGCAAAGGGGATTTCTCTGTAGTTCTTCATTAACATTTTATTCATTACAACAAGGGAGTTATAAGAGTTTCCTTTTACGCAAATTAGGTCACAGGATAAAAAATACACAGCATGGAAACACAGTGTATTACTACATAGAACAAAAGATCTGGTTAATAAATTATGATAATGGAATTAGTCTAGTGCTAATGCTGAAAGGCACATTTAAATATTGTGAAATTTACTTGGAGAAGGAAAAGCTCTTGCATGTATTCATAAATTGTTTTTCTCCTTTGTGCCTCAGTTTCTGTAGTTCTTTTTTATGTTATTTCCCTCTGAGGGAATGTACATATCCTACTTTAAACATTTGCTTTGGTTTGTTAAAAGGCAAAGGAACACTTTGAGTGGGTAAAAGACAAAGTTTTACTCTCCAGTTTTTCAAATGAATACTTTAACTAAGTTCGGTGACATCTTGGATCAATTCAAGCAGATTCATTCTGGAAATGATAGTGTGCAGAGTATGGAGAGTGAAAATAAATAAGCCTAATTAAAAAAAAGGAAAAAAAATATGGATATCTTTAAACATTAATGTCAAGAAGATAATCATTAAGTGAACATGTGGTCCATGCCATAGATATCTATTATCATCAAAGTTACTAATTTGTTTTTTTAATTTTTTATTAAAGTCCTTGGTTTTGTTTGTTTGTTTGTTTTGGATTCAATTTATTTCTAAGATTTCTTTAAACAAAATAGGCTAAATTCAGAGCTGGTTTACATGGTCTAACTATTGAGCTAATTAGTTTGCAAGCACCTCATTAATTCAGTGATTACCTTCAGTTTATTCATTACATTAACTTAACTCCTTTTTGTCCATTTATGCAAGGTCTGAATACACCCAAAGCGTATCAATGTGAAGATTCTTACAAACTTTTCTTTTAGCAGGAAAATAAGGAAAGATTCTGCACATCTTCCAAAGTCAAGCAATCAGTTTTAACCACCTTTCTTGTAATGTCACTACTTGTGCCAGCTGAGGGCCTTCCTCTTGTCCAAAGAGAAGAAGGGCAATATTTCTTCTCTAAAATCACAGTTTCTGTTCTGTTATTGATAATACTGTGATTAACAACAGACAAAAAGGAAATGAAGCCATGAATGACTCCCCTAAACTCACTTGCTTTTCAAAATTTATTACTAAAAAAATTGTGTATATATGGACCATCTCCCATCAAATCTTTTTAAGTTAAAGATAATTTTTAAAGATAAACCAAACAGGAATTTTATCATTGTAAATCCCAAAGTGTCTTTGAATAACTATTAAGGAATAAAGAAGGATCTTTGAAATGTGTCCTGGTTTCAGCTGGGACGGAGTTGTTTTTTCTTTGCAATAGCTGGTATAGTGCTGTGCTTTGGAGTTGGTGTGAGAATAATGTTGATAACACACTGAAGTTTTTGTTGTGGCTAAGTAGTTGTAGTGCTTATACTAAGTCAAGGACTTGTCAGATTCCCATGCTCTGCCAGTGAGGAGGTGCACAAGAAGCTGGGAGAGGGCACGGCTGGGACAGCTGGACTGGCCAAAGAGATATTCCCCACCATATATTGTCATGCCCAGTACATAAACTGGAGTTAACCGGGGGGCGGGAATCGCTGCTCGAGGATGGGCTATCGATCACCAAGTGGTGAGCAATTGCTGTGTTGGGCATCACTTGTTCTTGTACATTCTTTTGTCAGTATTATTATTATTGTCATTATTGTTTCATCCTCTTTTGCTGTCCTATTAAACTGTTTTTATCTCAACCCACGAGTTTTTTCCGTTTGTCTCCCCCATCCCACTGAGCAGCTGTGTGGTGCTTAATTGCTGGCTGGAGCTAAACCACAATAAAATGGAACACCCTTGGTGGTATCCATACCATGTAATTTCATCTTCTTCTAAATCAGCAGTTACTTTTTAAAGTCCACTACTCTGCTTTTCAAGTCAGTATACTTACAGTTACATCTGTAAAAGAACGTACATATCTCCTTGCCACTTTATTTGCCAGAATAAAAAATATACATCAGTTGCTAACTCCAGGAGTCCACGTTTCAGCGTTTTCTTGGGTACTTATGTCTACAGTACGTCCAGCATTGCTGTACAGGGTGTTAGTACTGCTCAGACTTGCTATAGTGCAACATCTTGAAGTTAAAGATGGGTGTCAGAAGCATTGTAGTTACCTGAATGTGGTCTTTATGCTAAGAGCTACCCTCACATAGGTAAATTGTTTCCATGCCAAAAACTCATTTACATGGAGTTAAATAAAACAGAAAATATTGTCATATATGCCATAGTGTGGGCTAATTTAGGATAACTTTTTAAGGAATGTCCAGAACTCTCTGCATCATAACGCTACTGAACATTTAGAGAGTATGTATCTTGCAACCTGACTAGCAACCCTCATCCATCAGGTGTCCAAAAATAGGATTAGAGACTTGATCTTGCATAGGCTGCAGTTACTATACAGGATGTTTCCAGAGAAAGAGTACTTTTGTAACCTAATGGTTAAGCACTAACAGATTAGCTTTGTATTAATTCCAGAATGCAGCTGTTGTTGAAATCAGCAGACTTCGGTCTTCAGAGTAACAGCAGACACTTAAGTTCTTCCCTGAAACATTCACTGGCACAAAGATAATTCTTAAATATGATTGTTGCTATTTAGCTGGTAAAATTTTCTGAGCATATTTACTGTAGTGTGGTCTACAGGCAGAGTTCATTGTATTTAGTATTTAGTCTTCCTTTATTAAATGCACTCTGCGCATGAACAGATAGTGTCCAGAAGATATTTCTTTTACTTCCTGGTAAAATGTGCGGATATGTTGAAGAAGGTACCGTGCATAATTATATGCTTATCTTTAGAATAATTCTCAGCAATATGGATTACAGATGGAGCTGTATAATTTTAAGGTAGTTACTTTTCAAGTGTGATAAGATTTCAGAAATAATGTTATGACTCTCATTTCCTACTGACTGGCTTTAGGTGGTTCCTAGCTTAGCAGACCAAAAGTCTGGATTGGCTCGTGGACCCATCGTTTGATAACTGTTCAGGAAGCATAAGCATTTCACTTGAGTGCTCCTGAACCCAGGATGAGGATTTGGCAGCAGGTATCTTCTTTCTTGCCTTGTGGTGAAGACAGTGTGCCAGTCACATACTTATTGGGGCAGATGTGTCTGGAAAGTTTGCCTTGGGGTCATTTTAAGAATTCAAGTAGGAATGTGACTCCAAGATTCACAGTCTTTGCTACCTACAGGGGAAGGTATCCTTTATTACTCTGTTTCTTCCATTGCCACTTGGATTTGAATGTGAACAGGAAAAGCCAAATACCAATCAAACCCTTACTCTACTACTGGAAATCATCTGTATGAAGTCCTCTGTCCTGAATGTGAAGTCCAAAGAAAGGTTTTCAATATTTCTCCTTCCCCAAGCCTTCTTACTTTGCTACCAGTTTTCCAGATAGCCATACAGATAGTATATCTGAAGTAATTCTTTTTACACAATAATAGTTATTATTCAATATCTAATGGAAAATTCAACAAATAGTAACTCTCAATCACAAAATGTATGACTTAGCAATGCATAAATGAACTCTGAGAGCAAAGACCACTGATTCAAAAACAATCATCATTTTCTGAAGAGATTAATGCACACCTTAGAGCAACCTCTGCACGAGGCTCCACTGAATTACAGGCACATGCAACAGTAGAGAATCTAAACTGGAACTGACCTTGGCAGCAGTCGAGGAATGATATTTTCCATGGGAGGAATTGCTCTTGAATATTTTTTCAGAAGTGCCAGATATTAACATTGTACTAATAAACTTTTTTTTGCCGTTATTTAAATTATAACAGTTTATAAAAATACAAATCTAGTGCATTTCCTAGATTTATGCTTAAATCTGCAAAACTATCACTATATTCAATGGTGAAAACGTTGGCCTTTACCGTTTTACAAAATTTGATGGCACCAGTAAAATCAGTATCTATTTTTATATTGAATTGCTTCTCTAGGAATACAGTTTAGCTGTGAATAATTTTCTTATCTAACTGACAATTTAATCCTTTAGAGACAGTACATGTATCAACCCTTCATTAGACTGTTTTTCAGGAGAGCAAGAAAATTTAGACATTTTTAAAGTTTTGAATGACATCATTACTTTTCTTATAAAATCAGGACTAATTGCTCTAAAACCATACTAGTTTAGTAGTCTGTTCTAATAAATATCTGTGCCCAGAAGCATTAATTTTCTGGCTATGAGGTCACTTGTTTTGTATGGCTGGCATCCTCATTACTAAATTCTCTTATGAGAACCACATAACAAACCACAGCAGCCAATGTCCAAGGCAGCTGTTCTGAACTCTTCCTGACCTGTGCAGCACACACTTGTATATGTGGTCTGGAAAGTCTCTAGATCAGGTGGGCGACAACTTCCCAATGCAATTAGTAGAGGGGCCAAACAGGAGTAATGTTCCTTCTAACCCACTGCTTGCAAACAGGGAAGATGCTGTATTAAATACATCTGAAGACAGCAACCTGGGCTGTGCTGGCTCTTAGACAATATATCTTCCTTAAGCTTTCTGCTGGGAAGATAAACAGCAGGGTTAGGTCTCTGAACTTAAAAAGAACAAACTTTAAACTCTTTAAACAAGTGCTACGAAATCCTTGGGGAAGCTGTTGGGAGGGAGGAGAAAGGCAATGAGGAAGGCTAACTGATTTCAAAAGAAAATGTGTTGGGAGCTCAGGGAAAAACTACCTCCATTGTGCAGGAATACTGGGAATTTTGGCCAAAGGCCCAATTAGCTGGGAAAGGACTTTCTCAATGAACTTAATGCAGCAGGTTACCTGCAGCAGTTGTGGCATCTCCACCCTTGGAGCCAGCCAATAGGCTGACCTGACGCGGTGTTAGTCCTACTTTAAGCTGGAGGCTGGACTAGATAGTGGCACCTTGTGGAAAATGTACTTAAGAAAGAGCAAAATGGCATCAGATGAAGAACACCTTAGCTAAGCACAAACCAGTGTGAATTATATTAGAAGAATTAAGTTTTCAGAGGTCTTTTTTCTAGATCTGATAGGAATTCAGCGCTTGAGCACAGATTATTCCAGGTAGTTAAACCCCTTAAAAAGCCCCTCACTGGCAACTAGTGAAATGACTATATACGTTTGATAATTTTTTTAATTAGTTCTGTAGTAATCTGCCATCATCAGGTGGAGGCTGAATAGGTGAAAGCCATCATAATTGTATGTATTAAATCTGTTTGTCAACAAAATGATTCATCACAGATTTACTTGTCTTTCATTTTGCTTCATAGTATGTGCGGCCTTTTTATATTCAGTGGGGTATGACTTAAAGAACTGCAATCTGTAGGTGAAAAGAATACTATATTTCAATATTTTAACTGATCTTTCAAAAAGAATAGTCTCTTTAAGACCAACAGATTTTATACATTTTGTTTTTGTGACTTTATCATCTCTTTTTGCAAACTATCTGTATTTTCAGTTTATGGTCATTGATTTTATGAACTTCCTAATTTCCAGCTAGATGAAACTGTTGAGAAGTTCTGTATGCTCGTAAGTTACTTGGTATTTTCTAGCAGGCAGTATGCTTAATAAAGCTACCAAACTACTATAAAATTGATAATCCTGAACAAAAGTGTTTTTCATACCACAATATATTCTACCAAATAGTGAGGTATTGCAGCATCCATCTTTGCACAGGAATAATAATTTTTTTTTTTTTTTTTTTTCAAATGGATGTCCTCTTAATATTAGTGATGCTATTCCTTTTATACAACAGGATATAAGACTTTCTGGTTAAAAAGAAAAGAAGTCCTTCCATTCTTATTGTCTTTGAAGGCAGGAATTAATTAGGAAGATCCTCTCTGTACATCCAGACTTTGATATCAGTGAGATTTTTCAGAGGACTGGTACATTTACAGTAATATAAAGATTTCTTTATTCTTACTTGAAATAAAACATTTCTTACACTACAGATTGTAAACATGCAGTCCATACAAATATTAAAGTGAGACTCGGGTTACCATTTATGTTATGTTTTTCACTCACAGCTTAGGAAGCCGTATTTCTAGATCTTCCTGCCTAATAAACAGATTTGTAAAATGTGTCATCTGTTCATCGTGATGTAACGGTTCCAGATAGAGCACTGTCCAGGAACAATTTGCAATTCGTTTTGAATATGTTATTTACTAGATGAAGAGTAAGAAGTTTAAAACTCTAGGCTATTTCTAAATAGAGACAAGAGAAGTGGATTAAAGGCTTCATTAGCACTATTGAATTAATGAGAATTTAGCAACTGATTTCTCTAAAATATATGTCAGTTCCTAGTAATGCAGGACTGGAATTGTCCTCAAGATTTATAAAGTTGTCAAATTCATCTTTCTTGACAGAAGCAAGAATATATGTACACTGATTTTTTTTAATCTATTCCTCCACTAGAAGAAATTTCACTATTTCTAATTGTCTTGTTCTAGTGCTTAACTATCCCTAACATTTGAGAATAATGCTTTCATGTGTATTTTTTAAACAAATTTCTACTTTGTGAATCAACATCTACCATTATATTCTATGAAATCATCAATAGTAATACTGCTGAGGTTAATGGAGATTTTAATGTTAACTCTACTGACTATATTGCATGAATAAAGCTGTTGGGAAATCAACACCTACCTTTTGCTTTTCACATAATCTTCAATAATAATAATGTATTTAAATAGAAGAGGAAAATAAAAATCCACTTCAAGAATCAATAATGTTGGTAATGATGTATGTAACAGAATATGGCTAGCTTTGACCCTCAAGAACTCTGCATACGCAACTCATTCTGATTAGTAAACGGAGCAAAACATAATGTGGAAAATATATAGACAGTGGTAACCCTAATGTTAACATGTCCAATAATATATGGAACTCGATTCCATCAGAAGCTTCTGCTGTTACCATAAACTGTCTTCAGGACTGAATTACAATCTCTGTATTTGATAAAAGGAGTGACAATTTATTACAGCAGCATCCCCTGTTGCTGCTGAATATAAGATCCTATGCTTGTACTTCAAGACTGATTTTTAGCTTCATTATATTTCACTTGTAAAAATTATCTTTAACTGAGTTTCACATACAATTGTTCAACTAAAGATCTATTTATTGCTGTCTATAAAATATTCTTTATACTGTGCTTTATGCTGGACTTTTATTCAAGCAAAACTGCAGAAGGATATCATTGTGTCTTTGCTGGAAAGGCTGAACTATTGAAACTGAAATTATTTTATTCACACGTTTATGAATGCACCTTTTGTTATGTAAGACAAAAATCAACTAGTAACATCTTTAGTTTACAGTACTCATTTTTGGTGTTTTCTGTTTCAAGTTTTTTGGTTTTGTTTGGTCTGGGGTTTTTTAACAGCTAATTTTCAAATTTTTAAAATTAAAACTCTCCCATTTCCTAATCTGAAGACAATACAACATTCTATATTTCTAGTTCAATCCTGTGTCATTTAATGTTCTGGATATTAAAGCAGTTGCCTTCAGTGCACTCAGTGCAACTCTTCTGCAAGATCTTTAGAGACATACTTGCTTATAACCATCAGAAAGATCTAAAGATCTTATATCTAACTGATTGTAAAGTGGAAGCCTCATACAGATTAGTTACGCTTTCATAGCAGATGAACAGCAGTGTATTTTGGCTGCAAACAATCCTTACAGGTAGGTCATAATGAAGAACATTTGAACAAGATCAACAGGATTTTATAAATTGAATTAATGGTTCCTATTCAAACATAGCGGTAGGATCAGAAGCTATATTCCAAAGTTCACATTGTAAAAAAGACCTAGCTAAAGGCTTTTCATGTTAATAGTGATATATTTTAGTCCCTCAGCAAAAATATGTAATTGTTTATAAATTCTTGGATATCTAGATTTTATTTGTAACCAATTAAAAATATTATTAATTTATTCTCTTACAAATTATTACTCTTCCTATACATGAAAGGAGAAACACAGGCCCTGACCAATGAGAACAGATTTTTTTGCTCTCTAATCCAACCTCTAGAATCCAACACTAATTTCATTGTTATAATTGCTATAAATTGATAAATACTCTGAACACATTCTGTCTTGTTAAATGAAATTTTTTTAACTTAACAGTGCCCTACAACTGTGGTATTAAACTTTAATACAAGTGCTATTCACACATCTTAAATGTGTTATTTGTCATGTACTCCACAGGAAAAAAATATTATTGTATGTTCTTTTAAATGTTTCATCTGCTTCCATTCATCTACTAACTAATATATCATGGACTGACGTGCAAAGTCTCCCCATTCAAAGCCAGAATACAGGTCTTAGCTGGGATAACTACTTATTTCAGTTAAAAAAAATAAATATCGAGGATGTATCAAATTTGTGGGAAAAGACCAATGAAAAAAATCATGATCTACTGATTTTTTTCCTCTCTCCTCCTTTAGCCCTGTATAAGAGTGATTAGCAAGATTGTTAAATTAAAAGCCAGTTTCCTTCTATCTACCTGGTATGCCTTCCTCAGGGATAACTGGAAAGTTGATCTGTGCCTAGGAGATAACACAGTAAGTACCTGTTTCCTCCTCGTCGTCTTCTTTTCTTTTTTTTTTTTTTTATATAGTTTTAGTTTTAGAATTCCATTCCATCCCATTATTTTCCTCTCAGAATAAAGAAGCCATCACAAGCATAAAATGTTGGAGACTTGTACAGCTTCTGCAAGTCAATAGTCAAAACAGACAATTTCTATACCTCAGAACTGTAGCTGACATAATTCTGTAACATTTTTTCAGGTTGATAAGAAAAAAACAAAGGGAATAGGGAATGAAATACTGCATGGTGGTTCATAAAGGCAGAATACAATTAGGAGATCTCATATAGCTATGAATGTGCTAGGTAGAGAACTTAAAAGGAAGATTTTTCACAAATGAATCTTTATTTTCCTTACTAATTAATAAACATCATGCTGTGAATAACTGGTGATAATGTTCTAATAAGAAAAATCAATAAATTTACACCCAGGGTCACCGTAATTGATGCTGCAGAATAGAAAAATATATTCTCCATTGATCCTTCAGCAATCTTCTAACTAAAAAGGAGAGGAAAGAAAGCCAATTACTGTAGTATGCCTCTGAAAATGATAAGATTAAAACAAGCTAATTACGTGTCCTTGAATAACTACAATTTTTGATGAAAGTAAGTAGAATAAGGGCATCCTGTGTCTCGCGTACAGAGATATTACTTTTTACTAATTAAAATGTAGTAATTTTACATTTAACATTTCTTAACCAATAGGCAAACAAATAGTTAGAAAAATAAAACTTAAAAATCTCCCAGGATAAAACCTTTTGATGTTGCTGTGAACAGAGGATTAAATTGAAGAATGAAACAAGCTCCTGGAGTATTGAAGCTCAAAGAATTTTCATACATGAAGAAACAACATTTATGGAGAAAGACAAAAACCACACAAATAAAATCCTGGGAGCAGCTGTCCACTGCTTTCTGTTTTCCATAACAAGTATCTATAATGCCTTCAAGTGATTCCTGCATAGCACCTCATAGGCAGAACCCTGATGCCTTCCACTACAGGTTTATCCATACTGAAGTATGGCTGTAACAATTTATGAATGATCAATACAAAATGACAGAGAAAGTCAGCAGCATCTACTGCTCATTTTGGTCTCATGGAGTAATAAAAGAACTCATTACAAAATTAGAGTTCTCTTTTAAAGATGAAATAGGTACATAACCTTTCCTTAAAACTACTAGTAAAATTCATTAAAATATCTGGAAGCAACTACATTTCCCTTCTTTCTTTCCTCTGTTACTGTAGGTTACTTTGCCACACAGGCATCTCCTGTTGAGCCTATGCAAAGCTTTAGGCAGTTTTCCTTGACCTATTTAATTCCCTCCAATATTGTCAAATTCATTTGTTTTGATCGTACTCAGTATTCTACTCAGTGTCTCCCAAACTCACTTTTTTCTTAACATCTCATTCCCACAATATTCTAGTTAAGGTCTGTTTTCAAGGCATTCTCCAATTAATCATGTCTGGGACTCTGAGATTCAAAGCTACCACCTCTAGCATATATTCCACGTGTTAAAGTCACTGGTTAAAAAAATAAAAAAAATAAAAATAAGGACCAGGTTAATCTTTGGAGTCTGAAATATTTAAATCCACATATACTGGATGGTAAAATCCAACTGCATTTTGGTCCTTTCCTGGGAACTGGTTTAGGTTCAGTTGTACATTCTAGGATATCATTTTCCCTTTACTTCATTAGCTATATGATCCTCTTTTTGCATTTCTTCATTTTTTCACAGATCATCAGCTATTTATACTAGCCATTAAAACACAGACATAAAATCGGTGTATTTGGAGCTGCAATTCAGAAAAACTACTTACTATTATAATTGCCTGGTACTAGCTTATTGCATATACTCCAACAATGTGCGTTCGCAGCCCAGAAGGCCAATCATATCCTGGGCTGTATGCAGGGAAGCGTGGCCAGCAGGTCAAGGGAGGTGATTCTGCCCCTCTGCTCTGGTGAGACCCCACCTGGAGTCCTGCATCCAGCTCTGGAGCCCTCAGCACAGGAAAGACATGGACCTGTTGGAGTGGGTCCAGAGGAAGGCCACAGAAATGATCAGTGGGATGGAACACCTCTCCTATAAAGACAGGCTGAGAAGTTGGGGTCATTCAGCCTGGAGAAGAGAAGGCTCCAGGGAGACCTTCTTGCAGCCTTCCAATACTTCAAGGGGGCCTATAAGAAAGATGGGGACAGACTTTTTAGCATAGCAGACTGTAGCAATAGGACAAGGGGTAATGGTTTTAAACTGAAAGAGGGTAGATTTAAACTAGATCTAAGGAAGACATTTTTCACAATGAGGGTGGTGAAACACTGGCACAGCTCGGTCAGTGAGGTGGTAGATGCCCCATACTGGAAAACTTGAAGGTCAGGTTGGACGGGTTTCTGAGGAATCTGATCTAGAATCATAGAATCATTAAAGTTGGAAAAGACCTCTAAAACCATCAAGTCCAATATTCAACCCAACACCACCATGCCCACTAAACCATGTCCCAAAGTGCCATGTCTACATGTTTTTGGAACACCTCCAGTGATTGTGACTCCGCCACCTCCCTGGGCAGCCTGTTCCAATGTTTGACCATTCTCTCAGTGAAGAAATTTTTCCTAATATCTGTCTGTGATAGATAATAATAGCCTGTGAGCAGCCTCAAGATGAACCTTTCCATAATGTTCACAGAGGTCAGGCTGACAGGCCTGTAGTACCCCGCATCCTCCTTCCGGCCTTTCTTGTAGACATTGTCACATTGGCAAGCCTCCAGTCGTCTGGGACCTCCTCTGTTAACCAGGACTGCTGAAAAATAATGGAGAGTGGCTTGGCAAGCTCCTCCACCAAATCCCTCAGTACTCTTGGGTGGATCCCATCTGATCCCATAGACTTGTGGGTGTCCAGGTGGCATAGCAGGTCATTAACTCCTTCCTTCTGGATTATGAGGAGTTTATTGCTCTCTCCATCCCTGTCTTCCAGCTCAGGGAGCTGAATACCCTGCGTCTGATACCTGGTCTGGCCATTAAAGACTGAGGCAAAGAAGGCATTAAGTACCTCAGCCTTGTCCTCGTCCTTGGAGACAATGTTCCCCGCCATATCCAGTAAGGGACGGAGATTCTCCTTGCTTCTCTTTTTGTTGTTAATATATTTCTTATCCTTTATGACCGTGGCCAGATTGAGTTCTAGCTGGGCTTTTGCTTTTCTGATTTTGTCTCTGCTTGACCTAACAAGATCCTTGTACTCTTCTTGAGTTGCCTGCCCTTTCTTCCAAAGATAATAAACTCTCTTCTTTTCCCTGAGTCCCAGTAAAAGCTCCCTGTTCATCCGTGCCCCTTATCTTCCCTGCCAGCTCGTCTTGCGGCACATGGGGACGGCCTGCTCCTGCGCCTTTAAGATTTCCTGCTTGAAGAATCTCCAGACTCTTTCGTCCTTCAGGATGGTCTCCCAAGGGACTCGCTCAACCAATGACCTGAACAGGCTGAAGTCTGCCTTCCAGAAGTCCATGGTAGTGGTTTTGATGACCCCCCTCCTTTACTTCACTCAGAATTGAGAATTCTATCATGTCATGGTGGCTAAGCCCAAGACAGCCTCCGACCATCACATCTCCCACCAGTCCTTCTCTGTTTGTAAACAGGCCAAGCAAGGCACCTCCCCTGGTAGGCTCACTTACCAGCTGTGTCGGGAAGTTATCCTCCACACACTCCAGTTAACTCCTAGACTGTTTCCTCTCTGCAGTGTTATACTTCCAGCAAAAGTCCGGTAGATTGAAGTCCCCTACAAGAACAAGGGCTCGCAATTGCGAGACTTCTGCCAGTTGCTTATAGAATGTTTCATCTAACTCTTCATCTTGGTTAGGTGGTCTATAACAGACTCCCAGCAGGATATCTGCCTCATTGGCCTTCCCCCTCATCCTTACCCATAAGCACTCTACTTGGTCTTCCCAATCATTGATTTCTATACAATCAAAACACTCCCTAACATACAGAGCCACCCCACTGCCTCTCCTTCCTTGCCTATCCCTTCAGAACAGCTTATGGCCATCCAGTGCAGCACTCCAGTCATGAGAGTCATCCCACCAAGTTTCTGTGATGGCCACTAAGTCATAGCTGTCCCGTTGCACAATGGTTTCCATCTCCTCCTGGTTGCTGCCCATGCTGCATGCATTGGTATAGATGCACTTGAGCTGGGCTATAGATTTCACCCCCAGCACTGGCATGCCACTCCTAGGCTTATCTCTAGTGATCCTGGTTTTACCTCCTTCCCCCTTCAAACCTAATTTAAAGCTCTGTCGATGAGGCCTGCCAACTCATAAGTGAGAATTCTTTTCCCCCTTGGAGACAGTTGCACTCCATCTGCTGCCAGCAGTCACAGTGCCTTGTAAACCACCCCATGGTCAAAAAATGCAAAATTCTGCCGACAGCACCAGCCCCTGAGCCATGTGTTGTCCAAGTGTGCTTTCCTATTCCTTTCAGCACTCCTCCCTGCCACTGGAGGGATTGATGAAAATAGTACCTGAAAATAGTACCTCCCGCTTCATCAATCAGTTGCCCCAGTGCTCTGAAGTCCCTTTTAATTACCTTAAATTAAAGGGGAGAGAGTTGAAGGTGTCTCTGCTCACTGCAGAGGGCTTGGGCTAGATGACCTTAAAAGGTCCCTTCCAACTCAAACTATTCTATGATTCTATGATTTTTTGCTATTTCCTGTCTTTCTTAACCTAGGTATATTATATCCTGTTGTCACACCAGTTCCATTATTGGGTAGGAGTATATGTTGTGAGATTTTCTACATACATAGAGGAAGATAGCTGTAGATTCCCAGACAGATTCTCAGTAACCAGACAATAATAAATGTCAGGAAAGGGCGGTTGAAAAAGAATAACATCATTGTGGAAAACCAAATGCTCTCACTGTGGAAAACCAATCTTATAATTCTGTATTTCACCATAGTCTTGTAAATGTGATTTTATTAGGACTTTCTTGGTCACATACTTTTCAGAGAAAAACCGAACTGAAATTTAAAACAGATGTAAGAAGCTACATTTTGCCCCAGGCATGCTTTCACTAATTTTAGTTTGTTATTATTCAGTTCAGTGAGCTTGTTCAAGTTCAACATTTCAATTAGTTGTGTAACTACCTAAAAAGAAGTATCATACAAAGTCATTTGTGGTTTTGGGGATCCTGATGCTGGTTCATAACATGGAAAGTACTCGCTCATGCTGTTCAAATATGTTTGATCATACCTAGAGGACTTTACCCTAGGGACAGGTTCTAGAAAGAATGCAAGAGATTCACTTCTCTGCCATTGCATAGACACTGGCAGCAGTTCCAGGAAGGATGAAAACAGTCACTAAACCTGGTTAGTGTTCTGTGAGTTATCATCATCTGAACTAGTCAGGAACATTTCTCTTTCAGGGTCCCCTCTTGACCCATTTTTCTACACTGAAACTACTATAATGAAATACTGAATAATAATATTCAAATCATTGTACTTCTGAAAGAGAAAATAAATGTAAATACTCTGTGTTGTTACCCAATGACATCACAGAGTGCCTTAGAAATAAAATAAAAAACAGAACAAAACAAAACAAAATGAAAACTCCCACTTTTGATTCTAGTATCATTCTTCCTTTAATGTTACACTGAAATATTTCATTGAAAGCTTAGTAGAACACAGAGCACCCAGCTCTGTTTCAGCATCTGAAACGTTATGAGTACAAAAAAGAAAAATTTTAAAGGTAAAAGTCTTCACTACGCTCATTATACACCCTGTCCTTAAATATACATATGTAAAATCAAAGTGTATTATAAAATTACGTTTTACATTTTTGGCTTCACTAGCATTATATTCCATTATTAGTGTCACTAAGATGAGTATTTGCATTCATGTATGCTTCACTAAGCTTTTTTACAACTGCAACTGTCATACACCACTGAAGTCATCTTAGTATCTAACAGGCAAGTAAGAAGATCAGAGGAAATAGAAAAGACTGTTTGGAAAGAATAAAGCAAGGAAAAGTGCTAATGTTAACCTGAAAATAAATTATACTCCCTTCAGTTTTGCATTGGGCCTGCTTATCTGCTGCTTTGCTCACCTGATCTTTCTATCTGTGTAAAAAGTGTTTAAAATAATACTAGACTACAACAGCATTATTTGTAGATACAATTACAGATGGGATTCATTTCTAAGAATTAAGTGTCCAGTCTAAGTGTCATACTTAACCTCCTGTAGTCTAAGTTTGACTTTTAAACAGCAACAAAAAGAACTGGGTGTCTCCAGAGGGGAAAATCCAAGTATTTTAAACATTTATTTCAAGATGTATCCAAAGAGATTAGTTTATACTTATGATTTACTTTCAGATAGATGAAGCTGGATTATATGAATTGTATGCTTCTCATTTTTAGATGGCTTGAAGTGAGACTATGGGCAACAGGGAGTAAAAATACGACTCTTAAAACAGACTCTTGAAAACCTGCTGGCTTCAGAATACATGTGTTCAACCAGCTGCATTTCATCAGAGTAAGAAAAAGTACAAAATTCACCAGTAAAGTCTATTTCTGAGAGATTTGATCCTAGAGATTTTTAAGTGGTAAAAACTGGTGGTTGGTCCAAAGACAACTGAATTCTGTCAAAAATCTCAGGCATAGTCTAATGTCCAAAGTCAGGAGTTTCTGATATCACTCATGGTATATTAACATAGAGTGTGAAGAAGTTAGTTCAAATGATGTCATTTTCAACTTCTTCCTGGTTTAAGGGGAAGCAGTGCCTGTAGATGGGTATTACACATCCACAACTCCAATACAGGACCACTAAACGAAGACATTCTAGACATGCAGAAGCATGAATTGTATTTTCCTGCAGGCTTATTTGTAAATGACTAAAAGCATTGAATCTGCAATCTCATTTCTGAGAAGATCTAGGGTAAGTGTATCTGAAGAGCATTTTGAGAGCTTCAGTCCAGGGCTCCACTGAGCAATTTAACAGGTCTGAATTAAAAAGCATGTTTATGAGGTAAAGTTGAAAAATCTCTGTTTTTCAGAAAAAATGTTGATTCAGAAAGGCAACTGATAGGGCAACCAGTATGTTTTTTTATACATTTTTACCAAGGAACCTAATCTAACATACATCAGATGTATCACACGTAATGTGTGTCTACTTCACTACGTCATCTAAAGCTCAGGTAGATGAATTCCTGCTTCAGAGTATTTCAGTATTTTGACCAGATCTTCTATACCCTTTGCGCCTTGCCAAAAACTTTTCTCACTCTCTCTCTGAACTCTACTAACTACCTTTCTATGTTCTTTCTTTCCCTTCCTTTACCCTCGCCTTCACTTTTAGGTTTGCTTTTGTTTCGCTTTTCTCTTTCCCTTTCTCTTTCCCTTTCCTTTTCCTTTCTCCTTTCCCTTCCCTATCCTCTCCCCCTTTGGTTCTAAATAAGGTAAAACTCAATAATCACAGTGAGTTGGAATGTGAGGAATAATGCTGGCTGGCCAGATTTCTGCAGGGTTCCGTTAGCCATTCTGTATCTAACAGGGTAAGCTGCTGAAAAGGCTGTTGTTCTGTGCCTAAGAATGTGTTCTTATCACTTCTGCACTAAGAAAGACAGAATCAAAATATTTTATTCTAACTACAGTTAGGTAGTGAGTTTATGATGATTTATAAAAGGAAGCTGCCCTTTTTGAAAACTTGCTGCATAATAAATATCTGAACAGTTTCAGTTCTTTATCATAGGTCCCAGACTAACGTATTCACAGAACAGTCAATCAGTTCTGTTGTTCGAAGCCTAAAATTGACATCTGTTTGCCAACATTCTTACAAAACCTGAACTTTTAAAAATAATCATATACACATTCTGGAAGCTTTCTACATAAAGGGTCTATGCACATATGTTTAAAAGCAGGTGTATGTGTATCCTTATTGTGGTTTGTGTTTGTGTATAAACATATATATTTGATTACTGCTTTTCATTCCTTTACATATACTTGTTCTTTATGATCTATTATTTCTTTCTGGCTATAAAGCAGCAAGTGCCAACACCTCTACAACTAATGAAGCATATATCTCTGCTTTGAATACATTATAGTCATAGCACTACAGAAAGAACATTTGGGGAACTTTTAATAGCAATACAGCATGTGTTGCTATTCTAATATGTTTTAACTTTGCTGCTTCTGTAATAACAATCAAGTCTGCTACATTCATGCTACAGGTGGAAACGTTTTCCCGTTTTACATAATTCTACAGTACTGTAACTTCTTGAAATACAAGGGAGAAAAATCTCTTTCAGATTAATAGATTTTTTAATAAGATTCAATTTCTATATTCTAGGGCTTACATGATCTTGAAAATAATGAAAAATTCGTTAAAAAGTCATTATGAACTAAATCCTATTTTCCTTTCCAATTAAATTAAAGATTTCACTTTATCTAAATCCATCTATTGATATATGTACAAAAAATTTTTCACTATGGAAGAAGAAAAGTTATTAAAGCTAAAATTAAATGTACTTATTTTGTTCCTGTAGCAGAAAACCATGCAAAGACAAATGCAAACATATCTAGTAAAGTATTTGTAATAGTTGACTTGTGTAAAGTGAATAAAAATATTCTGGGGAAAATGGAGGATTCACATGCACTTGGATTGCCAGAAAAAAACCCACGTAATTTCTCTCATAAATCCAAACAGGAATGAGTAGGAAAAAGGGAATGATCATTTATGGTATGAAACATGGTATGTTATATTCCACACAGTAATTAGGTCAAATGAGTTAAAGAAAATCTCTTTTTAGTTTGAAATGAGGCTTGCACCTGCATCACATAATCTTGTACATGAAGCTAGATAATATAAAAGGAAAATAGTAATGTGCTCCCAATTTTCCTTTGGAACTTTTTGGAAGAAACTCCCTTTATTATATTTTACATTGTTTCTCCTACTTTCTCAACTTGAGAATTACCTCAATCATATTAAATTTCATTCCTGATAGAATAAATCTACTCCACTTCATCTTACAGACATTACTACTAGGCATCTAGCAACAGAAGAGTATTGTTAATATTTTAATATTAATTTGTTTCCATGGACATCAATGAACCTAATTCAAAACCATTATTCCAATTGAAAATTTGGTCAAAACCCAAAACAACTTAATCAGAAAACACCTTCTTCAAAATATTTTAAAAACATGTTAACAAACATTCAGGATCATCCTAACTTTCACACTTAATTGGCAAGGTTTTGGTAGCAGGAGGTCTACAGGGGTGGTTTCTGTGAGAAGCTGCTAGAAGCTTCCTTTGTGTCTGATAGAGCTGATGCCAGCTGGCTCCTGGCCAAGGCTGAGCCAATCAGCAACAGTGGTAGCGCCTCTGGGATAACACACTTGAGAAGGGGAAAAAAAAATCCTGCCCAATAGCAACTTCAGCTGGAGAGAGAAGTGAGAATACGTGAGAGAAACAACTCTGCAGACACCAAGTTCAGTGAAGAAGGAGGGGGAGGAGGTTCACCAGGCACTGGAGCAGAGATGTAGGGCACTTCAACTTACCAGATACCTGCTGGAAATACAACACAGCAGAGAGGAAACAGTCTAGGAGGTAACTGGAGTGTGTAGAGGATAACTTCCTGACATAGCTGGTAAGTGTGCCTACCAGGGGAGGTGCCTTGCTTGGCCTGGTGTTTATGAACAGGGAAGGACTGGAGGGAGATGTGATGGTCGGAGGCTGTCTTGGGCTTAGCCACCATGACATGATAGAATTCTCTATTCTGAGTGAAGTAAAGGAGGGGGGTCAGCAAAACCACTACCATGGACTTCTGGAAGGCAGACTTCAGCCTGTTCAGGTCATTGGTTGAGCGAGTCCCTTGGGAGACAGTCCTGAAGGGCAAAAGAGTCCGGGCAGGCTGGAGATTCTTCAAGAAGGAAATCTTAAAGGCTCAGGAGCAGGCCGTCCCCATGTGCTGTAAGACGAGCTGGCGGGGAAGATAATGGGCCCAGATGAACAGGGAGCTTTTACTGTGACTCAAGGAAAAGAGGAGAGTTTATCATCTTTGGAAGAAAGGGCAGGCAACTCACGAAGAGTACAAGGATCTCGTTATGTCAAGCAGAGACAAAACAAAAATGCACAAGCCCAGAGAGAGGTCAATCTGGCCATGGTCATAAGGGATAACGAAAAGTGGTTTTACAAATTTATTAACAACAGAAAGATAGTCAAGAAGAATCTCCATCCTTTTTTGGATGTCGGGTAGAACATTGCCACCAAGGATGAGGACAAGGCTGAAGTACTTAATGCCCTCTTTGTCTCAGTCTTTAATGGCCAGACCAGGTATCAGACGCAGGGTGGTCAGCTCCCTGAGCTGGAAGAAAGGAATGGAGAGCACAATAAACTCCCCACACTCCAGAAGGAAGGAGTTAATAACCTGCTATGCCACATGGACACCCACAAGTCTATGGGATCAGATGGGATCCTCCCAAGAGTACTGAGGGATTTGGTGGAGGAGCTTGCCAAGCCATTCTCCATTATTTTTCAGCAGTCCTGGTTAACAGGGGAGGTCCTAGACAACTGGAGGCTTGCCAATGTAACGCCCATCTACAAGAAAGGCTGGAAGGAGGATCTCAGGAACTACAAGCCTGTAAGCCTGACCATCGGAGTCCAGAGACTTGTGGTGAATGGAGTTAAATCCAGTTGGCGGCCAGTCACAAGTGGTGTTCCCCAGGGTTGATTTTGGGGACGGTCTTGTTAATAAAATAAAGACATTTCTTTATTGATGATCTGGATGAGGGGATCAAATGCTCCCTCAGTAAGTTTGCAGGTGACACCAAGTTGGGCGGGAGTGTTGATCTACTTGAGGACAGGAAGTTTCTGCAGAGGGACATGGAGAGGCTGGATGCATGGGCTGAGGTCAACTGTATGAGGTTTAATAAGGCCAAGTGCCGAGCCCTGCACAACAACCCCATGCAACGCTACAGGATTGGGGAGGAGTGGCTGGAGAGCTGCCCAGAGGAAAAGGACCTGGGGGTGTTGGTCAACAGCCAGCTGAACATGAGCCAGCAGTGTGCCCAGGTGGCCAAGAAGGCCAACAGTGTCCTGGCCTGTATCAGAAATAGGGTGGCCAGCAGAAGTAGGGAAGTGATGGTGTTCATGTACTCATCACTGGTGAGACCGCACCTTGAATCCTGTGTTCAGTTTTGGGCCCCTCACTCCAAGAAGGATGTTGAGCTGCTGGAGCCTGTCCAGGGAAGTTCAAGGAAGCTGGTGAGGAGTCTAGAGCACAAGTCTTATGAGGAGCGGCTAAGGGAATTTGGGTTGTTTAGTCAGAAGAAGGGGAAGCTGAGGGGAAACAGTATCACTCTCTACAACTACCTGAAAGGGGGTTGTGGTGAGGTGGGTGTTGGTCTCTTCTCCCAAGTAACTAGTAATAGAACAGGAGGAAATGGCCTCAAGTTGTGCCAGGGGAGGTTTAGACTAGATATTAGGAAAATTTTTTATGGAGAGAGTTGTCAAGCATTGGAACAGGTTGCCCAAGGAGGTGGTAGACTCACCATAACTGGAAGTGTTCAAAAAATGTGTAGACATGGTACTTCAGGACATGGTTTAGTGGGCGTGGTGGTGTTGGGTTAACAGTTGGACTTGATGACCTTAAAGGTCTTTTCCAACCTTAATGATTCCGTGATTTTCTGATTCCTGAAAGACTACACACCATTAAAGGGACTCACACTGGAGCAGTTTGTGAAGAACTGCAGTCTGTGGCAAGGACCCACCATGGAGAAGTTCATGGAGCACTGTCTCCCGTGGGAGTGACACCATGCTGGAGCAGCGGAAGAGTGTGAAGGGTTCTCCCTGTGAGGAGGAAGGAGCAGCAGAGACAA
Organism: Phaethon aethereus; assembly: GCF_964289735.1. Taxonomy (NCBI): domain Eukaryota; kingdom Metazoa; phylum Chordata; class Aves; order Phaethontiformes; family Phaethontidae; genus Phaethon; species Phaethon aethereus. The sequence goes on along the minus strand of NC_138575.1, from coordinate 177,534,626 downwards.
AGTGTGATGAATTGACCACAACCCCCATTCCCCATCCGCCTCTGCCACTTGGTGGGAAGAGGTAGAGAATTCAGGAGTAAAGATGAGCCCAGGAAGAAGGGAAGACATTTTTAAGATTTTATTTTCACAGAATCACAGAATCACAGAATCACTAGGTTGGAAAGGACCTTCAAGATCATCAAGTCCAACCATTAATCCAGCGCCACCATGTCCCCTAAACCATGTCCTGAAGCGCCACATCCACACGTTTTTTGAACACTTCCAGAGATGGCGACTCCACCACCTCCCTGGGCAGCCTGTTCCAATGCCTGACCACTCTCTCAGTGAAGAAATTTTTCCTAATATCCGATCTAAACCTCCCCTGGTGCAACTTGAGGCCATTTCCTCTTGTCCTATCACTAGTTACTTGGGAGAAGAGGCCAACACCCTCGTCGCCACAACCCCCTTTCAGGTAGTTGTAGAGAGCAATAAGGTCTCCCCTCAGCCTCCTCTTCTCCAGATTGAACAACCCCAGTTTCCTCAGCCGCTTCTCATAAGATTTGTGCTCCAGCCCCCTCACCAGCTTCATTGCCCTTCTCTGGACACGCTCCAGCACGTCAACGTCCTTCTTTTAGTGAGGGGCCCAAAACTGAACACAGGATTCAAGGTGCGGCCTCACCAGTGCCGAGTACAGGGGCATGATCACTTCTCTACTCCTGCTGGCCACCCTATTTCTGATACAGGCCAGGATGCTGTTGGCCTTCGTGGCCACCTGGGCACACTGCCGGCTCATATTCATCTGGCTGTCAACCAGCACCCCCAGATCCCTTTCCGCCGGGCAGCTCTCCAGCCACTCCTCCCCAAGCCTGTAGCGTTGCATGGGGTTGTTGTGGCCTAAGTGCAGGACCCTGCACTTGGCCTTATTAAATGTCATACAGTTGATAATGAGCATTTTATTGCTCATTATCCTACTCTGATTTAATTGGTAGTAAATGAAACTAATTTCCCCCAAGTCAAGCCTGTTTTGCCTCTGACAGTAACTACTGAGTGATCTCCCTGTTCTTTTCTTGACCCACAAGCTTCTCGTTATATTTTCTCTCCCATGTCCAAATGAGGAGGGGGAGTGATAGAGTGGCTTTGGTGGACACTTGGTGTCCAACCAGGGTCAGCCTACCACAACACTTTGCCAAACCCACCCATATTTCCAGTGCTGCCTCCAGTACTTTCTGCCGTTCATAGGCTCCAGGAATATTCATCTCACAAAACATAACTCTGTAATTGTCATCAATCGGCACACTGATGGGCAGAGCATAACCTACCATGCCATACCTAGAAATGATTCATCTATGCCAATACTGAAGGAGAAGAGCTGGAATGCATGCAGCAGAACTCCCTACCCTCGGTCACCATCCAGGGTGGAGGACAAGAGTTTGGTCTCCAGGGTGAACTGTCCACCATAATGCTAAAACACTAAAATTTAAAAATGGAAAAATACACTTTTCCTGTATATGCCAGTTGTGAGTTAACACAGATGTCAGGAAAATGACCACTTTATCTTTGCTCCTGAGCTCTCTGCACCACTACCACCACCCTCACTCTTTTTCTGTCACTCTTGATTACATCCTGAGTCTAGTCTTTTATTGTGTTGACTGAAGACACTAGTCATGTTAGACTCAATCTCTCTTTTACCCACTCCTCCTGCAATTATTTCTGTACTTTCTTCTATAGTGTTTAGAAGCAGTAGTGATCAAGCACCCTCCTACAGGTTGGTTATAAAGCCATTAGTATTTCTAAAAAATGTCCTCAGTATCTACTTCCACCACTATAACTGAAAGAAGCTACCTAAGAAAAAAAAAAAAAATGTTTTGAGAGACATAAAAAAGGAGATATATTATAATGGAAGATTGATGCTCCACTATATCTTTTATTCATGTTCTCTTTTCTGAGATTTTAAACACTTTTGGGCAGGGCAGACAGAAACCACCGAATCTATTGTAAGAGCAAAAAATGACCAAGAAATACAAAAGTTTAACATCAACAGAATCATGCAAAACAGGAATATATTTCATGTGTGCCGTCTATTCTGACTGTGAGACGAATTCACTTGAAGATGCATTTATTTATGCAAAGAAGGCGGCTGATACTTCCTCACAATATAGTGGGAATTCGGACTACAAGCAGCAGATGGGCGAAGGTCTTTTGATGTGGAACAGCCTGACTGGGCTGCTTGTTGAGGAATGCATCTCTTAATATAGACCACCAAATCTCACTATACTTCTACATGATGAGATCATTAGTGTATACTACTTTGAAATGAATTTTCAGAAATTAAAGATAATATTAAGGCAGGAAACTGATGCAATATTATACATTGTAATTTTTTTCCACTACATTAAACATGAAAAATCTAAGCACTTTACAAGAGAACTAGTAATTGCTATATGACTGGACATGAGTTATATTTCTTTATCTTAATTCCTGACATTTCTGTCATGAATTGTCATGTCATGTTCAGCTCAGTCACATTAGTTTATAAAATGAGACAACAAACATGAAAAAGTATGTCACAATAACCCAGATAATATGTCATCAATTTTTAGAAAAAAAAAATCTTTCTCTTTCAGTCTGGACATTATCCCCCAACCCCCCAAAAATTATATTTTTCAAAACTATAACTGAAATAATAAATTTTGAAGTTTATGTTTGTCCCTCTCTTTTTTTGACTGACATTTTTATATGTATTTCATTAACAACCGACAACTAAATGAATGTTTATAAGCTAACAAAAAAAAAAAAATAGAAACCATCAAATGTCGTTCATAATATTGAATAGAAATTTTGTTAGTCTTCTTTTCATAATTCATTCAAGATGAGAGCTGATATTCAGGTATAACATTTATTCTTCAATAAGATCTTGATTATATCCAGTTTTAGAGAGACACTGCTTAAGGTTCAAGCAGGTTAAGTGATGTGGTCAAGGTTATAGTGTGAAATTATGTATTGAATTTATTTTGGAGCATGGCACACTTCAATTTCCCTGTATACCATACTGCTTCTCCATTTCTGTTTTAAATCAAAAATCAACCCAGAATGGTATAAAGTATACCAGAACACTATGTACTGAAAAATGAAAGTACCAGATGCTTGGTGCAAAATGTAAAACCTGTCAAAAAGAGTCATTGAAAAGTTATTTTTAAAGAATATTTTAGTATGTAATCTGCTTATTCCAAGGTTTAGTCAGGGTTTTGTAAAAATTATAAAAGGTGATACCATAGCCTAATGCTGTTTGAAATTTGCAGGGACCATTCTGTTGTCAACATTGTTTTGAATGTTTTTCATTATTAGAGGAACCAATTAAAATATACTGAGACTGTGCCACATATGCTAAGTATGCTAAGTATTTGTAGAAAATTCTTATCTGTCCGTTACCTTTATTGTATTGCATTTTTTTCCCCCTGTCTTGGGGTAGTGGACTCACTTTTTTACCTTTTAATAAGAGTTTTGTGTTAAAACTGGCATGTTGAAATGCCTGACATGAGAATTCTCAAACTGTCTTAACTAGATTTTGGCACTTAATAAGCTGTAAACTGCTGAAGCTATTTGCAGACGAAGTCTCATTTTTGTCCATCAGCAGGGGGCTGGGAGCATAATTAATTGAGTGAAAGTTAAAAGACGGACAGCATGGTTACATTTATGCAAATATTGCAGGAGAACTTCTAACAGAAAAGAAAAATAGCTTGTAACTGATTGGTTTGGTTTTGGACCAAAATCCACAGGGTCCATTTAAACATTGCAGATTGTGCATATGACAATTAAGACCTATAGTGTTGGGGTTTTTTTTAATATACTTTCTGCAATGGAAGAAATAATAGAAAAAGAGAACCTTCAGTAACAATCAAAGCTCCAAATCCAGGGAGACAATTCTATTTCTGTTTTAAGCTCTCTTACTGCTCATGAATGTTAAAATAGATATAAAAAAAAAAGTATTACAAATTTCATATGATGTGTGTGCCTTCAACCATATGCCAGTCTCTGCTATTTATTTCTTTTATTCATACCCCAGTCATATGCATCCTGGTACACCAAAGATTCTATTTAATTAGTTAGTTAAAAGCTTAAATCACAAAGATCAGGACAGCTGCTAGAGGTATTAACCCAGGTGCTGCTTAGGGTGATCAGAAGTTCTTTCATTTATTCTATTTTATATTACACTGTTTTATAAGGATTTTTTTTTTTTTCCTCCTGGCTGCTACTTTGTATTGGAATGATTCCTGAGTTGAAAGTAAAAGCAGCAAATATGAACATGTGGATTGAAACACTTTTTCTTTTATAATTTGAGGCTTGTATTACATATTTACAAATAACAATTGCAACTTTGTTAATTGATTTTTGACTATGCATGAAGAGTATGATATACAGCAGATAAAACTTGTAAAGGGATTTACATACAGAATTTGAACTCTACTTCCTCTTTTGTCCTTCATGTAGCTTAACTTGAGCATCTTTTTTCAGCATGGTAACAACTGGCAAATAGTTTAGTTTTTATTAGGCAGAGAAAATACTGTATTACAGATTTACTGTAAATATACTGTGCACAGATTTCTGCTGATCTCAACATGCACAGATTTGATGGATTCTTCCTATATTCCACAGTGTTGACAATTATGCTAGAATCATCTCATACTAAAGTTGGAAAGGATAGGAAGAAGGTACCTTTAGGAAATAAAATACTATTTTCTACATCTGTATCAACAGAAAAGTAAACACTTGATTCTCATTCATGCTAAGGCTTCTTTAGACTGCTTGGCGATGCAAAGTTTTGGGCATCTTAAGACAACACTAGGTGCTCTGTGTGCGAAACTGCATCGAGCATCTGTTCAATGTAGGCAGTGGAATCTTGAGGGATACCCACTAACAGTACTCAGATACATTACCATTTAAGTTCCACCTTGGCTTGCCCCAAGGAAAATTACAATGGAAGGCATGATTTACTGTCTCATGAGGTCTAAGCACTTCTCTTTGAAATCTGCAGTTATTTTTTTATTCCAAGCACAATTTATAAATGAATTAAACTACTTAAACTTCTGAATGCACAGAGACATATAAACCAAAATCTTGCTGTCAAACATGGCAATACAGAGCATCCAGAGCTCTATAGGTGTGTTTCTGAATATAATTGTGAAAAAACAATAAAAACCAATGAAAAGTACATAAAGAGGAGATACTGTAGATCACTAATTGTAATCAGCACTGAAGTTAACTTTAGACTTCCCAATATATCAGCATTTTGTTGTTGAATATTAAACATCAAATGTTTAGTTTAAAATGGTTAACTATTAACCAGTATCAATTACCTAATGTGTGTCACCTAACTTCTACTTGCCAGGTCTCTAATAGCTGTTGCAGTCCCACCAGTGGCTACAAGAGTACGCATCATTCCATTCTCTTGAAAAAGTGGAAAATATAAAATATGTCAATTGTTCAATACTGTAATATAATACAATGCAGTGGTCAAATAGTGGAGGTACTGCTGTTGACTTAAAATATTCTGCATAAATCAGTGCTACTTTTTTCTACATTACAATGTTTCCATTAAATTAGGCATCATAAGTTGTAAAAAGTATTCAGCTGATAAATATTTTCAATAATCTCTGCCATGCCTGGAAGTAATTATCAGTCTTAATATATATATCTATGGAAAAAAAACCCACTAAATTAAATTATTTCCCTGTGAACACTGCATTGATAATGATGGTAAAAGCTTTAAAAAAAACCTTAAAATCTACAGTTATTTTTAAAAAATACATAAAAACACCTGTAAATTTTTTATGCTTGTCTGAGATGAGCAGTAACTGCAAATTAACAGCTGAAAAATAGGCAGTAATTTCCCATGGATTTTATTTACTTTGTGAAACCAGGAATTCTGTAAGGGACTTAGGAGGAAAGCACCACAATGTACCAATTTATTGTACCTATTGCTATCCTCATTATTAAATTAACAGTTCATTTTGGAATCCAATAACCCATCTGTATAACTTGAAGACATCATTCATTAATGGAGTGAAGAGAAAGAAGAGAAATTAAGACTTCAAAATGGCATTTGTCACATTATTCTGTATGAATTGCTTTTCCACCACTATCTTTAAAAGTTTCCAACCCAAGGAAAACAAGAAAAAAAAAAATAAACAGGCATCTGCCTTTTACTACCCACCCCTGTGGGATAAGTACCAGTTAAAACTACTGAAAAGAATAGCAATAAAATTCTAGTGGTTATGACTCAGTCAAGCTTGTAGCTCTTTCTTGAAAACCTCATGAAACAGCAACGTAGTAAACACATAACCACTTCTAAAAAAGTTGTCTGCCAAAATAACTCTATCAAGAAGGATTATGTAAGGTTATACACAGGATGTCATAAGCAGCATTAAATACCATACTTATGGGAATTATTAGGCCCTTTACCATAGAAGTCAGAGCATTCTGGCAAAAATGAAGTTGACTACAAGTCATTATATTTACCTAAAGTAACTAAAAAGCAGTTAACCCAGGTAACCCAGTAGATATGTTACCCTTAGAATGTAATCTTTGTAATGATACGAGAAAATTATTTAAATGCATTCCCCCTTTGCTGTATTATCAATAAACAATCTGCAGCAGATTACTTTCTGTAACACTATCTTCTCCCTCACTATAAACTTCATATTTATTTATTTATTTTATTTTCTACAGAAAATATCTTTTTATTTTTAAATTCTGCTTAGTGAACAGAAAAAGATGTCTAATAATAAAAGAAAGATAATAAAAAATATTTAATCTGGAGAATTGTTATTCAGTACCTTCTAATCTGCCATTCAAGGCAAGGTAAAGTAGATCTGGAGCTGACTCTACACTACATTCACTAGGTTAATTAAGAGAACTCTACTTGACAAAGAAATCCAGTCAAACATAAGATTTTCGGTCAGTAAAAAGTAATGATATTTTGGATTATGGCATTAATTAACAAAAAATGTACATTCTTCTGGAATATCATTTGTGAACAAATGCAAGGACATCAGAGAGAAATCTGTCAGAATATAATTAATCCTTATTTTTGACTCTTCAACATCTTTCTCAACTTTTAGATTTCATAGAGTGCCATGTGAATTTGAACAACAAAATTAGAAAGCTTGAACCGATACCTTGTGAGGGCCAGATTTTTAAACAGTATTAAAAAAAAAAAAGGAAAAAAAAAAGCTGAAGAGGAAGATTGTGGTGTTTTACTTATAATTTAATTTGCCAGGAGTTTTAAAGGTCCTGTAAACTCATATTCTCATTAATCTCAAATTTTAGCTATGTGTTTGCTCAGCTTAAGTTTGTCTATGCATTTAAATATTCTATCTTCCAGTCTTAGGTTTTATCTACACTTTTTTTTGGTTACTCTTGTTTTTGGTTGAGATCAATACATTTGGAAATTAATTGAAAGTTATAATACAGAAGATATGTAAAAGCACATGTTTCTTTTTGGGCTGGAACGACTTGGCCTTTGAACACGACTGAAAACCTTACAATGAAAAACATTGTTCTTAATTAATGAGCCACAGTTTTTGACAAAACAGTAGCAGATTAAAGGAGCAGCACATCTGGGGAAAAGTTCCAGCAACTAGTAAATCTCTAAGAGGCTCTTACAAAGGAGAATATACTGTATGTCAGTATTCAGACATCACTGGTGTAAATAACTGTAAGTAGTTGTTCTGGTTGGAAGATTTGCTATGAGTTTACACTATCATAATAGCATTCCTAGTGAATGAATGGTGCTGTATCATCAGTGCAGTCTTCTAACCCTCTGAACATTAAAGTTCAGTAGCATGCAAAAAGGGAATCACAAGACTGCTGTCCCCTTTCACTACTTACTCAGACAGCAAAGAGTACCGGCACAGGAAACTAAGCTTATCTCCTGAAAAGCTTTCCGATAGCAGATATCTTTACTGGGCACAAATCCATGGATTTTACAGAATAGAGGATATGTTCTTTTGTTCAGTAATACCAGATGCAAACAGGTCCAGTGATTCAGATTCCATCTGAGGCATTATGTCCATTCTAATCAATAAGAATTGTGTTCCCCTGTTTTAGAAGAGTGATGTCTTATAAATAAGAAATTGGCTCAGTGACATGTGTTTGTACACAGTCACAGTTTGAAAATGTTAGTCTAACACTGTTAGTATTTTTTACATAGACGGGTAGAAACTTTATGCATCAAGCTGAACCCTCATTTACACAGACCAGAGTCAGCTCTGGCATAAAGTTGGGAATAAAGCTCTAGCATAATGTTGGCATAAAATACCCATTATCATGGCACTTCACCTGAACTGATAACATTTTCAGAAACATCTTGATTTACATTAGAAGGTGTTATGAATACAGACATCATTACACAGCAACCAAGTTCCTGAGTACCTTAATGCACTGGACATTTCAAACACTGATAAATTAAAACATTAAAACACCTGAAAATCACTTTGCAGATATAATTTTATTATGACTCAATTCCAACCTGAAATATGAAAATAACATCAGAAAATATCACTTTCTACTCACAGCTATAAATTCTCCTTGGCCACCATACCTGAAGAATAAAAACTCCTGGAGACAAATATGTTGAACTGCATTATATAAACATGTTGTAATAAATCTGTTCAAATGATTTATCTTTTCAAAACATACTGTACATGACTATTCACATATAATTTTTAATTTTTTTTGTTAACTGGTTTTGGATATCTTACAGGTACATTGGGGTTCTCTAGAAAAACGTAACTACTTATTTTCTATTCAGTAAAACAAAACTCAAAAGAAGTTATAACTCAAAGAATTATATTGCATCTAAATCTGTACAGATATTTCAGGATGTCTGGAAACCTTAAACTAGGTTCAATCTTCACTGACTTTAGGAACTTGATTGAAGTAAATTGGGAACATAGCCACTGTAGGCTTGCTATATTAAATAATCAGACATATGTCCTTTCAAAGGCACTTCACCTTGAGGAAGTGCCCACTGCTTTATCCTGTTCTACCTAAAGTCTCAGCTGATGATTCTCCTACATTGAATGCCTCATGATAGCGTGCTGTTTTGGGTAGGATGGATCTGTTTTAAACACAAAGAACAGTCATTACACCAGAATTCAGGAATGAAAATACAACTTTTTCAGAGAACATAGCTTAAATTTTGCAAGATGATTCTCTGAAAGGGAAAACATAAAGTTTTTCTCCCTATCATGGCAGTCCATCAAACAGTATAGGTTTTATTGATGTATCTTTCTTCTTCAACATACTATACTGAAGTCAGTAGAACTTTGAAGAGGGAGCAGAGGAGAGAGCAGCTCTTTGTGAATAGCAGCTGTACAATATAATTTAGATGGATATGTAGCAAAAAATTTGAGATGACATACAGGCAGAAGTCATACAGGAGACACACCTGCGTTGTTTAAGAAATTTAAAGGCACTGTTTTTGCAGCTATAAAATATCACTGTATTTCTGTTTCTTGTACTACTAAGAATATTGTAAATACTGCTCAATTGTTTTTTTGTTCCAAAGAAAATTGAATTGTTCATCACCACGTTTTAAAGGTATAATTGAGATAAAGTTTAGAAACTACTTTGGAGTTTGGAATTTCCTGGTTTTTGACTGCTTCATTTCTCAAACCTTAATATTGCACTAAAGCCTTTTTTTCTTTTTCTTTTTTTAATTTTTTTTCTTCATTATATCTAAAGACTGTACACAAAAAACATGTGGGGAATAACTAAAAGAAACACCCACACAAGGGAGCAAGAATCCACAGCTTGTATTGATCCTGGCATTTTCCCATGTTCCAACCAAATGAACAAGCCACAGGTGCAACCAGAAAGAGCAGGTGATCAAAACAAACTGTTATTGTGATGGGAATAAACATGAATTTTTGTCCATAATGTATTCATCTCAAGGTACATTGGTGCATCTGTTATATATTTACCAGCAGTGTTGATGTCTGCCAGAAATTTTAAAAGAATGTAAAAATGAAAATCTCTGAATTCATGCACCTTAAAGATATATTCAGCAGCTTGTTTGTTTCTGATTTCCTTGTCTGGAATCTTAAACAAATTAATCTAATAGTACAACTAACATTCAGTAACATAAGCAAGTCATGTGCTCTATAGACTCACTATTCAGCAACATGGGGAGAAGTGAGTTAGGAAAACATGCTGAGATTTCAATACAAAAAGTATCACATCATATACAGGCATTTCTTCACAGTTCTTTTGCTTTCCATGTGGTTGTTCCCACTGTTGTTCCTTCTTATCAGCTTGCTAACCTGCTACTAAACCAACAGAGAGGCTTATCTAAACCAGTCAGTACTGGCCATTTTATGAACAACTATGTTATGAAAAGGTAGGTATTTAGAAGTGAGCAAGAGTTGAACCAGTATATTGACCAAAGCAGGGAATTACCTTCTACAGCCTTTAATATAAAAGATGTGGATGCTGTAAGAGCAGAATTAATAGGTGGAAGGGCTGAGACTAGTGTGTTGTTCCTAAACAGCATCTTTGACCAGACAGACAGTAGTGTGCTAGGTGGACTAGTCTGGACTAGATCTGGAGCTGGACTAGGCTAGACTAGATCTGGACTACAACTGGACAAGGTGACAACCTGTCAGGTATTTCTTATGTTCTCATCTTTACTCTGAACACTATTAACTCTTGCATCTAAGAAATTAAACTGAAATTTCCTAAACAAAATGTGAACTCCAATTTCACAATTGTTTCTTGACTCTAACAATCACACCATATCTAAAATTAATCACATGTCCTCTGCCCTTGCTGTTCCTACTCTCACCTCATTCTCTTAACATTTCCAGCAACAGCAAAGATGGATTTTCTTCCCCCTTCTCTCCTTCTGGCTCCAGAACTTTTGCATTTCTGGTTGTTCATTTGTTTCATCGGGATGAATTAGAAATGCCAGGTGTTCTCCCAATAGATTGATGAGTGGGGCACAATTCTGAGAAGTAAGAAAGACTTTGTCATGTTTTAGCCCCAGCTGGTAACTAAGCACCACGCAGCTGCTCTCTCACTCCCCCACGATGAGATGGGGGAGAGAGTTGGAAGTGTAAAAGTGAGGAAACTCATGGGTTGAGATAAAGACAATTTAATAGGTAAAGCAAAAGCCATGCACACAAGCAAAGCAAAACAAGGAGTTCATTCACTACTCCCTATGGGCAGGTAGGTGTTCAGCCATCTCCAGGGAAGCAGGGCTGCATCACGCATAATGGTTTCTTGGGAAGACAAACACCATAACTCCAAACATCCCTCCACCCCTTCCTCCTTCTTTGTCCCAGCTTTATATGCAGAGCATGACGTTATATGGTATGGAATATCTCCTTCGTCAGCCTGGGTCAGCTGTCCCAGCTGTGTCCCCTCCCAGCTTCCCATGGACCCTCAGCCTTCTTGCTAGCACACCAGCACGAGAAGCTGGAGTATCCTTGACTACTTAGCAACAACTCAAAACATCAGCACGTTATCAACATTTTCTCATCCCAAATCCAAAACATAGCCTCACACTAGCTTCTATGAAGAAAATTTACTCTATCCTGGCTGAAAGCACGACATCATCCACCCCTTATTCCATACCATTTACATTATGCTCAGGTACCACACTATCCAATACAACCTCTATTTACCACCACACCCCTTCCCATCCTTTAATATAATACAGATTATCGTCCCCTCAGACCATAGACCTCCCCGCAAAATGTCCATGAAATGTTCACAAATGTCCATGAAATGTCCATTGTTTTCATTTAGTCCATGACTTTGGGCTCCATCCCTTACGGTGGTCACTCAGGACAGGTGAGGTGGGGTGTTGCATGGAGTTACTAGGCACCAAAGCCAGATCAGGTCAGGTCACTGCTGCAGTTGCACTGCTTCTCCTAGGGCTTGTTCTCCGTCCGTTCAGATGGTTCTTGCTATAGTAGTTCCTATAATGTGCAACTCAACCTGCTCCTGGCATGGGCTTATGCACGGCCACAGACGCTTCGGGGTGTCCTGCTCCCATATGGACTTATCCACAGGTCACAGTCCCTTCAACTCAAGTTCACAGTGGAGTTCCAGACTGTCCAGTACAGCAGCACAGAAAAAAACAGCGATTCCCTGGCCATCTGCCAGCCCAGGCCCAAGGCCATTGCTGTTATCAGAATCTTCCCAGGCACAGCAGGGTCAGACGATCAGCAGTACAGCAGCACAGCAGCAGCAAAAGCAAAAAGCAGCCACTAACGAGCACTAGACTTTAATATACGTAAGGAAAGCAAACCCATGGCAAGCACAGGGGCCTGGCAATTAATGGCTAAACAGCAGTAACAGCTATAAATTCTATCTAGCACATTCCAACCAAACCTGTCATTATCTCAAACCCTTCGTGCCCCATGTTGGGCGCCAAAAAGTACTGTCATCATTTAGCCCCAGCTGGCAACTAAGCACCACACAGCCACTCCTTCACTCCCCCACGGTGGGATTGGGGAGAGAATTGGAAGAGTAAAAGTGAGGAAACTCACAGGTTGAGATAAAGACAGTTTAACAGGTAAAGCAAAAGCCATGAACACAAGCAAAGCAAAACAAGGAACCCATTCACCACTGCCCATGGGCAGGCAGGTGTTCAGCCATCTCCAGGGAAGCAGGGCTCCATCACGCATAATGGTTTCTTGGGAAGACAGACACCATCACTCTGAACGTCCCTCCACCCCTTCCTTCTTCTTTGTCCCAGCTTTATATACCGAGCATGACGTTATATGGTATGAAATATCTCTTTGGCCAGCCTGGGTCAGCTGTCCCAGCTGTGTCCCCTCCCAGTTTCACGTGCACCCCCATCCTTCTTGCTAGCAGGCCATCATGAGAAGCTGGACTATCCTTGACTGCTTAGCAACAACTCAAAACATCGGCACGTTATCAATATTTTCTCATCCCAAATCCAAAACATAGCCTCACACTAGCTTCTGTGAAGAAAGTTAATGGTATCCTGGCTGAAACCAGGACAGACTTAAATCCCATGCTATACTCCTCAAATTCCTTGCAATCATTCTCACCATTAAATCATTATGTAGGAAGTCATAGCTACTGTGGCCTTGGCAACCTCCTCCTTCAGTGATCTACTCAGCTATAGCAAACGTACAACATCAGTGTCAGAAATGTTTTTAGACTCATCTATTTTCATGTGTATATAAGTAAATTTTTAAAATGACATGCAGATAGTAAAATTCTGAACACGTTTCAAGAATAAGCCTGGGATAGGAACTATTCCCATCAGATGATTTTGGCTACCTTGCTTAGAGACAAAGGCATGTATGAGTGTACATTATTTAGTGCTAACTGATCTCAGTGCCAGAAAACAGTCCTAGGCATCTTTATTTATCTACTATAAACATAACCGTACAGACAGAACAAAACATTTGTGATCGAAACACCCTGACCACTTGCTATATGCTGTACTACTTAACTTTCTTTGTTTTCCCCTGAAAACTTTTAAAATAATTCAGAATGTATCACACATAATTTTCTTCACAAGTTTAGCTCTCAGCTGTTTAAAAACACTGTCAAATTATAATAGCACCTGGATTGTGAAACAGGATAAAGGGCTGATCTTTGGCACTGCTATTCAATACCTAAATACAAATATTTTCTAAGGAACTGCTTAAAATGATTGCTTTTGGGATGAGATTTTCTGCCTAACTTTTACTGTAGATGACTTTTAAAAGGATGGTCTTGGAAAACATTGTATATCATTGTCACTCCTTTCTCAAGTGGCTTAAATGATGTTCCCTTATCCAAAGCTTTAAGTGTCTTTATATTCTTTCTTATATTATGTGGAATAGGAATTAGTGCTCATTAGAGTGGCACTCAGACTACATCTACGTTGCTAACTAAAAGTGACCGAAACATTGCCTGTATAGTTGGCACATACCTAAAATCATGCCAGGGAGTATAATCAGAATTAACCACAAGAAAATCCTGGTACACTGTTTGAACCTTTGGACAGAACCTGTTTCATTCACTAGTATACTGGCATCAACTTAGTCACACAGTTTTTTTCAGGAATGCAATCTCTCACATGCCATGAGATGCACCTAACTCCACAAGTCTCATAACAAGAAGGGACATATTGTTTGACCGTGAAAAAGGAGAGAGACATGTTAAGTAGTGTGCACCAAGTGGCAGCACTGCCATCTCTCTCCTTCCTCCTGATCTGATAGACCTGATACTATGGGTACAGATGATCAATGAATTCAGGTGTTCTGTGGTGTCATACAAGGTTGTGTTACATGAGTGTGCGTAGGAAGGAATCTTGTTCTTTGGTAGTGACAGAAGTAACGATGTCCCTCCAAAAACCTTTGGTAGCTCCATTACCATTTCCCAGCCATAGTAGAGATGCATACTTGTAGAAGTTACAGCTATACAAGATTCCTGGTAGAAATAAACAAATGCAATAAATGGTAACTTACACTTCTACTGTTTATTGCTTCTTACTTGCTGAATCAGCTGTCTGGTTACAGAGCAAATTTCCATGGATTCTTTTCTGCAGAAGCCAGAAAATATCTGTAATTGAATGGAGCTCTTAAAGGTTTGAAGCATTTTAGCTGTGAGAGTACAACTCTCTGAAGCCACTAGCAACTTCTCTTGACATTTTTATAACTAAAATCAGCTCAACCAGCTTTTCAAATTTTGCAAAAATGAAATTGCTTCAGGCAGAGACCTGGTGTGCCCAGCTTTAAACTGAAATGATTTTTTTTATATCTGAGATAAACGGCTGAAAATCAGGGTTTATGTCAGATTTGCTGGCACAAATAGAGAAGGTGCTATATAATAACACTGAATAAGCTTGCTTTTATTTCCTTCTATTCTAGATTATATCTAGAATATAATCTAGATCAGCTTCTCAACACATGCAAATTGGTGACTGAAATCAAGAAAAGCTATAGACATTTACAATATAGCTGACAAGCATATATCTGTCTGTATAAGGCCAGACATGTAGACCAGGCACAGCTCCTACCTAAATTCCTTGCAAAGCTGTTGAACTATTGTTGAGTTACTTCAGTGCCATAGTTCAGAATATAGATTGCAAGCTAAATTATATAAGAGCTTAGAAAGAGAGATTATTTAATCTTTGTCTCTCAAGAGTGACCTTTGAACTTAATCTTTTACAGGAAGCATGACCTGCTTCTATGTTATTTGAGCATTTTATGGGACTTCTACACTTTTTCCCACTACTCATTGTCATTATAATTGTCTGTTTCAGGACTCTAATTCAACAATATTTTCTCTACTGGCTCAGATACATGGACACATAACTGTACCAAACATAGACCAGTTAAGTAAGTAATTTTAGTGTGATGCATCCCATCAAAATGCAGATATCAAGAATAGATCAAATGAATCATGTTTATTTTTTCCCATTGATTGCAGGTATTGTAAATTGATTAGTTTGGGTCTAGATATCTCCATTTCCAGTCTTAGGTAAAAAGAATTCCACTGTAAGCATTCAGAGTTGGTAGTCAAGGAACAGCTAGATTTCACACAAAGGTGAAACAAATATACAATCTCAGTATAAGGCTGTCATAAGAGCTAGAAACAAAAAGCTAAGAACGAGGAAGCAATGAGATATTAGCTAAAGGTACCAAATATATATTTGACATAAGTGCTGTCAAGGGTGTTTTGCCTTCCCCGCCCCCACCCCAAGAAATCTCCTCAGAGTTTTAAGGGAGGGAAATGAAGGAACACTGCAGGTAGGCTTACACATGTTTCTAAGGAACCCATGCCATACAACACATGCCTTACAATGATTTATGACTAAAAATAATGACAAAGGGACAGAGATGGCACATGTCACACACTGCTCAAAGGTTTGTGTTTGAAACTGTGATTAATGTGAAGTGAATATAGGTCGGGGTAACTTAAGAATGGTCTTGAAAAGGAAAATTGAGAGATGGTATTTAATGTGATAGAAAGGACAAGACTTACAAAGATCTTCTAAAGATTTATGGTGGCACAAAGTTATGAGAGCCTGGACAATTGTTGTAGTTTTGTGGAGAGGTACCACAGACCATGAATCAGAGTCAATGTGGAAGAAGAACCTGAAAATTTAGATACATTCTGGAAATTAATTAAAGATATTACCCAACTCACAAACAGGAAAGTGAAGTTACCTATCATAGCAGAGGTGAAAGAAGACTGTGAGGGGGCAAATGAGGTGTTAAAGCGGTAGGCTCACCATATTTGCTCAGAGAGATTATAGTTTGGAGATAAGAAAGATAAGAAGGGGGAGAGAGAGAGAGGGACAAATATGTGATCAGTACAGGAGAAGAAAGCATAGTCAATAATCTAAAATATTTTCTGCAGACTGTGTTCATCTCACATAAAACCTAAAACTTAGTGGTAGTGCTGCCTTATGACAGCCAGTGGAGGGTGAAAAAAATAGTAATAATCCAAACCACTGCTTAAGTCATTAAGAGTAGATGAATCACATATTATAAATATCAATGAAGGTAGCCTGGACAATAATTGCAGGTGAAAATCTCCACACTGTAGAAGTCTAGAGGTGGAGGATATAACTTTATCAAGTATTAAAGGTGAAGAGAGTTAACAGGGCTGAAACATAGCTCTGTAGAAAACCCACAAAAAGTTATACTGGTGATATCTGTGTTTCCACACACAAAGTTCTGAAGTAATGACTGGGTAGGCAGGAGGAAAACTGGTAAAGGACAGAATATGTAAGCTGAGAGAAACTAAGATTTTGTCCTGGATTTTCTTCCTGGAATTCCTTAAATTCCTGGAAACAGAGCACCACTGACTGGAGGATGTTGCTGATGAATCAAAGGCAATGGGCTTACACCAATTCTGTAGTTTGCAGAGGAAGCCAAGATGAGAAGATTAGAGACGGATTTGTTCATCCTTAACAAAAAAGGGTTGGGAGAGGCTTTTATGGCCATCAACAACTACCTCATGAGAAGGTATAAAGAAGACAACCAGGTTCAATAGTGCACAGAACAAAGTCATGCAGCGAGTTAGAAGACAGGAAATTCTGTCCCAAAAAGAAAAACAAATAAATGCTGAGTGTGGGCACACACCGAAACAGGCTGGCCAGAAAGGCTCTGGTATCTCTATCCTTGGAGACATTCAGAATGTGTCCTGGACACATCCCTGAGCAACCTGCTACACCTGGATGTGTTTTGAGCAAGGCACTGGACAAAAGACTTCCAGAGGTCCTGGAAAAATCTACATGATTCTAAGAAAGGACAAGATTATTTATTTATTTATTTATTTTAATACAAACAAACTGGAGATTGCTTATATTATGAGGCAGACACAGGACAGGCAGAAAGAGTGAGAGATTAACTGAAGAGTATGGGCGAAGAAAAAGCATGGTCATGAAAAAGATGAGAAGATTTTCTTCAGTTTCAACAGTTGTAAAGGTGATTAATTTTATCTTATTAGACTCATGAAAGGTAAATAGAAACATTATAGTGCTAAACAAAAACTTTAAATCTACAATTTGCCAGTTTCTTTCCCAAATTATTGCACATGTTAACCTACTTTTTTGTTGATTTTTTTAATTAAATAAATACATAAGAATTCCCTTCTAGCTGAAGAGAATACCACCCTACTTGTCTTCACAACTTAATTTACTTACAAGTAACCATTAAGTTTGCAACAGGACCACACTTGCCTTTACTATTACTCTATACTTCACCTGTTTATGATGTCAGCTTTCCTGTCTGTAGAAGGGAAACAATGAAAAAAGCTTGCTTTATAGTCACTGAGCTCTTCAGATGGTGAGAACTGTAACTGTTAATACTGTGGATTCTGAGAGAGAATAAAGACAAATGTGATAATCTCCATTGTTTTTTCCCCTCCTCAAATACCTGAAAATCCTTTGTCTACCTATCTCCCACAGGCATCTGTGTAAGTTGACTCCAAAAGGAGCTACTTCATGTCCTTTGGGTTAGTCGTTTCTGCAGATATATTTGATGTACGCAATGTTTTACAAGCTTTCCAGAAAAGTATTTTCTAAAAGCAGCAACTGCAAGGCAGAAATGAAAACTGCAGAGTCAGCAAGCAGTAAAAACAGGAAATCATAGGGGAAAAGATACTTGAGGCTCAGCCTTGTCCCTGTTAGAACTTCTAGGTCTTAAATGGTTAGAGAAGCAACTAAAGAAGACAGATATTTTAGAAAAATTATTATAAACTTATTATAATTATTCAACTTAAACAGGACCTACTATATAAATAGAATTATTATTATTTTTGAATTAATCCAGTTAAAAAAAAAATATGTTTGCAGTGGCCCTTTAAATTGCCAGCCAAACATTCACATATTTAAAAAAAAGGAAGGTATTATGGTCATTTGAAAGCTTATGATTGTTATGCCCTATTCCATTTTATATATGGGTTCTATGATTTATTGACATCCCAGTATAAATGGTTCTTTATTTTCTATTCATCCTAACCTTGGTCAAATAATACCACCCTACTTCTCTTCACAATATTTTCCTAATATCTCAGCTCATTTAATTCTATTGATCCACTGAAGAGTATAATGGCAATGAAACTGGAATTAATAGCACCTCCCTTCTCCAATGCTAAGAGCTTTCCTATTTAGTCTGTGGACCATCACACAAAATCATAAAAGTAGACAAAAAAGCAGACTGACCTTTATCAGCTACTATTGTGTTGCAAAATTCAGCAAAGCCCAGAACATCATTTTCAGTTTTATGGCACTGTTTTCTTAAATAATAAGGGGAATGGGGGGGGGGAGGAACTGACCCCTGTTCAGCATTTACTTAAGCAGAATTGGCATTAATAGAGTATTCTGTCAAAAATTCAAGCCCAGGAAAATGTATGGCTTTGTCCACAGCAGCAGCTATCTTAGTAGATTGCACTGTCACTGCTTCACACAAAGAGCATTGCAACACCATTAGTGGACATAAATAATGCACAAGCTCTTATGCAGTACTCAGCTAAGTGCATGGAAACCTTGGGCTCCTGTTGTCAGAAATTCAATGGATTAGTACCTAGATTTATTTTAAGTCTGTAAAGCACTTTGTTCTTGACAGCGTTCAAAGTAGAAAGAGTGCTATCCTGAATGTGCATCTTAATACTGTCATTCGTGTCTTGTAAGAATAGATGAAATATGGGATGCAATACTTCTTTTTAATATTTAAAAGTTTTCACTGAGTGGACGCAGTACACACATATGCACACAGATACATATATGTGTTTATAGATATATTTATAAGAACACAGTAACCCATGGTTACCTTATTGATCTGGAAAGGCAAAAGAGATATATGCAATTTAATTTTAGTAAGGAAGAGTACCATCAGAATTGCAGATTATGAAAATAAGTACTGATAAACAAATATATTATCATTATTACCTGTTTTTCTTTGTAAATGGGATGTGCCCTTTGCCAGATTCCTATATATATATCACATTTACAGTTCCATTACAACACAAAGTACTTAGCTCCTACAATGAGCATTACTGAGAAGAGATCATATGGTTAACTGAGATGATCATGAATATTTTCATCTAATTACTAATATTGAGAACTCAGTAAAACTTTCCTTACTACAGATCAAATAGTGTTCTTGTACAAGTTTACAACAAAATGTCAACTTCCTAGTTTAAAAAAAGGCAAAAAAACAACACACAGAAAACCAGAACTTTTCAAAACCATCTTTTAAAAGCATGTGAAATATGTTCAAGAAATTGCTTCACAGCAATAGAGACTGTGGGGTCTATTTGCCTCTCAATGTTCTGGAGAGTTAAGCATGATAATCCCCCATGCATTGAGAGGATAACAGGACCCTTTGTGTAGATTAAAAGCAGTTTTCTATTGATATCAGGGTGGTAATGCAAGAACAGCAATATCTCATGTGAAGGTCAATCTTTCACAATGCCACTAAGACATAAAATCTTCGTTTGAAATAATAACAGTTACCTTTTCTCTTTGCCTGCATGGTCCATGAATTTCCACACAATTCATTGAACTAGCAGTCAATGAACTATTCATTATTGAACTCAGTGATTTAAAAGTCACAATATGTACGTCATTAATGCCCATTTGGAAAAAAAGGTCAAATTCCAGAAATCTTGGTAGGTTTTGAAATATACTAAAAACATATTGTGATATCTACACAATAATCTTTGAAACATAAAATCAGAATTGCTTTGTTGCCAACTTTTTGATATCTGCAGCAAAACCCTACCCTCATCCAGGGGAAAATGAACTGTTTGTCCCCCCTCGACTACTGGAAGATATATGAGCTTGTCTATTCAGCATGCAAAGTTCTGCACTGAGTCCAAAAGTGTTGCAATTTGTATAGCCTCATGTTCTAATTGTAACAGAATTTCTGTTAAAGCTGTTCTCCAGGTCCTCTGTACTGTACCTCACAAAAGAAAGCTCTTTTTAAAAAGAGAAGAGAGATACAAGAGATAGGAGAGAGAGGAGAGAGAAGGAGGAGGGGAGGGGAAAGTGAGAAACAGGGAGTGAGAAGAGACAGGGACGGAGAGGGGAAGGAAGGGAGGGAGGGAGGGGGAGAGAGAGGGGAAAGGGAGAGTGAAAAGGAGAGAGCAAAGACAGACAGAGACAGGAAGAGAGCCCAGTAAAAAGTCATAAAGCAGAAGAGAGAGAGGATGAGACAAAATAATAGGCGAAAAAGAAAGAAAAATAGAAAAATAAATAAATAAATGGAAAGCGATGAAGAGAATGAGAGACAGAGAGAAAGGAACGGAAAGAAAAAAGATACTGTTTTGTTCCTATGTTACAGGATTACTGCTGCGTACAGTATTCATTTGGCTTTATTTATGTTTTAATATATATTCTTTAAACACTTTAGCATGAAGCCTGAAAATACGGAAATTAGTAACAGGTACGTGTATCTAAAATGCCGGCGGTGCTCATTAAACACAACTACAACAGGTACCACGCAGCTACGAATCCTATTGCAAGCCGTGAGCAATAGGTGGCGCCTTTCCCCTTTCTGAGGTCCTGTAGCCCCTGCTCATATTATGGAAAACCTGTTTTCATAAGTATTTTTCAAAAACTTACGTTACTTCTTTTTAAAAACTTACATTCTTTATGAAAAACATGAGGTTTTGATCAATTCATAGACAGGTTTTTGCAGTGTTATAGGAGAGCTGACAAACTTACACCAGAGCTGCACAAATCATGGAATTAATGACTTTGATATAGAACTTTGTATTTTCCAATATTACTGAGAACCTTGATCTTACTCCCATGGTTGGTATAATTTTTCTTATTTTTTAATTTTTTTTTTTATAATTAGGAAGGAGTCTCACTTTCAAAGAAAATTACCCTTTATTATTTGGCAAAATTGCTGCTGATCTGATTAGTTTTTAAACATTTCTATGAAAAACATATATTGTTGGAACTATTTGTCTACATAATTACAATTCTTAATACAAAACATACCCAATATAGAGCTTTTATTTTGTTCGTCTTACCATAATGAAAAATGAAACTTTCCAAATATTATATATCATATTAAAATGATATTTGAATATGTGAACAGACTGCCTACTGATTAACTACATATTCATTTTAAAGTAGCATGAAAACATAAATATTAAAACAAAATATGCTAACTGTAAGCCTGAAATCCTGGTTCAGCTGTGAAACCTATTTTTACATCAGTGTTTAAAAGATTTCATTTTTGTTTCCATAAGAGAGGAAAGGGATGTCTTTTCCTTAAGAAAAAAGAGTTACTTAAAACTCTGCCTTACATTCCCAAAAAGGACAGAGTACATACCCATCTACGCACATACACATGCGGACACAAGGGCACATTGTATATTCATATACACAATCCTATTATTCCCAAAGTAGAGTTATTTTAAAAGCAAAGAGATAATTGATTAGCAGTGCAAGACATTTTCTAATGCTGGGAGGCAAAGTTAAGTTTCTTATCTAGTTTCTGTTATCAATATCTTAAAATGAAAACTACATTTCAAGAGCAAAATTATGATATCATGATAAGAAGTTTCAGGCGTAACTAAGAGTTTTGCATTGATTAATAACTGGAGTTGGAAGGTAAAAACAGCTTCCCTTTTAAGAAAGAGACTCTCTTTTCAAGGAGATCACCTCACATCATGGAAAATGCAGAAGTGAAGATAAAGTGGTTTGTAATATTATTAAGTTAGAGTAGTGGATATCAATAGCTTCGTTCCATGTTGTTGCTCTGTACGCTGCATACTTGAAGTAAATTACCAGATTAAAATAGGAATTCATGTTAATCATTTACAAATTCCTGTGAGTTAAGATTTTTACAGAATAATAAAATGACCTGAGAACAATCTAAACGTACAGTTATGGTTGGTATATTTATAAACTCTAAAAATACAAAATATGTCACAAAATCACAGACTGGTTGAGGTTGGAAGGGACCTCTGGAAGTTATCCTGTCCCACACACCTGATCAAGCAGGGCCATGTAGACCCAGTTGCCCTGTACTGTGTCCAGATGGCTTTTGAGTATCTCCAAAAATGGAGACTCCACAATCTCCACAGGAAACCTGTGAATATCTATAATGTAAGACTTTTCAGTTTGCTAGCCAAACAACTGCAAATTTGATATTAGATTTGAAACTGGCTTCCTAAAATCATTACTGCAAATGTTTCTTGCCCACTTTGTCAACCAGTAGTAGTATTCCTACCTTTCCAGTAACTCTTCATTTAGACATACATCCAAGCAAACAATGTTTGTCATGTTTGATTCTGTAGCATCTCTATATGCTCTTTGGTACTTCATGAAGATAGAAGGAATATGTGATATAAGTCATCTAGCTAATTAGGATTTTTCAGCCACCAGCATGGCACCCTCCAACACTGTGGGATTATGACAGGAGAAAAATAGTGTGTTTCAGTAAAAGAAAGATGATTAGTGGTAACTTGAGAGTAGAGACACCTCCGTGGGACAGAAGAGAAAGAGAAAGGGAATATGGAGACAGGCATATTGAGGTAGGGCATGGGGACACTTTGACAGAAACTTCACTAGGCTCCCTATTAATTTGAATTTAACACTCCTTGTCTACTAACAGACATAACTTATCCATTTTTTTTATGTTTTCTTCATATACTCTGATTCAACAGACCATACACAGGGGAGTTCAAGTCATATGCATGCAGCTACGTAAGTACTTGTGGAAAATGGACTGTAGCTGGTATCCTCAATTACCAACATACTGATTCTATAGACCTAAGACACCCATTCCTCTTATATGCTGCTTTGCTAAATTTGGAACCAGTCTAAAAAAACATAGACTATTGCATTCAATAGTATATAATGGGTGAAGAAAAATGAGCTAGAACAAAATCTAAGACTGACAAGTCTTATTTAAATGCAAGTTTCCTTAATTTTGCATTTTGTTTAACTTTTGCATTGCTTTAGGCTTGGATAATAAAAGAGGCTGGTCAGATTCACTTTGCTTACTTACCAGGTTCTAAACATTTTTTATTTTCAGGCACTTAGACATTACAAGCATGAGAACAAATATAAACAGATAGATACCTAGATCTTGTTATTGTTTCTTAACATGTTCACCCTGTAGCATATAGATACACTTAGAACTGTAGAAAATATTTTATTCATTAAACAGGAATATTTTTTTTAAAACAGTTTCATTTGGGATTTTTAATTTTTTTTTTTTTTTAGCATGAACATTTCCATTGATCAAAGCTTCCACTAAAAGTTATTTCTTAACACCTACGTATTTGTCCAAATATATCTATCATGCCACTAAAATCTGTGGAAACAGATTTAAAAGTTATACATGTACTTGCTAAATATGTCTTCGCATCACATCTATGTGGAAGGAATTGTCATTTACAAGTGGAAGTTTTGCTTTATCTCTTTTAAAATATGTAATTATTTCTTATGAATATGTGTGTTTACAGTATACTCCACAATATACTGTAATTTACCAGACAAATTATCATTGTTTCACTATACTTAACGTAATAGCAATGATTACCTATGTGTTTGTGGATATATTTTCCAAGAGTTTTGGAATTTTGTCAATACCATTCACTTTGATACCACAGCAGCTGTGTGGCTGAAACTTCATGAAGTACTTTAAGGTTACCATATCCATTTTTTTAAGTTGAGTTTTCGTCGTAGGGATAAATTTAAATCTTAACTTAGAATTAAAGTTTCTCCAATATTTTTAATTTCAAATACTTCTTTTTAATTAGTTCTCAGAAGAGTAATTTTTTAAAAAATACATATATATACACACATATATAAAAATAGAATACCAAGTGATCCTAACTCAGGAATGATGCCTGGAAATGAAGGGATGAAGTAAATACAGTTTAGTCCAGAATTCAACAAGCTGATAACTGGACCCTGAGCACGGAAAGAAGCATTCCTATAGATTTCTATTTCAATTAAAAGGTGTCCCTTAAAAAAAATTGTTCGGTTTATTTGACACCTGTCAAAAAGTTTCGATGACAGGCATCGTTTCTCAAACTATTCCACCTACTAGGATCTAATCAATCTGTCCAATTTACCATTCATAATTTGCATAGTATACTGACTGCTTCAATCCATATTTGATCTTGTATTTTCTCATCATCAGCTTTCAGTAATCATCAAAGATTTAAATAATAATTTTATCATTCCCTTGATGACATTGGTGCATGAAAAAAAAAGATGAGGAAAAGTGAGCTTCTAACTTTGCATGCCAGTTTTAGACTTTTTTGGCAAAAAGTAAATGTAAATCAGTATTATCTGACTGTATTTTTAAAGTACAGGATAATGAATTTGAAATTCTCTGAGGAGTTATAGAACTAAGAAGGAGGATGGTCTCATCCAAATCTTAATTTGGGGGGGGGGGGATTTTTATTGATTTTTTATGTAGATGGCTAGCTGTGGAGGCTGGAAGATTTTGGAAACTTATTTGGATACACCTCTAATTCATTCATTACCCAAGTAGTTGTTAATTTAAAGTCTTAGTTAAATGAATGATAAGAGCTATTATAACTTCTAATATCTGAGAAAGTATCCCTTTTGCCATACATTTTTTGTACTTGTAACACCCACCTACCCTAGTTGTCATGTCCTCACTATCGCCATTAACCTGTATGTGTACTGTATAGAAATTTCACAGTTCTGCTGTTTGTTGGGATGTGCCTGTGTATCTGCATGCTGTGGGCCACCATGAACCAGTATATATATGCTTTGGAATTTGAGAAAAGCAGTCCAGCAATACAAATGCATGAAAATACCGGACTTCCATGGTTACAGATTCCTGGTCTGAGTAATTTCTCTGTAGTTTCATTTTTTATATTTGTCCTTCAAATTAGATCTCTAAAAGAAATTCAGTTTGACTTTAGATAACTATGTATTAATAGTTATCTGTCTATAATAAACTTGCTTTAAACAAAACCAAAGCAAAATTAAAAAAAAAAAAATAGCTGTCAAAATCTTTTACACCTTAATCCAAAATCTAATACTTTAACTTTGTCTTAAAACCCAGTTTATGTCATTTGCAAGAGTAACACTGGCTATGGAGACATTTGACCATCTGGTAACTGATATTTGCTTTGCTGGCCCAAACTGTTATACATTTCCATGTAACTAAAACCCAGTTTGACAAGGACCTACAGTGAAGCAAGTTGCATAAGAAATTGCTAGTGTAGCTATATCATTAAATTACCTTTTGATTTTTCCAAGATCAATGGAGTCCATTTTATTGAAAAAAAGAGCGCTATATATTCTTTCCATAGATAAATGCACATATAAAACTCCTCAGTAGTCAACAGAAAACTAAACATTTCAGAAAGCTTCGGTAATCATATGGCAGGGGGTACTGGCTACCAATTACACACAGTTCAATGACCATGGGAAATTCTGTGATAAATCTGTTACTGCCATCAGTGCAGAGTTATGTTCCCATCTCTGCTGTTTTCTGTTCATTAGAACCACAGCTCAGCAACTCCTTTCAGATTTTTAGATTAATTCAATCCTCATTTAGATGTTATTGGAAAATCTACAGGTATGAGTCTTGTGCCATTACTAACTTACTTTACCTTTCTGCATCCTAATTTTCCCTTGTATTTTTACTACAAAAGCTAGATATATAAACAAGCACACTCCCAAAAGTTAAAAAGAATCTTTGAAACTATCTTTTGATAACCTGTATATGCAATAAATTCTGCTACCCTCTTTGCAGTTTGCCTTTAAAGCAGAAAATCACCATCTATTTTGTCACAGAGGTTAATAAAGATAATATAACAACCTAATTTAAAAATATAACCATACTGATTTAAGACACATGATTGTAAGTTTGATGTTACAAACTTTAGTCATCAATGTAACATTTATGATTCAATAGTCCTATTGTGCTTGCAGAATTAACTTCTCATTCTGTGTTAGAATTTAAGATGAATGTGTGTATTAAAAACTCCTGTATTCACGTTGCATAAATATACAAGAGCATTTTTAATAAAATTCTTTATATCACCTCTCATTCCATTCTATTACTTTCACATGTACAATACCTAAACGGAGATCACCTGTAGAGATTGAACCTGAAACCTTTAATATGAGGTTTATTCCATTTGAAATAGAGGAACTCAATCTGCCAATAACACTTGCAGATCATATTCTTGTGGTCTAGTCATTCAATACAAGGAAGACAATATAGATACCCAGTATAAAAGCAAGATCATGCAAATATCTGGATCATTAGTTTTTAATTAATTCAGATATCAGTTTTTCAGCACTGGCTGAACAAATGAGTACTACAATTACAGGTATGGCCAAAGGAGATGATTGGTTTGATTGATCATCAGTCTAATTCCTGCTAATGCCCTGTTGTGTAGCCTGCTATTGGTTTACAAACAGAAAAATCAGAACAATTCTATGTATCTTGAGGTATATTGATATTTATGTAATGTATTGGGTGTAGGTGAACAGGTGTTGGCAGCACGGGGCTGCAGGGGCCTCTGTGAGCCAGTTCCAGCCACCTCAAAGAGACCCACCGCAGGGCACAGCTGAACCCCACAGCCAAGAAGGTGGCACATAGGGGAAAACGATTAAGAAAGGGCAAAATGCTGCACAGCAGAGAGGGTAATGAGGAAAAAAAGTGTGAGAAAGAGTCCTGCAAACACTAGCGTCAAAGTAGAAGGAGGGGAGAAGGTGTTCCACAAGCTGGAGCAGAATCTCCCCTCCAGCCCATGGGAGAGACCACAGTGGACCCAGTTCATCCTGAAGGGCTGCAGCCCATGGAAGAGCCCAAGCTGGAGCAAGGGAAAAATATGAGGAGGAAGGAGCAGCAGAGCGGAGATGTTATGGACTGACCACAGCCCCCAACCCCAATCCGCCTCTGTCATTCTGGAGGGTGAGGAGCTTGAGGAATTGGGAACAAAGTAGTGAAGTTAAGCCTGGGAAAAAGGGGCAGAGCCAAAGGTATTTTTAATTTTTGTCTTTGTTTTTCACCATCCAACTCTATTTTTAATAAAAGGGCAGTAATTTAAATTCATTTTCCCCGAGTTGAGTCTGTTTTGCTGTGACAGCAATTAGTAAGTGATCCCCAGTCTTCATCTTGACCCATGAGCTTTTCCGTCTTATTTTCTCCCCTTGTCCTGTTGAGGAGGGGGAAGTAAGAGAAGCTGGGTCAGCATCTGGCAGCTGGCCAGGATCAACACACCACAATGTGTGTGTACGTACACACACTATTTTAGGTACACTACTAATAATTAATGTTTCAAACAAGCAGAGACAATAATTGCTTTCTGTAATGACATTACCAAGATAATATCATTTTAGTGAACGTCAAAAGATCACTGTAATGATGTTATTTTTTTGTTTTGTTTTGTTTTAAGACAAAACCGAATTACTTTAAAGTTTTGCAGAAGTATCCTAATGATCCTACAGAGATTCTTAAAATTTTCTAATGAATGGTGTCTTCCAATGAGAAAAGAAAGTTTTGAGGATTTTTTTCCCTACATCAACTTAAAATGTAACTAAATATATCTGTTCTATTAGAGTTAAAAAGAAATATCCAGGCCAGAATCCCACAGAAATCAGTATAACTCTCTAGACTTTAATAGATCAGAAATCATTTGTTCTAAATGAGGTCTGACACAAAGTATCTATTTCTAGTTCAAGTTTACAAACTTCACTCTGTTAGAAATTAAATCACAGAAAGGATAAATATTTCAAAAGTAACTATTACCCTACTAACAGAACAACAAAAAAATTTATTAAGTCATGTCAGGTACAATGGAATAATATGATTTAAGGGAAAGATGCATTATAAATCAAAATATCCCATAGTAGGAACTGTAGCTCAGTTAATAATTAACAAATTTGCCCCTCTACTCCACTCTGGTGAGGCCCCACCTTGGAGTCCTGCATCCAGCTCTGGAGCCCTCAGCACAGGAAAGACATGGACCTGTTGGAGCAGGTCCAGAAGAGGGCCACAGAAATGATCAGAGAGATGGAACACCTCTCCTGTGAGGACAGGCTGAGAGAGTTGGGGTTGTGGAGCCTGGAGAAGAGAAAGCCCCGGGGAGACTTTGTAGCCTTCCAGTACTTAAAGGGGGCCTATAGTAAAGACAGGGTCAGACTTTTTAGCAGGGCCTGTAGCGACAGGACAAGGGGTAATGGTTTTAAACTACAAGAGAGTAGATTTTGACTAGATCTAAGGAAGACATTTTTTACAATGAACATGATGAAACGCTGGATCAGGTTGCCCAGAGAGGTGGTAGATTCCGCATCCCTGGAAACATTCAAAGACAGTCTGGATGGGGTTCTGAGCAACCTGATCTGAAGATGTCCCTGCTCATTGCAGGGGGGGTTGGACTACAAGACCTCTAAAGGTCCTTTTCAACCCAAGTTATTCTATGATTCTATGAAATTAAAATATTGGTAAGTAAAGAATGACTTAATGGTTTTAAAGGTATTCACACCATGGCTGTTCATGTAAAAATGAACGTCAGTTTAGTGGCTCTGAAAGAATTAAATTATGCTTGAAAATCCACAGCACTGTAGTTGCTTGGGATTGCTTGGGATTACAGTGCAAAGCATTCATCCACAGCAGGAAAAATTGTTCTTGCAACTCTTTGAGGTTACTGAAGCTTCATATTTTACACTGTTTTGTTCAGGAAGCTATCACATAATTTTTTTTTTTTTCCCTTACTGAAATGAACTGATGAACCAGTATCTCTTTTAGGGTAACAGTAACAGTTAATATGTAGTAATGTCTTTATTGATTTCTTCCAGCTGATATTCAATTAGTACTGCTCTCTAATTTAACGTTACCACTGTAGGCTTTTCTACAATGTGAAACAGAACAGAGACAGAAAACAACAGAGAAGGCAGGCATATTAGTTGCAAGGCTCATAATACTGTGCCCGTCAGGCACAAATACATCTTTTGTTTTTTCCCTGAAAAGACAAAGGCAAAGCTAAAAAGTGTTAGGACAGTGTCTTGGCCCCACTCTAGGTAAAATAAATGAAAAACTGTTATTTATGTTTGTGAGGAGTAAGAGAAACACTGAAACAATGGAGGGAAATAGACAGCCACTTATTAGTTTAATTCCTCAACAACAGAAGTTCATGAATACCAACCAGGTGTTGGAACTCTGAGACTGACTGCTAGACTGACCTCAGAAAGGTAGTCCCTAGATACTGGCTTTGTCCCTAAGACTAGTTTTTATCTTATGTTGTTTTTTTTTTTATCATCTTAAAAAATAAACAACAATTGTCATGGAAAAAAGTACTGAAGAGAGAATTTCAAGGTACATGTCTTCATCCCTATGTTCAGATTCACCCCATTCATTACTGACACCCTATAGAAATGCCTGTCTGTGTTGCATATAGAGAAAGGTAGTGCTGCATATAGAGAAAGGTAAATGCAGCTATGCTCCTGAATTCTTGGAGACAGTGTTTTGCTTCCATATGTTCTTTCCTGAGCAGACAGACTAAAAGATAATTTCTTAAAAGAATAAGAGTGAGTTCCTTTCCTTTTTTGTTTTCCTCTTCCCCTATGTCATTTGTGCACTACTCTGAAAGACTGATAGGATGGCTGTGAAGAAGTTCTGAACAGACCTAAATTAGTGTTGTGGTTTGACCCCAGCCAGCAACTAAGCACCACGCAGCCACTCGCTCACTCCGCCACAATGGGACAGGCGAGAGAATCAAAAGGGTAAAAGTGAGAAAACTCATGGGTTGAGATAAAGACAGTTTAATAGGTAAAGTAAAAGCTGTTCAGGCAAGCAAGGCAAAACAATGAATTCATTCACTGCTCCCCATGGGCAGGGAGGTGCTCAGCCATCTCCACAAAAGCAGGGCTCCATCACGTGTAATATTTTCTTGGGAAGACAGACACCATAACTCTGCATGTCCCCACTTCTTCTCCCCAGCTTTATATACCAAGCATGATGTCATATGGTATGGAATAACCCTTTGACCAGTTTGAGTCAGCTGTCCTGGCTGTGTCCCCTCCCAGCTTCCCCTGCACCCCCAGCCTTCTCGCTGGCAGACCAGAGCACAGAAAGTTGAAAAGACCTTGACTGCTTAGCAACAACTAAAAACATCAATACGTTGTCAACATTGTTTTCATCCCAAATCCAAAACATAGTCACATATTAGCTTCTATGAAGAAAATTAACTTTATCACAGCTGAAACCAGGACAATTAGTAAGAATTCTCTGACGCTTCACAGCATTAAGTCTTTGAATAACACAGAGATTCCAAAGGTCTTTCCGTGACCCTAACTCTTGACATTGTTTCTTCACCCCATGTTTCAGTGCAAATACCTCTGAACACAAGATTTTTTTCGTCTAATAACAGACTTCACAAGAAACATGAATAATCGAGGATTATCTATTGTATTAAAATAAGTAAGTAGTTTCTGAAAGGGTGAATTCATGTTTTTTGCGACTGCCTTCTCTGTTCCCCCAGAAGCATATCTATGCTGGAATTTGGAAGATAAGTGGAGACTAGTTTCTGGGCTCATAAAAATATGCATCCTCCTCCATCATTATATTAGATCCAGAAAATATTAAAAAATCAGATTTTTAAAGCTATTATATTCATAAAAAATCCATTATTTCATTATTATTGAAAGCACAGAGTTAATAAATTTTGCCACATCTCAAGTTAAAAAAAGTTTAAATAAAAGTTAAATAAATTATCTCCGGCACAAACAAATATTTGTATGAATTTTCCATTAAAGACAAAGCAGTTCTGTTCTCTGAAGATTATACTGGTCTTAACCTAGTTATGGTTGAAATTAATATGAAAACAGAAATATATTAAAATATTTTGCTATGATATATATGTTGTGAATACATCGGTCAAAATCACTCCGAAGCATGTCTTCTTAAATTAAACAATTTACAAGACTTTCCAATGTTCTAAATAAAAACCCGTAATTCCTATTCCATATTTA
This sequence comes from Phaethon aethereus, assembly GCF_964289735.1. Taxonomy (NCBI): domain Eukaryota; kingdom Metazoa; phylum Chordata; class Aves; order Phaethontiformes; family Phaethontidae; genus Phaethon; species Phaethon aethereus. The sequence goes on along the minus strand of NC_138575.1, from coordinate 177,503,170 downwards.
CATAAATAGCCTGCATAATTGTTCTTTCAGGATGGTTACTGCATTGGTTGATTTGACTATTATTAAATATGTATGAATTTCCTGCTATTCCCTAGGGGTCTCAGAAACAAGATGAATCTCAAGAGACTGGTTTAAAGTTTAAATGTAAAGAAGAAAAACCTTAGAAATCCAAGCTTCTTTGAATCTATTTTCAATTGTTGAAGTCTAATTTTCACCTCAAGTAAATATTTAATACATAATTATTACTTGAAGATTTACAAGCAGTGCCAAGTTTAAGTAAATTATTTGTGTAACTTTTTTTAAGCTTTTAGACAGTTCTACATGCACCCAAACAATAAGTAAGACATGATTGATCTCAACCATATTGACTTTCTGCAATACTATTCACAGTGGCAGATTAAAATTTTCCAATCCAGCTGACCAAGTAACTAAGTTTCAATATTAGTCTTCGAAAATGCAATTCTTATAATACCGTCCTCCAGAAATTATTGATATCTTAGCTTGCTGAAGATAACTTATAATAAATATCAGTAATAGCATTTAAATAACACAAGTAATATTTTGTTCATGCTGATAAGGAGTTAATAATTTGTTATGCATGAAAGAATCTTGTGAGCTACAATACAGGTATTGTCATTGATGGACTTGACACTACCATTGTTACAAATAGTAAGTTTACACAGAAGTCAATGGGTTTGCAAAGTAAGTATAGCATCCTGTTAAAGGAAGAACATCTTTTTTTAAGTTTGATACCCTTCAGTATACAGTATATATGCAACATTATGTTACTTGCTCATGCATTCTCAAGAATGCTTTAATATAGTCTTAAATACTGTACATGCTGAAGCCATGACTGCATGTGTGTATCTTTGTCCTGCTACAGCTTATAGGATTATATAATTGATAACAACACTATGTTGAAACCTCTGAGAACACTGAAATAGCTCTTGATAACTTAACAAAGGCCAAATCTTACACTCTAGTACACTGTACAGTACACTGCAGGCTTATGCTGTAGAGCAGTAAGAATCTTGGTGGCAACAGCACCAGATGGGAAGCTGGTCCAGTGTAACGTGGTAGAGCACTGTATCACTGCAGGTAGGGGAACTCACAGCTGAGGCTGTTCTAACCAGTTAACTGCTAACTGCTGCTTCTAACTGCTAACTTCTAACTGCTTCTTAACCAGTTCTAATGATGAAGCTCTCCAAAAGCATCTGAGCAGTAAAGGGGTAAAAAACAAAACGTGAAAATTGTTGCAATTGTTATCAGGGCTCTTGGTCAAACTATAAAAACAGGATGTTTAGAAACCATCCCTCATTACCATTACTTATAGTTATGCATGTCAGTTAACTTTGCTGCAAATGTTTCACATTTACACAAGTGAAAGGCAATTAATTTTAGCTTTAGCTCTCTACATAAAATAGACCATGCAGTTCTAGTAAGTGACACCTCTACTGACCCCTCCTAACGTTTATTATGTGACACACAGGTGTAAAGAAATGCCTTACTACCAGTAATAACCATTATGTTTTCCTGAATTTGTAGATTATAAGCAGATACTGGATATTTTCCAGTCTAAACAGAAGCCAAAGTTTATTCATATGATGGTTAGAAAAAATAAAAATAAAATTTGAGGTGACTTCAATGTGAGCCAAATAGTGTAATGAACCTATAAAATGCTTAGTGAGATGCAGTCAGGCTTGCAGATGTGTTTACAAAAAGGAATGTTCTAGTTTCATATTTATTATGAGCTTTCTCTGAGTTAAGACTACTATATATTGAAACTGAGTAAACAGGCCTTTATTTACATAAACGTCAGCATATCAAAACAAAACTAAACTGAAAAAAAAGTTTTTCAAAACAGTATTATTTTCAGTAAGCTTTCTGTAATTAGGGAATAAAGAAACCTCATTGAACCCAAGAAACAGTTCAGAAAGGCTATTAGAAAAAAATCAATACTCTTAAAAATAGTAATGCAAAGATGGGATTCTAAAATGCTGTTCGTTGGATTCTGACTGCATGAAACCATCAAAGTGCAGCACTCCAGTAACATTTTAATAACACATTCAGGTGGTAATATAATAGATGGGTAGCCTTTTGCATTATAGTCCAAATGTCTTAATGCATAATTCTAGTGTATGAAAAAAGAATTCTTATAAGTAAACCTTGCATAAGCAGGTCTTTACTTCTGCAGTAGCTGAAATATAGAATGTTGATGAGAATTCCCTTTTATCAAAGCAAAGGAAGCACAATTGCATTGTAAATTCTAAAGCAGTTATACAGTAAGATTTTATATTCATTTTCAAAAGTATTAAAGAGGATTAAACAAAGTACAAAGCAAGGGACATTTGGGTCCTTCATGGGTTAAAAATGCAATTCTGTTCTCAAAATGTTAGTAGGAGTGTAATGACTGGTTTTGTCAACGAGATGATAAGCATTTTCTTCTGTATATTGAGTAAAGTCAAATACAACCAATTTCAAAAAGGCCTCAGCATCTCCTGAGAAACTGGCTCTTTGACTGCTCCCATTGAAGTCAATAGCAAAACTCCCTTTTACATCTGCAAAAGCAAGTCCTAAGTACACGATTTTTAAGCTAATTTTACAAAAGAATGGCTTATTCTTTGCTTTCCTTGAATGGCCATAACATGAAATGATTAATTTAAGGACATTATTCCTACTGTTAAACTGGTTACTTTGCATAGTAACAAATAATCACCATCAAGGGAAATTATTTTGGAGCACACTTCATACTGTTTGTGCTATACAAATACAAATGGTAGGAAAATGCTGTATATGTGTTCTGCGGCTCCTTTGGGAATATAGTAATGGCAGGAGAAACTGGACAGTTCTAGCTTAGAAAAGATCTGTTTAGTATTCCTGTGTTTAGTTCCTATATGTTCTTGTCCTCAGGAGGTGTGAGTTTTTCCGTTATTTAATAGGGCTTCTGCCTTGGGAGACTATAATGTAGTCCAATAAATCACACCATTAAGGTGGTTTTTCAGTTTAAATTTCCCTTTTTTATATATATACATCATGCCTTTTATGTAGTTATATCTTCATGCATCATCACAAACCCTTTTTTCCAATGATTGTTACATCACTTGTTAATAAAATTAAACAATGCACCAAAGGTCTTACAGCAAAAAGAGTGAATTGATAAGATACTACTGTACTTTTATGAGCAAGGCTGCATGGAAAGACACAAAATTAAATTTCTTCCAAACATAAGTACTATAGAGCAAGTGAGACAGAATACTTTCAGCAGTTTAGTCTTCCAGTGTGCAAAATGATAATTCCACAGAAGCATTCCCACCATGTGAAATATGAGCATAAAGTCCACCTACAGTAGAAGCATCTCCTTATACTCCTGTTTCAGAAACATAGACCAAAAAGAGGCCAAGCCAAGGATTTTATGTCAGACATCTAAATAGTTAATATGTATTCTGCTTTAGCTCAAAGGGCAGCTCAGTGTTCCCAGTTATCCTACTCCATCCAAAAACACTTATGCTAGCTGAGAGCCACCATGCACCAATGACTCCTGTGGTGAGCCATGAGGCATTAGCCACAGGCCATCGGATGACACACACTACCCAGTAACAGCTCTCCCTTCCCCTGCTAAGCAAAGGTCTTCGGCTTAGGTGCAGCAGTTATTTACTGCTAGTGCCGTTGCAAAGAAAGGGGCCAGAGGCCTGACTGAATGTTGGGACTATTTTTACTGCTGTTCTGCATACACTTGCATGGTCTAATTTTAAAAGAGTCAAGGGTTGTTATTTTCTTATTTGTTAGTTTCTCCCACACTATAATGTCATGTGCAAACCCAGAACTTCTAAACAAAGAAGAGACGGGAACTGGAGACTGGTAGCATGTTCAAAACCTTTTGAATAGCCAAGAACGCAAATCACAGTGCAAGTCAGGGGGCAGGTGCCTCTAAGCACATTTGAAAAAAAGCATTTGAAAATCAAGACTACTGCCGCTAAAGAAACAATCAGTCACAGTCAAATATGCACTAAAAATGCAGATGAGCTTTTCATCTCATATAATAATGCTTCTAGATTTCAAGGGGGTGGTGGTTGTATACTGGTCGGGGTTTTGTGGGGGTTTTTTGTGTGTTTTTTGTAACACCTATACATCAACTCCTATACATTGCCATTTTTCTCCTGACTTCCCTGGAGTTGTGACAATTTAAGTTAGTTGAGATCTCACTCACCTCTCCCTTCTGAAGGGGAATTTTTCTGTACAGACGCCTATTCTTCACTGCAAGATCTTTCAAAAATGTTTATTTTAAGGTGATTCCTGGATTATAAACACACAAAGAAAAGCGTAATCATTTGAATGCTACACACAGATTTATTGAATATACAGTAGCTTCATTTGATTTCCTTTTCACATTTGTATCAAGCTGGATATCTGTTCTAGACAGACTATCATTTAAAGCAAGAGACATACCAAATGAGTAAATGAGGTTATATTATTAATTAGCATACTGTCTCCTACTACCTCCAGTAAGCGACTGACTTCCATTTTATCACATAGATGAAACAGTTATCTTTCAGGGTTTGAAATTTCTGTGATCTTTATGCTTAATAAGCTCAGTAAAAGGCATTCAAATTACATCACTTTTGTCTTGGTAGTTAAATTGGGAAATATTGCATTCTCTGAGATGATAAACTCTGTAGAAGATAAATTATCATGAGAAATAGTTTTAATTGATTTACCATAATAAAAGTTATGTGACTTTGAAGTGCAAATGACACATTAAAATGAAGCTACAGTATGTTGATAATACAGTGACTTCTTTGTTAATAGAATTACTGACACTGCAGATGCTTGAAGAATTGTCCTCTAGTGTTAAGTGAGAAACACTGATGGAAATTGAAGATATACTGTATTTAAACCTATGCTCAACTCTCCTTCTTCTGTGAGCTCTACACTGATCTCAACAAGTGAAAATGCAATATATTTAAACAACACATGCAAGATGAGCACAGTTTGAGTCTGAAACTTCACTAGGTTTAGAATACAACTGTCCTGGCTTTATCATTGCGACTGTACTGAAGCCCCAGGAAAATGATTAGTCCCTACCTCAATTTCCCCACTTGCAGAATTGAGGTAATAAAACCACTTTCACGCTCAGAGGTGTTGGCCGATAGCTAAACAACACTGTGTGTCATCTTCAGGATATCTAATGTTCAAAATGAAGGAAAATGCACATAGGCCCTGGACAACAATCCTTGTAAACGTTCTCCTTTTAGCTTTGTAACTCTAAAGAAGAAGCCTAAGAAACCTAAAAAGACAGCAGTATAAAACAAATCAACTTTGTTTTATCTCATTGCTTTCTCACACCACTTACCTCTGTGATCTTTGAATAGATTATCCAATGATTCTTTTTCCTTTATCCAGATCTTTTACCGTATCTGTCTTGTGATCTTACTCTTTTCCCCCACTCCCAGCGTTTCACTCTTTCTTAAGTTCTCTCTTGCCTGTGAACCTTTCAATTTCTGTTTTCCTTTCCTTGAAAAATATCTTTCCTGCTTTCCTTTCACACAATGGTGAAAGGAACACACATTTTCCATCCTTTTTATGACCTTTTCTCAGCTGCTGTATGTCATATCCAGACCTACCCTTTACTCAGTCATACATTCTCATCCTTTTTCCTGTACACATAATTGTCTTCCTTATGAGATTTCCTTTTCATTTACCTCTTCTTTTGTATCTCCCTACCATTTCTGAATTCTAAGTTCAGAAATTCAGTAAAAGAACTTCTGATATCTCATCATCCTGTTAATTTTGAGCAAATGGAATCTAATAAATATCTAAACTATTTTGAATTCATTGGTGTAAGAATCTGTAAGCACTCTATGTATAAGTGTGTGAAGTTGGTTAACCTTGGCTGGCCACCGGGTGCCTAGCAAGCCACTCTATCACTCCCCCTCCTCAGCAGGACAGGGGCAGAAAATAAGACGAAAAAGCTCATGGGTTGAGATAAAGATAGGGAGATCACTCATCAATTGCTGTCACTGGCAAAAAAGTCTCAGCTTGGGGAAGATTAATTTAGTTTATTGCCAATTAATAACAGAGGAAGATAGTGATAAATAACAACAAAACTAAAATGACCTTCTCTCCACCCTCCCTTTTTCCCAAACTCAGCTTCACTGCTCACTCTTCTCTCTCCTTCACCCAAGCGATTCAGGGAGATGGGGAATACGGGTTACAGTTGTTCCAAAACACTTTATCTCTGCCAGTCCTTCCTTCTCACACTGTTCCCCTGCTCCAGCGTGGGGTCCCACCAACTTGAGACAGTACTTGACAAACTGCTTCAACATGGGTCCTTCCCATGGGCTGCAGTTCTTCAGAAACTGCTTCATCATAGGTCCTTTCCACAGGGTGCAGTCCTTTATGAACGGATTACTCCAGTGTGGGTTCCCCGCAGGCCACAGTTCATGCCAGAAAACCTGTTACTCCATGAACTCCTCTCCATGGACCACAGCTCCTGCCAGGAGCCTGCTCCAGAGTGGACTTCCTTCAGAGTATATCCACCTACTTAGGTGTGGGGTCCTTCATGGGCTGCAGGTGGATATCTGCTCCACCATGGACCTCCATGGGCTGCAAGAAGACAACCTTCTCCACCATGGTCTTCTCCACAGGCTGAAGGGGAATTTCTGCTCTGGCACCTGAAGCACCTCCTCCCCCTTCTTTCTTTACTGACCTTGGTGTCTGCACAGTCATTTCTCTCACATTTTCTCACTTCCCTCTCACAGCTGCCATGCAGTATTTTTTACCTTTTCATAAATGTTATCACAGAGGTACCACCAGCATCGCTGATGGGCTCAGTTTTGGGCAATGACTGGTCCATTTTGGAGCTGCCTGAAGCTGGCTCTGTCCAACCTGGGGGCAGCTCCTGAACTCTTCTCACAGAAGCCAACCCTGCACACCCGTCCCCCCACGACTAAAACCTTGCCACATAAACCCAGTAAAGCATGCAACTATGCAAAAATGCATTCCTGCTCAAAAGATTTTTTTTTCCAAGTTAGTTATCTACTCTTTTGAAAAATAATAAAATGCAGTGTTTGCTATATTATTTCACATACCTGTGCTAATAATGCTTGTATGTTACTTAAACTTTTCATACTAGGTAATGGACAAATACAGTGAAAATAGTAGGGGTAACAATAAACACCAGGATCTCTACTTGTGCATTAATTTGCCAGTTTGCAACACTCATATATTCCACAGCCTTTCAGCTTGGAAAGCTTCTATCCATTTTTTTTTTCAGTAGCTGTTTAAACAAAAATAGATGTTTATCTCTTTAAAATTTTGCCAGGAAGCTGTCGCTTTCCCATTTACTCATGCTATGTTGTGACAGAATGTGTCAGCTTCTTGCACAAATGAAAAGTGATATAGACCTGTATTTACTTTAGCTGAAAAATAAGTAGTCATCAATTCTGAGAAAAGTGTTTTCCCATCTGAAAAGATGGATAAATAAGAGAGGTTTTGTAAAGTAACTATTTACCAATGCTTAAAAGGTAGTTGCAAGCAAAATATTCCAGTTCAATTCACCAGTACCCATCACTGAGACAGTAGATAGATTCATAACATCTAGAATTAGATATCGGTAGCAAATAGAAGCAGATACCCAGGGAGCTAATGTACTTATTGAAGCCTTTGATGTTTAAAAATATCAACAGTAACAAAAACAGGTAGATGAACCTATGCAAGACTTGCTCTTTGCTCTCATGTTTAACATAAAACAAAAATGTCAGTTGGAAAATCTTTATCATAGATTGGACTCAAATGCTGAAAAGTATGGAAATAATCAATGACAATCAAGTAGAACTGGTACAGTACTTTAGAATATTCTTAGAGATATTTTTTTGGGTGTGCATACATAAAAAGGAAAAAAATAAAAGGAAGTAATAATATATAATATCTGTAACTTTCTCTTCTTGAAAATTCTTTAATCTTCATCAGTCTCACAGAATCCAAGTTTCTACCATGTAATAAGTTAAAATGCAAGATGCAGTTAAAAACTCATTTTTTCAAAATATGCATTGAAAACTTAATTACTACAACAAATCAGAGTTATGGAATAGCAGAGTCCTTAAAATCTGTTAAACTCCAATTCAAAAATTCCATGCATCATGAATCCAAGGAAAGAAAAGGAAAACTGCCCATGAAACATAAAGGTCAGTTCTTAAACAGATATCAAAATAAAATTGCAGATCAGCAGAAATCCTGGGAAAACACCCACAGATTTTAAAGGACCAAGGTTTCAGCCTAGAGGTTAAATCTGTAAGTTAATATATGATGCAGAATAAAAATGTCTTCATATGGCATGTTTTGTGTTGCAAAATGGAACATAGTACAGAAATCATCAAGCCAGTGGAAAGCTACTGAGAAACGTTTTTCTATCCCTGGCTGACACCGCAGTAAAACAGCTACACTGCTGTCAGTACAGGAGCCAAGGTAATTGTGTATACCACAGAGGTTGCATTCCCTCTTATGTATACATCTATTAAATCAATTCATGGAGTCATTTGGCCAAATGATTCCAGGATACTTTACGGCTGCATTAGGGCTGCTCTCCCTTGTCCCTTTTACTGAAGTCTTTCAGAGGACTTAGAAGATACCCGAGGGATGCAGAGTCCAACCAGCCTTCTTCCTGAACCAGATACAGGTACCTGTGGGGTAAGTCTACTCAAGGTAGCTTTAATGTGATGCAATAGCAACAGGGAGCATGGGTCCAGATATGTGTCTATGATTTAATGAGATTTTATCCATGACAAATGTGTTCTTCATAAACAGGTTTGACTATGTTCCTCATGGACAGGCAGTATGGAATATCTTAAACTGCTACTGTTTGTATTATACCATGCATTTTGTTCAGTGAAGTAACAAATATATTCATATTGTAACAAGATTGGTCTGTCACCTTTTCATGAGCACTAGTATGGTTTTTAAGATAGTAGTCAATACCAGTATTAGCAATAGTTTTATAAAAATACAAAGAACCCTACTCAGGTTAGAAGCCTACTTTCTCAATCACAATATAGAGATGAAATAAGTAACAGCCAGATACCCGTGAATAATTAATAATCATCATCTGTCAACTCCCCCCTAACTCAGCACCTACCCTAACCATCAGGAAAAAACATCTTTTAAGAATGTTGTTAAATAATATGTGGGGTACACAGCTACTGCTGTTGCATTTCCTGTGCGCATATCTGATCTTAGTAACACTGCAAGTAGGTTTTAGTTCTTTCATTTCATATTGACAACTTCCATTTCATATTGACAACTTCCATTTCAATGACGTAGTATCATAGAATAGAATCTCAGAATATCTCACATTGGAAGAGACCCGTAAGGATCACCGAGTCTAACTCCCTGCTCTTTGCAGGACTACCTAAAACTAAACCATATGACTAAGAGCATCCTTCAGACACTCCTTGAACTCTGATAGGCTTGGTGCCATGACCACTTCCCTGGGGAGCCTGTTCCAGTGACAGACCACCCTCTCAGTGAAGAACCTTTTCCTGATGCCTAATCTGAATTTACCCTGACACAGCTTCATTCCATTTCCTTGTACCCTATCACTGGTCTCCAGAGAGAGGAGATCAGCATCTCCCCCTCTGCTGCCCCTCTTGAGGAAGCTGTAGACTGTGATGAGGTCACCCCTCAGCCTTCTCTTCTCCAAGCTGAACAAACCAAGTGACCTCAGTTGTTCCTCGTAAATCTTGCCCTCGAGGTCTTTCACCATCTTGGTCACCCTCCTCTGGACACACTCTAATAGTTTGATGTCCTTTATATATTGAGGTGCCCAAAACTGCTCACAGTACTCAATGTGGGGCCACACCAGTGCAGTGTAGAGTGATACCATCACCTTCCTCCACTGGCTAGCTATGCTGTGCTTGATGCATTCCAGGACATGGTTGGCCCTTTTGGCTGCCAGGGCACACTATAGACTCATATTCAACTTACCATCAACCCAAATGCCCAGATCTCTTTCTGTGGGGCTGCTCTCCAGTCTCTTGTCCCCCAATTTGTACATATAACCAGGATTATCCCATGCCAGGTGCAGGATCTGGCACTTGCTCTTGTTAAATTACACATGGTTGGGGATTGCTCAGCTGTAGGACCTGTTTTATGTTACAATGTTCTAATGAAGGGATTATTTTTTGTAGTTATGAAAGAGCACAGTTCTGCTTTCAGGAAAGATAGTGGAAAACTCTCCTTGCAAGGATAAAGGCAAACAAGTTAATAATCTGTAGAACTGTACGGTTTAACGACTAAGACCCTGTATCTTCTATGGATACACGTTTCATGGCAAGTCTGCTAGGGTAAATTCTGTAACAATCTCTTTGCATAATTGCTTTCACCCTGAAGGGTAAGCAGGAAAGTAACCTTGCTAGGCACACATGAAAAATTACCAACTGGTTTGATAGTGAACTGGATCTTCCTTATTTTGATACATTTTTATGTATCATATGGTTACAAATTGGAGATCTGGGAAATAAATCCTATCTATGTATGAATATATACGTGTGTATGTATGTGTGTGTGCATGTGCTCTAATAATTCAAAGTCCTTACTCTATTTCATCAACACATGAGAAAGAATAAAAGCACAAATGGGAAAGAAAAAACATTGTATCAAGATTTGATTAATTCATTTTAATAGTGCAGGAATAATGTTCCTGAAGTAAATCACAGCAAACTGTGATTTGGATAGAGGTCATACGCATACCTAAAAAACAATGTAAAGTCAAGGTCATTATATATGAAATTTCTCAAAAATAAACACTTGGGCTTTAGGATATTTATTCACTGACCCTGAAATGTCAGCTTGACACTGATACTAATGTAGCACACTTGTCTCTAGAGTTTATCCCACTATGCAAAGGTGCCACTTACTGTGAGAATCTTTCTGAGGTGCTCCAAGTGCATTCTAGAAACCATATGCATATGTTATTTTATTGCTAGGTCTCATAAATCAATATTATGTAGAAACATCTATAATTTCATATTGTATTAGAAATAGGATAGCCACAGTGCTGCACATTTGAGGTCCTAATGACACTAGTGGTACAGTACTTACATTTTAAACATTTTATTGAACAGCTTGAGGTTATTTGGTTTATAAAACCCCCAGACTGTTGCCTCACAAAGCCCTGGGGCTCTGACCTAGTAAAGTTCAGGCTGCTGAAGGTAGGGGAGGAATCCTACTTGCACTTGCTAATGGATAAATAGTAGAAATCATCAGTGGAAATTAAAGATTTCCATGCAGGTGCCTGCATATAATCAATACAGCTAATAATAGAAATGATGTTTTTAAATATGTGAACATGATGCTGCAAAGTAACTTCCATTAAATGTACAAGGACCCAACAAGAAGAAACAGGGTGCAGTAATCATAAGCAAAACACAGGAAAACATCAGCCATCTAACAACCAATTCCTGGTTCTGGGTTACGGTACTGATGTGTACTGTACCATGTTACTCATTTTATTGAGTATCTCACCTGTATTGTTATCCTATCCTGGGTCTGAACAGGATATACATCAGAAATTGTAAGAACGATTCCCTTAGCAATTTCTTCCTACCTTATCTCTTTCTGAAAGTTTTGTCAGATCAGGGGATATTGTAGAAAAGGTCTTATTGTCCATTTTCTTTCTGTTTGCTGTAAAACTAGATCAAGGCTTTTGGCTTCACAGAGGTACTTGACAAGCCCACAATTCCAGACACATAGATTATTTCAAACTGCTCTCTAGTTCTATGTAGTTAAATCAACAAGACCAAAGGCTTCAAACATACAAGGAATTTTTCCATTGCCTGAATTTTACTGGGCGATGCCATCTGAGATGTCCTGAGATATCTTTCCTCATCCTCAACTACTGTTCCCAAGCAGCCAATCTGCCAGCCCCAAATGAAGAACTTCATTTTGCTTGGGCACCGTGTTTAGGCAGCTGAACTTCTTAACCACTCTCCATGCAAAAGCAATCTTCTTCAACCTTCTATCCGTATTATTGTACAAGGCTAGCACAAGCACAAAGACTAGACAAAAGTGATAAATCAGAATGAACGATACAGGTCTACTATTCCAGATTAGTTCATTACAGAATAACTCCTGTTTCTATGGATATATCTAGAACTTTCTTGCTTACTTTCTCGCTTACTTTCTCTCAATTTTTTTGTGTTTTCAGCTGTTTCTCTCTCACACATACAAAGCCCTGCACAGAAAGCATTCAGTCCTTTGATTTCCCTTCAGAATTCAGGCAGTCCCAATGCTGCCTGGCATGTGACCGGCATCTTTGGTAACAACTCTTGAGATAAATACTTCACAAAAATCTGAATGCTCTTTTATAGTTCATTTTACTTCAGCAGCTCAAACACTGACTAGTTTAAAAAAAATTTAACCAGGAGAAGACCAGCATGCTGAAATATTGTTACAAACAATAGGTGTACATCTTTGGTGTAATTATACAGTCTAGAGTTTCTCAGATATGAAAAAGAGATTTATCAGTCTGAGCTGTATGTACACCATTGTGTATTTATTTTGTACATGTCACAGGCTACTAAAAGCCAAAGAATTATAATTTGTTTGTTTTCCCACTTTGGCCCAACCAGTCATGTCTAGATGCCTTGGAAATTGTGTCAGCTGGGGTAAGAAACTGATGATGGAAACAACTATTCCTCTAATACAATTCAACTGTAAATTCAGAAGCTCCAGTTGCTGCTGTATAAGATCTGTTACCTTGGACAATATAGGCAACTCAGTGAAGGACTTCAGAATAGGGGAAGGAAAAATCAACTATGTATAACTGACCACAGGCCTCCATGAAACCTCCAACGATGTAACAATCCTTCTTCTTAATTACATGGGGAAAAAACCCTGTATTACATCCCAGAAAGTTAGAAACATTTTTTTTCCTGCAGCTCCAGACATTGCTGTCCTATTTCTAACCCATCACAATTCCTGCTTTTGAATACATTTGCTGTTAACACTCTCACCTGTCCTCTCAATATACTCCTTCTCCAACAACAGTACTATGCAACTCCTTCTGAAGCTTCTCAAGCCAGACGGGAGTTAGATACCCTAACAGCTTTTCTTCTATTACTTTTCTCTAGCCACTCTACATGTTCTCATGTACTCCAGCACAAAGATTACTTTAGTACAACCATAAGAAAATGTTACCACTGAAGGTCTTTTTAGCAGAGGCAAGACACAAAATGGAAGCTGCCTTATACTACTAGGGGTTATACACCTGTATTTAAGGCGCAGGTTAAAGCATTACATTCTTGTTAATGGGACAAGTCAGCTCCTAGAGTACATGCTATGAATTTTCCTTTTCAGGTTTCATTGATCATGTAGGGAGTTCAGTCCTATAATATAGCTCATGAAGTTAAATATCTAATGTTAAATGGCGTGAATAACTTTGTTTATGTACAAAGTAATTATTGCAAATCGTATAATTTAAAGTAGGTATATGCATAAGAAAATATTCAACTATGTTTTGATAAATTTTTTAACGTCGTGGTTTCCAAATATAATTTTCCTTGCCTAATAAACACTGGCTAGGCAGTGTTTGTTTTTTCCATTTCCCTGTGAGTAAAGACGTCCTTTGCAAAAGCTGTGCGTTACTTTGTAGTAATGTGGATCACAATATAAGAATGGAAAAGGAGAATACATGACTAAAAACTCAAGTATAAAATAGTCTTATGTAAATAATTTTATCTTTGTGGCACTAATTTTTTGTTTTCATTTTAGAATTGTAAAAACAACATTCAAAAAAAAATTCTCTTCTCTACTGTGAATAGAAAATGTTTAGAGGAGGCAGCTCCAAGACTGAAATGCAACCATAAATTAGAGGCATATTCTTGAAAAGGAACACCTTTTGAATATGTTGTATTTTAGTTTTTCCAGATTAGGGATATTTACTTCTGGTTTTGATATTGGTGTATATTACTACCTTTGAAATCTCATTATTTAAGAACTCTAGTGAGTATGATTCCAGAAGTTTTGAAGCTGAAATTGAATTGAAGTAAAAAAAAAAAAAAAAAAAAAGAATTGTTTCTTATTTTAGTTATGTCTGGTATCTATATAGAGTCCACCACCTGCCTGAATTAACTTTGGTTTAATAGTATCTTTCTTTTTGATGCTTCAGGGTTGCCAACTTTTTAAAAATATCTACTTTATAGTGTAAAAATAGTATAAAATTTATGTCATAAGACAACCTACAATAATCCTTCTGTTTAAATAGATGTAGAGGAAATGTTTATCTAGATGGAAGAGGAATGAAGAACATTCTATCTTCCAGGGAACCTCCCTCACTTTGAACATACCTAAATGTTGCCACAGCATCTTTCCAAGAAAAAATATTGTCATAGGCATTTTCATGAAGTTCCATGACATGAAAATATGTTTGCACAGCTGAGTGACACATTTTCTAGATCAGCTGTTTAGGCAAGAGCCTCATCTGGGGGCAGTAAATGAGGTTCTAGGATGTCTCCACAGCTGGCAATATCAAGCATCCTGCTAAGGGTTTTTTTGGAAGACTCTCTGAGATTTATTGTCCAGTGTTGTGCATTAGAATTATTGTCACCGTTCAATTTTATTTTGGGGGTATGTGGCAAAATGAGGTTTCCTAATGTATATAAAGAAGCATGTCCTGTGAACAGAGAAATCTAAGGCATAGAAACTTTGTATTGATTACCCTGGAAATTCAAGATACATTTTCTATCCCACTGAAGTGAACTGTCAAGATTTACAAGCAATAGAGAAATCGGTATCCCAAGCTTTTTGCACTTCAAACTAGCTTGAACTGGGTAAAGAGATTTGACATTTCATATCTCATTCTGCCTGTTATCAGAGTCCTCTAATGTCAGAGGACTCTGTGATTTGTACCACATGGGCTTGCAAACTGAAAGTTACTGCAATGTCTTAATGGATGTAGAAAACTGCATTGTCATGAGCATTCCCCACTATTGAAATTGTGTGGGAAAATATATTAGACAAATTTTGCAGCGTTATTTAACAAAAATTTGTAATAACATCTGTGAAAATCAGTACATTTAGTGAAATTAATTTGTACCATTTCACTGACTATAGAATTTAAAAAAAAAGAATCCACACACGTATGAAAAAGCTTAATTTACATCTAAGAATACCAGTAAAGGCCTTTTCAAAATAATATTAAAAATGTCTTAAGCTCATATACTGTTCATATTTCACGGCACACATAGCTTAGAAAATACATATTGCATTGAAATATGAGCAACATGGTCATAAGAAATTAATAAAGTAAGCTCTGGAAGTCTTTATTGTGTCATATTTTATATTTTATTTTACTGTGTTTTCCTAGAATATAAATAAGCAACAAAGATGTTAATTGCATGAATCTGAGCATCCGAAAGGATGAAGGAGACAGGACATTATCACCTTTATCTATTCACTGGTTGATCCAGATTAAATAGAGTTCTATTAATCCTGTCAGCAGAAATGAGCCTGTACATGCTTCAGCAGAAATTCCTAGTGGTAGTACAACCGACAGGGAAGCATCAGTTAAAGGAAACTCAATGAGGTTAGTGTGAATCCATAAATGGACTTCTTGCCTGAAACTGTTAAACTTTCAAAATAAGTCAGCCTGTCATACTCTTTTGAATCCTTGTGTTTTATTCAACTTGTCACAAACAGATTTTAAAATAGGTTTTCCCCAATTAATGTAATATTGCTTGCCTGTCAAGTTCATTGCTGGCATCAGAATTCCAGAAGTCTTCAATGCATTATATATTTACTCTGTAACTGTATGATAGCATGTTGCCAAATCCACAGCTTGCTATCTTTTAAATGACATGTTTCACTGCAGTATTATCAGAAGGATCTAAAAGCTTTGCAATCTTTTAAGAAGAAGATTGGGAAGAAAGGAAGAGGACAAAATGGCTAGATACATACTATAACCATATAACCGTATATTCCTATAGCCATAATCCTAAGGTTATATGCCATAACTACACCAGAACTTCCTTTTTATTAGTTATATTTAACATGGTTCTCTGTAGGAAAAAATCCTCTAGAACCACACAAATTTCAAAGAAGGAATATCTGAATGATGTGTACTTTATACAATACTAAATGACATTACCAGATCATTAATACGATCACAATAATTGCTAATGTTATGAATTTCATAACGGCCAGATCCGATAAAGATCTTAGTAATATAGGGCTAGATAAAACAATTTGTAAATTGTAGGTGATAGATTTCTGAGTGGCTTCTAAAACCTAAAATGCATTTTATACTAAGAGTCAATGGATAAAAATAGGCATAAAATAGATCATAGGCCTCCATGCTCCTAGCTGAGCGATTTACTCATTCGGTACCAAAGTCATGTTCCTTATACATATGCCTTGAAGAAGAATTCAAGGCTCCCAAAGAACTCATTGAAATGACATCTAGCAAATTTTAACAGCAAATAATGTAAGTAAAATCTCAGAGAGAATTTTCTAGATCACAGTTTCCAGCATAAAACCTTAAGCTCACTCAAATCCTTTTTCTTGGATCTGGACCTAAAGTTCATCTACTGTAATATAATAAAGAGACATCAGGCTGACAGCAAAAATAGTACAGCATAAAATACTGGTATCAACTTAAAGTCTTTTACTGAGGCCCACTTACAAAAAAGCCTGGTAGATTCAGAACTATCAGAACTATAAAAACTCTTAGTAGAGTAATGCTTCTTATCCATAAAGAGTCCAGCAACAGTGTTACAAGCTATACTGCTTTTGTTCATTATTGTAAAACACTGCAGTGCCCATTCATAAAGGCCACTGCTTGGTTCACCACTTTGTAACACCAGCTTTTATGCCTCTATAACGACTCTAAGGGTTTCCATTTCAATTAATTTGGTACTCACGGCAGGTGCCAGGTTGCAGAATCCAAGGCTCGTTATTCAGTTGCAGAAGTAATTTCTCAAAGTCTGTAAGTTTCCCCACTGCTCAACAGCTGACCTTGCCTTGTTTGGTTTTATGTGGTGTTCGTGTAATTCAGGCTGCCTAAGATACAGACATGAAGCACTGAGGAGTCAGACTGGAAAACCTGTATCTCTGTCCCTGCAATGCTCTTTACATTGGCCTATCAATTTTCCTCCTAACACCAATAAGAATTCACCTTCTCTAGAATATTGTCAACTGAAAAATGTTTCTCTCCATTGACTTAGACTCTGTATGTGTTTGCTTGTTTGAGGGGGTTAAGTCAGAAGACTACAATTTTGCAGGGATAGTGACTTAGTTACGCTTCCAAGTGAGGTGAACTCATCTTTGTACCTCAAACATGAAAAATAGAAGTAGGAGACATATGAGACCATTTTATCCTTTGTTGAGCTCTAGTGACATTGAAAATACAGATGAGAATCTTTTTGGAGGTTTTAAAAGCTATTTACGAAGTTAAGAAATTAATCTATTGCATATTAGCTAGCAGCTAACTGCAGTGTATCTGATTTATCTGCATTTTCTGACCTTATGAAATACTTCCCTCTTTAGAAGAAAGGGGAAAAGTAGTTCATATAAGCTTTTTTTTCATCCTAACACTTCATTTGTGTAAGTTTATATCTACATGTATGTGTGTGTGAATATATATATCTACATGTGAGCAATTTTCAGAACTACGAAAAAGATACTTCATAAAAATAATAATCTCAGTTGGAAAAGTGTTAACTTGTATTTTTAACTGTTTGATATTTAGTCACAAGGTGATCGAATTTTACCCTGGCCATTCGTTGCTGAAGATCCAATATGTCTCTTGCACTGAAAAATAACTTACTTTTACAGGCATAGTAGTCATAGAATTATAGAATGGTTTGGGTTGGAAGGGATATTTAAAGCTCATCCCCTTGCCATGGGCAGCGACATCTTTCACTAGATAAAAGATTTTGAGCCACTAAATAAAGTGGCTTAAAGCCCCATCCAATCTGACCTTGAACATTTCCAATGATGGGGTATCCACAACTTCTCAGGGCAACCTGTTCCAGTGTCTCACCACCCTCGCTGTAAAAAATTTCTTCCATATGCCCGATCTAAACCTACCCTCTTTCCATTTAAAACCATTGCCACCTGTCCTGCCACTACAGCTCTTGGTAAAAGGTCTCTCTCAATCTTTCTTGTAAGCCCCCTTTAAGTACTGAAATGCTGCAATAAGGTTTCCCTTGAGCTTTCCCTTCTCCAGGCTGAATGACCCCAGCTCTGTCAGCCTGTCCTCCTGTTACATCCCTCTGATCATTTTTGTAGCCCTCGTCTGGACCCACTCCAACAGGTCCATGTCTTTCCTGTGCTGAGGGCTCCAGAGCTGGATGCAGGACTCCAGGTGGGGTCTCAGCAGAGCAGAGGGGCAGAATCCCCTCCCTCAACCTGCTGGCCACGCTGCTTTGGATGCAGCCCAGGACACAGCTGGCCTTCTGGGCTGTGAGCGCACATTGCCGGCTCAAGTCCAGCTTTTCATCCACCAGTATCCCCAAGTCCTTCTCCACAAGGCTGCTCTCAATTCATTCATCCCCCAGTATTGATACTGGGGATTACCCTGACCCAGGTACAGGACGTGGCCTTGCTGAACCTCATGAGGTTTGCATGGGGCCAGTCCTCAAGCCTGTCAAGGTTCCTCTGGATGGCATCCCTTACTTCTAGCAAATCAGCTGCACCACTCAGCTTGGTGTCATCTGCAAACTTGCTGAGGATGCACTCAAATCTCACTGTCTGTCATTGATGAAATACTAAATAGCATTGTACCCCGTTTGGACCCTTAAGGGACACCACTTGTTCCTGCTTTCCACTGGTTACTGATCCATTGACTATAACTCTTTGGATGCAGCCATCCAGCCCGTTGCTTATCCATCTATCGGTCCATCCAGCAAACACATAACTCTCTAATTTAGCAGCAAAGATGCTGTGGGAGACCATATCAAAGGCGTTACAGAATTCTAGGTATCTGACGTCTGACTATTCCCTTGTCCACTGATGCAATCACTCCGTTGTAGAATGCTACTAGATTAGTCAGGGATTCTTTTGCTTTCCCTCCCTCCTCGCCTGTTCCTCCTGAACAGTTTATAGCCATCGTTTGCAGTGCTCCATTCATGCAATTCATTCCACCACATTTCAGCAATAGCAGTTAGATTGTAGCTTTCTGGCTGCACAGTGGGTTCCGCTGCTCCTGCTTGTTACCCATACCGCATGCATTGGTGTAGAGGCACTTCTCTGCTGAGCTCAATAGCTGGGCTATTGACCATGTCACCTTTTTAGAGGAACACACTCTAATTCTTTTGAGGCACTTCACAAGTGTTTTCCTGCTGGTTCCTAACACATCAGCAGCCCTGGGCTTTCTCTGTTGCTCAAAACTTCTTCCCCTTCCCCTGCTAAGTCTAGTTCAAAGCTCTCCATATGAGTCTGGCCAGCTCGTTGGCAAAGACTCTTTTGCTCCATTTGGTCAGGTTAATCCCATCAGCTCCCAAAAGACCAGCTTCTCTATGGTAGACCCATGGTCATAGAAGCCAAAACCTTGAGTATGGCATTAGCCACACAGCCATACAGTCACCTGTACGATTCATCTCTTCCTTCCTAAGGCCTTTCCTCTGGGAAGCTAAAGGAGAACACCACCTCTGCTCCAGATCCTTTTAACATTGCTTTTAAGGATATACAGTCTCTTTTGATGCTTCTAAGCTACCTCATCACAGAATCATTGGACCCTACATGGAATAGTAAGAGTAGATGATAATATATAGGATTCATCAGGCTCATCAGCCTCTCAGTGACATGGTGAAAGTGAGCCCCAGGTAGGCAGCAAATTTCTCTAGAGAAATTGTGTGGATGGAAAATGGTTGCTTCAGTGCCTCTCAGTAAGGAATCTCCACATTAATAATACTTCACATGTTTTTGCTGGTGGCACTGGGTCTAATGCAGCTGGGCAGTTGGATCATCTTTGCACGGTTATCTTCTCCTGGATCCTGTCCATTACTCACATGCTCTTCATTCTGCACCCCCAGAGCATTGTATCTGTTATGCAGGAGCACTTTAAGAGAAAGAAGAGGGAAGGTTCTTCCTTCTGCCCCAAGGAAAGACAAGTGCCCAGTCTCCTTCATCTCGTGGGTTACTTATTTCAGTCAGGTTGAGGTTGAATTCAGGCTTAGTTTCCCCTTGCACAGCCCTAATGCATGGCTGTCGCTCAGCCCAGGAGAGTGTGCAATACTGCATATCAACCTCCTACTCACATTCCCAGTTACTGCGCTGCCTCTTGAGCTCCTCTTGTAACACAGCTACTTGTTTGAAGAGTTCTAGATGGACATGCTAGCAGCTATGACATCCACTGCTGCCTTCAGGTGCTAAGGAGACTTCCAGGTGCTGAAGCTCCATGCAACCTGAGATCTGGACAAATGTTTCATAATAAACATGTCTGACTAGATGAACATACAAAAACAAATTTCCAAATATTCATATAATGAAGAATGACCAGTATGTGTCTAAATGTGATTTAACTATCAGTAACGTAGTCTAACTGCATTATGCACTTAAACAGCACTTGATAAAGAGCATCTTTTGTGCATGCAAGGAGAATGTTTTGTTTCAGTTTTTGAACTAGTTATATTCAGTAACTAGTCTACTTAAAAAACAAACAAACAAAAAATTTGGATTAAGAAAGCAACAAGTTTTTTCTGGTTTATTAAAAAAAAATATATATGAGAAACCAAGATTTATTAATTTTAAGTTCTTCAAGGACACAATGACCAGAAACAATCACTTCAGTACAGTAACTAAGGGTAATAGTCTCTTTGTTTAATAACATAGTTATTTTTAAATGTATGTAAGTATTGTTTATCGTAAAAGGCAATTAAAAAAGATAGAAAATTGTAGAAAACAATGACTCAGGATTTCTTTAGAAAAGTAGATAAATAATAAAAGGAAAAAAGTTAAGGAATTTTAAAATCAATTTTTCAGCTTGCTGATTTAAATAATGTTTAAAATTATTCGTTTAAATCAGTGAATTTAAATCAACTTAATCTGTCCTACTTTAAAGAAATTATAAAATGAAAGATAGTTTGTAACAATGACATTAAACAGTTAAAAGGCTAGTTGTTCTATAACCCTCTTCCAAAACTGTTTACCAAAAAGTCTTCTATACAGATATTATGTAGGCTTATATGACAGAAGGTTTTTGTTGTATTTTATTATTCCCTGAGGAGTTGTTAATTCATATATTATATTAGAAGCTGATTTTTTTTATAAACAACATTTGGCTTTTATCAGCACTATATTCTTATTGTTTTCTTTTAACCTACATCTTAAACCAAACATCAGGAGACCTATCATCTCGGCAATGCACTCAGCAAAAGTTAAAGACCTTAAGAACTTAGGAGTTTTAACAATGCAAAGTAATCAAGTAATCAATTGCTCGTTTAATTAGATTCTTCTTAATTCAAGTAAAATTAATTAATGCAATTCTATATCTTCTTCCTGCAGTGTAGGGGGGTGTGAACTTGCAGCCAAGAGAATTGCCTGATCAGGGTTTGAAACAGTTAGAGATTTCACCAGTCTCATGTGAGTGCAATTTTACGTAAAAAACTTCTTCTAACTTAAGGGAATTCAGAGATAAGAGAAGTGGTGGGTCCAGAACAAGATTCAGTGTTTCCTGGGGAGACAGTGAAACTTACAGGGGAAGGAGTGCACTGAGAAGACATTTACTGCATCTCTGGGGACCATAGTTTACATAGTTAAGAACTGATTACTAAAGCCTTGAAGAGGTGTGACTAGTTTCAGAAATTATATAGAGGGCCTGTACATTTCATAGAATCATAGAATGTTTGGGTTGAAAGGGACCTTTAAAGGTCATCTAGTCCAACCCCCCTGCAATGAGCAGGGACATCTTCCATTATATCACGTTGCTCAGAGACCCATCCAACTTGACCTTCAAAATTTCCAGGAATGGGGCAGCTACCACCTCACTGGGCAACCTGTGCCAGTGATTCACCACCCTCATTGTGAAAAATTTCTTCCTTAGAACTAGGCAAAATCTACCCTCAAGTTTAAAACCATTACCCCTTGACCTATCACAAGAGGTCTTGTTAGAAATTCTGACCCCATCTTTCCTATAGGCCCCCTTTAAGTCCTGGAAGGCTGCAATAAGGTCACCCTGGAGCCTTCTCTTGTACAGGTTGAACAACCCCAACCCTCTCAGCCTTTCTTCATAGGAGAGGTGTTCCATCCCTTGGATCATTTGTGTGGTCTTTCTCTGTACCCGCTCCAACAGGTCCATGTCTTTCCTATGCTGAGGGCTCCAGAGCTGGACACAATACTGCCGGTGGGCTCTCAGCAGAGTGGACAGAATCACCTCCCTTAGCCTGCTTCTTGGATGCAGCCCAGGATACAGTTGGCCTTCTGGGCTGTGAGCACACATTGCCAGCTCATGTCCAGCTTTTCATCCCCCAGTATGCCCAAGTCCTTCTTGGCAGGGCTGCTCTCAGTCCCTTCATCTCTGAGCTGCTCTCAATCCCTTCACCCCCCAGGGTGGGTAATATATATTGGTTTATATATCTTAGGTGGGTAACACAGTTTGCTTGCAATTATAGAGTATGTTAGGGACTGAAATTAAATTTATGAATCGAAACTGAGCCAAAATCACAGGAGACCTAAGAGTTGTGGTCTAATGTAAAATCTTGTGATAGTCATATTAGAAAGAGAACTATAACATCAGATCAAGGGTTATAGGCTTTTTTTTTCCCCAAGTTTTTTTTTCTAAAGTTACTTATTTGAAACAGTAGTCAGACACTTAAGTAGTGATCATTATCACTTTCCTGTTTGCTGTGAAAAGGGTTCCAGGCTAGAAACACACTGGGAATAGAGCAAGCCACAGGTTCTACCACAAACACACACAGTTTCCCATTGCATCCTTCCCATTACCTTTGATCTTCATAATCACTTCTATGAGAAAGATCATGTATATAATCTTCATCTTTTCACATGGACTTTTATCACAGAGAGGAAATGTAAATACTTATTCTGGCTTGGGTCACTACAATAGAAAAAAAAAGACCCAGATCCAGTTTATATGTTCAGAGGGAAGCAGAGAATATTTAATGAGGTTCTGTTCCCATTAGAGTTATTAGACTTGTGAGAGTCTAGTTTGCAAAGACTTTTCTCTTTGTAACCTTCAGATCAGAAACCCAAACTGACTTTTAACTACTGTGAAAGAAAAGGGAACTATTAAGCAACACAAAACACTAGACTGCTCCTGTTCTTCCCTCTACTTTCCCATACTTTGAACAGTAGTTCAGCTGGCAGTTCTAACAAGACTGCTATTCCTTATGAAATGACTGATGAAAGTGTAGGAAATCATTCCACTCTATTACCAAGTAGCAATTTTTGTAATTTCTACGAGCATGACCCAGAATGAAAATCAATTCCAGATCTTACCCTTTGACTTGTCCTTTAAGATCTCACCAAAATTCTGCCAATGAATGTGGTATTAATTGGAAAAACAAATCAATTTCTCAGCCTAGACTGCTTTTCTATGAAGACCATTATGGAACTGCCTATAGAAAACAAAGAGTTGGATTGCTTCATCTATCTGCATAGTAGTTGGTCAAATACCCAAGTGGAACAAGATTTAAAAGATCAAATTTCTGAGCTAACATAAATAATTGATTCCCTAAACAATTACTTAAAAAAAAAAGCTATTCTTTATTTAATACTAAGTAACATATAGCTGTTTTCTTTGAACTCTGTTTAAGGAATAAGAGAAGAGCACAAGCAACAGTATCTATGTTCAACATATTCAGGAGAGGGACTCTACCTAAATTGAGACAGTTGTCCTGGTTTCAGCCAGGATAGAGTTAATTTTCTTCACAGAAGCTAGTGTGAGGTTATGTTTTGGATCTGGGATGAGAAAATGTTGATAATGTATTGTTTTCAGCTGTTGCTAAACAGTGAAGGACTGTCTGGCTTTTCATGCTGGCCTGCCAGTGAGAAGGCTGGGGGTGCACAGGAAGCTGGGAGGGGACACAGCCAGGACAACTGACCCAGGCTAGCCAAAGGGACATTCCATACCATATGACGTCATATTCAATATATAAAGCTGGGGCAAAGAAGAAGGAAGGAGTGGTGAGACATGCAGAGTTATGGCGTCTGTCTTCCCAACAAGCCATCAC
Organism: Phaethon aethereus; assembly: GCF_964289735.1. Classification (NCBI taxonomy): domain Eukaryota; kingdom Metazoa; phylum Chordata; class Aves; order Phaethontiformes; family Phaethontidae; genus Phaethon; species Phaethon aethereus. The sequence continues at coordinate 177,478,991 of NC_138575.1, read as the reverse complement.
ATGTGATGGATGATGGAGCCCTGCTTCCCTGGGGTTGGCTGAATACCTGCCTGCTGATGGGAAGCAGTGAATGAATTTCTTGCTTTGCTCTGCTTACGTGTGTGGTTTTTGCTTTAACTATTAAACTGTCTTTATCTCAACCCATGAGTTTTTTCATGTTGATCTGATTCTCTCACTTGTCCCACCATGGGGGAGTCACCAAGTGGCTGCGTGGTGCTTAGTTGCTGGCTGAAGTTAAACCACAACAACAGTACACTTTAGGAAAGATTACAAAACATGAAGCAGCTTATCAGAATGCCTTGACATCAAAGGAGAAGGAATTCAAATCTGTGAAGCCTATTTAAAAACTGTGCCATACAGTCATAGGCATGTATTTTCTTTTATATGAACTAGACATGTGAGGGTCAAGAAAAGCATAATAAAGTTGCATAGGAAATCTATCAGTTCACTGCCCAGAAGACAGTAACTGGAATGGAAGAGAGCATTATACATCAGGTGAACATTTTTTCTCTGCATGTTTTTTAACCATAATGTTACTTACATATCCACCTTGTCCAAATATATTTCAGGTGTTAAAGAGTCAACATAAGAAGAGATCAGTGTGTCGAAACAGACTATATTTGAACAAAACTATACATTGATAAGCAAGTATTCACTGAAAGCAAAGGCTAGAATATCAGAAGAAGTGAGAATAAAGTCATCAAATTGATAACAAAAATATACAATCCATTTAATATATAGTTTTAGAAACGTAGTCTAAACTGATATAAGGAAAATAATTGCGGGGTATCTCATGAAAGGGTTGAGACAAATAAATTAATGAAATTCATACTGATTTAGTTGAAGTGACTGAACTTTTGTGTGGCCAAAATCAGTTACATAGATTATGAAAATATTAATGTTGCTTTAGTTTTAAAATACACTAAGAATATAAAAGGAATGAAAATCAGCCTGCTTTTCTTTGTTGTCAGGAAAATTGTCTGGAATTTACAGTAAAAGAGGAAATGCAAAAGTGAAATTCAAAGAAAATAAAACCTGTTTCTTGACTCTGTGAGAGACTTTAATTCAAGAAAAAATAATTAATATAATTCCAAGGGAAAGGGAAATGGAAAAAGAGAAAGGGGAAAGAGGAAAAAAGAGAGTACATCATAACTGATATGTGAAAGAAATGGTGGATTAGTGTTATTCCAGAGTGTATAGTTTCAGAGGGACTTAATGCCAGGTCATTAGCAGCTGAAGTTCACTAGAATTCATCAGGAATTGTGTAGTATGGTGTTCACGAATGGAAACTTGTTTTTCCCAAAACATTTCAAGAATATACTTGGGAGTACCTCTACTGCAGACAATTAAACTACCACAGTGACATACTGGTGTAAGAGAGATGAGACCTAAAGGTTGCAAACTCTAAGACCAAGGTGAAGGTACCATAATCGTTACATTTATGAGTATTATTATTATTGTAACAAAAATATCAAGAAATCCATTGAACAAATAACACTGTGTTCATCACTTTATGTTATTGATTGCAAGTAACTTAAAACATGTTGGTTTAAAGAATTATGAGCTTTTTCAGTAACAGAAATTCAAACACCCACCAGATTAAAAGACTCATCCAGAACTGAATCCAAACCTCCTGTCTGAATCGTGAGAGAACAAATTGATGAGCATGGGAGAAGAGATCTTTCAGAAATTAAAATGTTTGTGCAACTCTAGATGATGTTTCTTCATTCTTAATTCCATCTTCCCTGTGGATGTGCAAGAGTTCCATTCAGCTGGTCTTTACCAAAGGGTCTCAGTTCAACTCTTTTTTTAAACATTTACTTTCAGGGGTTGCAGAAATGAAGTATGTGGTTGTGTAATTTTGGAAGTAAGAGAACTTTAATTGTATAGATTCACAGTAATTGAACATAAATTCCTGATATCAAGCACATTATTAATATGCAGAAAATGCAGTAATTAATAAAAACAATATGTACAGAAATAAAAATGGTAGAAAAGATCTGAAGAGAATGATTTATTTTAGGTCACTTTTAAAGTCACTTGCCATCCACTCATTTAAGCAGGCATTTTTTCAAACAGTAACATCTTCTCATGTATTTAATAAATTTCAGCTGTGGGAAAGCGTTCTGCTCCAAAAGTTCCACATATATGAGTAAAATGACAAAGTAAAGATTGAGTGGGAAAGCATAAAAACAGGAAAAATTGAGAGAAAGTATTTATCTAGGAGGAATAAATCTGAAAGGGACTCTGTTTAAGCTATATTGGTGTGAGATTCACACCCTTTAGTAAAAATACAGCAAAGTATTTCGTCCTAATGAACATTGCTCTTATCATGTCATTCCCAGGGTTTAGATGATATAATACCTTTTGCTTAGATGATGGCACAGAACAACAGCTAAATCAGAAATAAAATAAAAATATCTGTTGCACTACCACAATCATCTATATATTTATCTTAGCTTATATATATAAATAATATATATAATATATAGGTAATTTGTATGTCCATTATGTTTAAATCACTGACCTCAAAGGAAGAGAGATCAGTTTATTTACTGGATATACCATCCTACTGTTGCATAAATGAGAAAAATAATGCTTTGCTTGGTTTTTTTTGACTTACATATAAAATGCTTTGTAAAGATCAAACCCAAAAACATATTTGCCTTCCAATGCACACTCTGTATCTTTTTTTATTCATTCTCTTCTAATCCTTTCACCAGATTCCTCTTATTAAAATACAATGATGCATCAAAGCTACAAAGCTTCTGAGTTCTTTCACTGATTGATAGTAAAATAACATAGTCCTGGACCTGTTCTACTTACTCACATGGAATAGTAATCTATTCAGGCAGTGATTTCAATGATATCAATGCACTAGTCAGTGAAAAAATTTTATTCCTTTGTAGAGGTCTAGCACAGACTCAGGTACTGATGAAGACTTTTCGCATTTTCGGAATAAAACAGACATATCCTTCTTATGTGAATTTTTCCTTGTCTCTGAAAAATGGACATTTCTCACACAAAGTACGAATCTGAGAAAGCAAGGCCCTTGAACTGTAAACACTGATTTAATTCTCTTTCCTATATACAGTAGTACTCAACATCTTGAGAAAGCTGTCTGAAATCAGAGTAGCTGCCCTATGCACCTACCCCTGCTCATATACTTATTTATGCTCAACTGTACCTTGTCTTTCTGGCTTTGTAATTCATGAAACCTCCTGAACTCTGAAACATCTTCCTTATTTTGAGGAAGCAAATGGAAATTTTCTGTGCTTATTTTATTTTTAATATCTGTTTTGCAGATATCATTTCCCTTCTTTCTTTTGCACAGGATGTGAGTCTCTAGTGTGTGGCCTATGAAGATTCTGTGCATATCCATTATTCCTTAATAACATTTTCATGGGAATTGTGCTTGCATCTAAATAAAAAATGAAAATCTATATTCAGGTTTTTAAACTTGCTTTTTAAGTTAGATCCAAATGCAGAATATAAACCTTAATGTGGTAAATTAGAATACCCAGGGATATAAACCCAAACTTCACATTATGTATCTGATCTTATTGGCTTACCAAGTTCAGCTAAAGCTTACTATTTTATGAAAAATCTCTTGATACTTAGTTTCTTCAAGCATAAATTACAAGTTTTGCTCTTAAGGAAAGACCGAAAATATAATATAATTCAAAATGTTTTAGAAAAAAATGTCTGAAATATATTTTTTAATATGTCACTTTCCAAGGGAACCTGTTTGGGGTGGTAGTACCATCGTGCGAATTATACTGGAAATTGAGCTAATGTAAGTATAGTGTGCCTGTGATGTTAATTCAAGAGAGCTAAAATGTGAAAGTAAGAGCAACCTGCATCAATAATGTTCAAAATGTGAGTTTTGAGTGCTTTTGACCCTCAAGACATCCCCATGAGAGAGGAGGTAAGGAGAAAATTTGTGTACATTTATGAGGTGAAATTGTCCCATAAAACTTCCCTTGGGATTTTTATACTAAACTATTTGAATCATGCTTACTGTTGAGGGAAGGCATTGAGGGTGGAGGCAGGAGGCTGCTTAGCAGACTTTATTAGCAGACTCCATCATTTCTTACATTGACCAAAAAGAATGTGAGCAGAGGTTGTCTCTTCCTTGGCAGCACTGACTCCTTGGTTATTTTTTTGGTGGAGGAGAAAGAAATACAGGAATACCTTAACTTTCCCTGAGCCACAGAAGCAGCTAGCAGTGTCAGGGTTTTTTCACAGCAAAGAAAAGGAAAATATATTAATAAGCAAAAGTGTTGACCCTTTTTTGTCTTGTTTGTTGTGTTATTTGGTGAGCTACATGGTTTGGTTTTGTTTTTATCTGACTCAGCTGAGACATTTCAAATAAAAACTGTAAACTATGCTATTTCACATCACTTAACAGTAGTTTCCAGCAAGTTATAGGTGAAGGGTTAGTTCATATCAACCCAAACAATTTTCCCATTATGCAGCAGGCTCTTCCTGTCATCTGATGTGGGTAAGTACAGAAAGGAAAGAGGGAGGAGGTAGAAAATCCCTCTTCTCTATGCATGTACCTTCAGGGAAATCATGCATTTTTAAAGGAATCCTCAGTGCCTTATGGAACATGGAAAAGAAGGAGAACAAAAGAAATAAAAAAACTTTTTTCCTAGGTCTTGATTATACAATCATAGAATCATAGAATATTTTGGGTTGGAAGGGACCTTTTAAGGTCATCTAGTCCAACCCCCCTGCAGGGAACAGGGACAGGAGCAAGAACATCTTCAACTAGATCAGCTTGCTCAGAACCCCATCTAACCTGACCTTCAACAGTTCCAGGGATGGGGCAGCTACCAACTCTCTGGGCAACCTCTTCCAGTGTTTCACCACCCCCGCTGTGAAAAATTTCTTCAGATCTAGTCTAAATCTTCCCTCTTTTAGTTTAAAACCATTGCCCCTTGTCCTATCGCTACAGGCCCTGCTAAAAAGTCTGTCCCTGTCTTTCCTATAGGCCCCCTTTAATTACTGAAAGGCTGCAATAAAGTGTCCCTGGAGCCTTCTCTTCTCCAGGCTGAACAACCTCAACTCTTTCAGCCTGTCCTCAGAGGAGAGGTGTTCCATCCCTCTGATCATTTGCATAGTCCTTTTCTGGACCTGCTCCAACAGGTCCATGTCTTTCCTGTGCTTAGGACTCCAGAGCTGGGTGCAGGACTCCAGGTGGGGTCTCAGCAGAGTGGAGTAGAGGGGCAGAATCACCTCCCTCGACCTGCTGGCCATGTTTCTTTGGACGCAGCCCAGGAGATTGTTGGCCTTCTGGGCTGTGAGCGCACATTGCCGGCTCATGTCCAGCTTTTCATCCCCCGGTACACCCAAGTCCTTCTCAGCAGGTGTTATCTCAATCCCTCCTTCCCCAGCCTGTATTGATATGAGGCATTGCCCCAACTCAGGTGCAGGACCCTGCACTTGACCTTGTTGAACCTCATGAGGTTCACATAGATCCATTCCTCGAGCTTGTCCAGGTACCTCTAAATGGCATCCCATCCTTCAGGCCTGTCAACCGCACCAATCAGCTTGTTGTCATCTGCAAACCTGTAACTGGAAGGACAGAGGAAAAAATAACCTGTCACCCAGATTCCCTTACCAGTGGTCCCAAGGCCCTGAAGTCTCTTTTGACAACTCTTGGACTACGAGTTACAGTTTCATCTCCACTCACATGGAAGAGCAGTGATGGGTAATAGTCTGAGGGCTGCACTAGGCTAGGAAGTTTCCTAGTGGTGTCCTTAACTGGGGTCCTAGGGAGGCAGCAGACCTCCCTAAGAGAAAGGTCTGTCTGGCATATTGGACCTTCAGTTCCCCTCAGAAGTGAGTCTCCTACAACTATAACACATCTTTTCTTCCTCATGTGGGTGGTCATGATGTGGGGGGTAGGCCTTTCCAACCTTGGCAGCAACGTTGGTGTATCTGGACCATCGTTCACTCCATCTATGGACTGTCCTTCCCCATCCAGTGCCTCATACTTGTTGTACAGAGGCACCTGGGGAAGTGAGGTATGCAGTTATATGTTGTTCATGATGAAAAGTTGGCCAGCATTATGAACAAAGTCAAAAACAGTACTTCTGTGGTTAAGAAGAAATTATCAGACAAAGCACAAGGCCAAAAAGGTGATTAACTTTCCACTTGTTTCCAAGGTCCAGAAACTGTACAATCTGTTCCCCAGAAATAAATAGAAATTAGTGAAGCTCCACTATTCATACAGTGGCCTGCTAAGAAATACTTGTCTATTTTTGCAATCCTTGCTTTGTTAAGACTTCCACATTTCAGTTAAGTCCTGAACCTAAAGAGAAAATAAATTCAGAGTAGAAGAATTATTGTCTTCTAAGTTAAAATTGTAAGGTAATGCAAGCTGACAATGGATTACAATGCAAGAAGATAAAAAATGAGACACAACTTCCTGCTTTACTAGAAAAACCTTTCAAACCATCATCAAACCTTTTTTTTTTGTCATACAGTTCAGAGTATTATTGTTTAACAACTTGTAATTTACACAACAAAACAAATGTTAGCAACCATGTCAGTACCCCATACCTGATAATCAAATATTTTTGCACCAAGTGAGATTATACAGCTGTGTGATTTGAATAATTAAATATATTTATTTAAATAAACATAAAATAGATTTGTGGGAATGAAAAGGACAGCTGTAATGTCAGTGTATCAAAATAAAATGAGATCATTACCACCATATACTGTAGGAATAAAAGAGGATGAAAACCAACAGTTCAGCCATAATGATTTCATTAGGATATATATGTGGAGAGATGAAAGGAAAAGATCACTAACAGATTGCTAGTGAAACAGAAAGAGTATGAAAGCAGCTGAATGTGGTAATACTTAGAGAAATAAAAGTAGAAATGCTTCAGAAAATAAATATAAACTAAATCTTTTTCTCTATTTAAGGCAGGGCACAAGCAAAAGATAAAATACGCATTTTGTCAATGCACCTCGGAGTCATTGATCTCTTTTGAGCATTGAGCCTAATGAGGCAAGTAGGAGAAAATTGTAATGGGTCTTGTATGTACATATTGTTAGGCTTGGATTATTGTGTAGAACTAAATCGCATTTTCTTCGGAAAAGTTTTTAAAATGATGGCAGGATTCTACTACAGATAACATTATGAATATTATTTTATAATGAAGAATTCCTGAGCTTCTTTAACTATAAATAAATATGTATTATGTCAACTCCACAAACACACATGCCTTTTTTAAAGTAGTTTCATATTATTTATGAATATTAAGTCAGATGGATCATGTTTTACTTACACAATAACATGAAACTGGAGACTTTTCCATCTTCTAAGAAACTGCTTGTTATTTAATTCAGTGTTCTGCAGAGCTATAAGATCTATTTCAGCATTGGTTAAAATATCTTTATAAGATTTTATAATTTTATATCTTGCATCTTTACAACTCATTTTGAAATCATCAGTAATAGGACTCTCATGTAAAGTGAGGGAGGCTATATATACAATAATTATAAATGCCAAAATCTGTGATTTTTGCACACATAAGTGAAAAAAAGTGTTAGATTATATAAACTAAGCAGTGATGTTCTTCATATACTCAATGGTGTCATTAAAATGTCTCTTAAAAAACAAACTAGAAAGCACATTACTGAGTGGGAAGTCACCCAGAGAATAGCCAATAGGAAGTCTTAAGTGCAGGGGTCTTCCCGAGCTGTTCCTGCTTTCTGGAGATTATGATACTTTTCCCACTAGAGACTGTGTTTTCCTTAAACAGGTGTCTAACCGAGGAGTATTTACTATCTGTCACCATGCTTTTAAATAAAAGAGGACAGGAGTCAATCACTGATCTACAAGCTGAGTGTCAAGGTCTGGCTTCCATCCTTGACACTGTTTGTGACTAGCTTCTGTACCAGTTTCTTTTTGAGGAGAGCCTTCCCCCCCCCCCCCCCAAAAAAAAAGGAGTGAATTTTAAAACAATATCCAAATAACCAGTTAAGAACAAGGTACAGCTGTGTACATCCGTGCCACTCTTCCTTAGAACTATGAATGTACCTGTTGGTTATTTGTAGATCAAGCAGGGCCGGTGCTCAGATTCAAACAATATTACAAAATCATTCATGCTTTTTGGCTTCTAGTATGCTTCCTGGAATGTTTTTACGCAAACCAGAGCCCAGTTACAATCCAGGATGTAATATGGGTTGGCATGGCTTCTGGCAGAAATTATGGACAGGATCATTGTTTTGGGAAGGGAGAGAATTGAACACAATATGAACCTAAAGTATGCAGTACTCCTCTAGGGCACAATCAAACACCTTTCATACCCTCATGTCAGAATTCAAAACTCAGTGTGTACTGAAGTTTCCTATATAAACCAAGTACTGATAGCAAAAGTTTCCTTTTGTGTAGTCCCAGGCCTTATTCTTTTCAGGACATACTAGCTGGGATTAATAGTTACAGCACGATAATATCTCAGGGAACTTTTTAAGGCTTTTGTGCATATGAAACCATAGCTGCATGAATATTCATCTCCAGGATGCCATGGTGTACAATGCTGTATGAACACTGCTAACAATCTCAGTTCCCTTGATATTTCAGTAGCCTGTTGTTTCATTTTCTTCAGTTATACTTCTCAAACTATTGCTCAGTGTCAATCAAAATTCTTTGGGAACCTTCAGCATTAACCTTGACAGACCTTTCTTTGGAAGCAGAAAATTAGAAGGTTTATGTTTATCAGACTTACCTCATACCCACAAGACCTAGAATATTTGACTTTTTTTAAGCAATACAATGGGAATGCAGCTCATCATGCCACTGGGTGTATGCAGACTCTCCAGACTGCTTCTTTTGCACATCTGGTTTGTCCAAATCCCCTTTTTTCCACCTACATTTTCCCTGGACACTTTGTCATTATGCCAATTACTAACTGACAGAGTGATATGTGTTACATAAATCTAGACATATGTATATTACATCGGCTCTATTATTTTATGTAAAAATGCAGGTATGACAAAAACAGCGGCATGAAAGCTGGACTTTCATGCCCCCATAACTGAAAAGGAAAAAGTCAGAATCACCTGCAAAATGTATTTGTCTTTTCAGATTACTTTTCCTCATACGAAAAAGGAATTTTGTTCAATAGCCAAGAAAATGTCTGTGACATATGTCTCATGTGACTTTTTAGTGCCTGTAATTTCTTTATAATTTTACAGTTGATTAAGAGGGAAACAGACACAACAGACTTCCTGTTGAAGCTTTTTATTAACATTAATTGTGCTGCTTTGTCTGATTGCTCAGAACTTCTGCCTTATATACATATTATCTATTAAAAGTAACTGGCTCTAGTTTGCTATTATTGTTGAGATAAAATCTACACTGATTAGGTGACAAATGTGCAACTACATTTATTTGGTGTTTGTGAAGAAGCTGAGAGTTCTATATTTCAGTGGCTACTGAGATCTGCCAACCTCACTGATTGGTGGATTGGGCTCTTCAAGTAATGTGATTTTAAAATGTTGGACCCAGAGCATGGCGAACAGGGTGGGCAAAGAGGATGTGGCGTGTCAGAAGGGCATGGTGCATCAGTTTGCGCAGCAGTTGGCACCGGCAGGGAAGGCGTGCGGGCAGGGCGCAGTCCTCCCCCCATCTTGGCCCTACAGGCTCCTTTGATGAGTGGTCATAGCCCTCCCAGAAGAAGCCCCAGCTATGGTCTCCACTCAGCTGAAAACCATTGCCAGAAGGAATGTGGTGACCCAGACGGAGCTCCCACTCAAACACACAGCTGTTCAGGTGTCCGGCTGCAGGGGGTGCCTGAGCTGTCACTTGTGCTAGAGGGCAGCAGGGACAACACCTGTGTGTGGTGTGACCAGGTGAATGATCTGCTCAGCCTGGTGTCAGGGAGCAGAGGGAGTGGAGAGGCTGAGGAGCAGCAGGGACTGTGAGAGGCAGATAGATTGGTGGAGCACACCCAGCTGTCCCTGAGGCAAAGGCAGTAGATGGAGGCTCCACAAATAACAGAGGATCCCCTACCCTCCTGCTACAAGGCAGAAGGAGGGGACCTGAGACATGGGGGGGAATGGAAACAGATCCCTGCTCAGGATGCCAGGCAACTCCTCTCCCAGCCTCCCTCACCTTCCCAGCTGCAACAGATATGGGACTCTGGAACTTGAGGGCCAGGCAAATGAGGATGTAGATGAAGGTTCATCCAGGTGGTTGCCTAGGGTGAGTCAGTCAGCCCCACACATTACGGCTACATCTGTTATGAAAAAAAGGAGGTTAACTGTTATAGGCGATTCCCTTCTAAAGGGGAACAGGGAGCCCAATATGCCGACCAGACCCAACTCACAGGGAAGTCTGCTGCCTCCCTGGGTCCCGGGTGAGAGATGTCACCAGTAAACTCCCTGGTCTAGTACAGCCCACTGATTACTACCCACTGCTGGTCAAGCACGTTGGCAGCGACAAGATTGTGCAAAGAACTCGAAAACTGATTAAAAGGGACTTCAGAGCACTGGGGCGATTGGTTGAAGGATCAGGAGCACAGGTAGTGTTTTGGTCAATCCCTTCAGTGGCAGGGAAAAAGACTGAGAGGAACAGGAAAACACACCTGATTAACATTTGGCTCAGAGGCTGGTGCCATCGGCAGAATTTTGTTTTTTTTGACCATGGGGATGTTTACATGGAACTGGGGCTGCTGGCAGCAGATGGAGTTCAGCTATCTGCAAGGGGGAAGAGGATTCTCGCTTATGAGATGGCAGGCCTCATCAAGAGGGCTTTAAATTAGATTTGAAGACGGGATAAAACCAGGCTCACTAGAGATGAGTCTAAGGGTGGTATGCCCCCAATATTGAGGTCAAAATCAACAGCCCAGCTCAAGTGCATCTACACCAATGCACACAGCATGGGCACCAAACAGGAGGACCTGGAAGCCATTGTGCAGCAGGACAGCTATGACTTAGTTGCCATCACAGAAACATGGTGGGATGTCTCTCATGACTGGAGTGCTGCAGCTGATGACTGTAAGGTCTTCAGAAGGGATAGGCAAGGTAGGACAGGCAGTGGGGTGGCTCTGTATGTTAAGGAGTGTTCTTACTGTATAGAGCTCAATGATTGTGATAACAAGGTCGAGTGTTTATGGGTAAGGATGAGGGAGAAAAGCCAACAAGGCAGATACCTTGCTGGGTGTCTGATATAGACCACCCAAATGAGACAAAGAAGAAGATGAAGCACTGGACAAGCATCTGGCAGAAGTCTCACAATCACTAGCCCTTGTTCTTGTAGGGGACTTCAACTTACCGGATGACTGCTGGAAGTATAATGCAACAGAGAGAACAGAGTCTAGGAGGTTCCTGGAGTATGTAGAAGATAACTTCCTGACACAGCTGGTAAGTGAGCCTACCAGGGGAGCCGTCTTGCTTGACCTGCTGTTTATGAACAGGGAAGGACTGGTGGGAGATGTGGTGGTTGGAGGCCGTCTTGGGCTTATTGACCAGAAAATGATAGAATTCTCATTTCTTGGTTAAGTAAGGAGAGGGGTAAGCAAAACCAGTACCAGACAGCAGACTTTGGTCTGTTCAGAACAGTGGCTGAAAGAGTTCCTTGGGAGACAGTCCTGAAGGGCAAAGGGGTCCAGGAAGGATGGACATTCTTCAAGATGGAAATCTTAAAGGCACAGGAGCAGGTCATCCCCATGTGCCATAAGACAAACTGGTGGGGAAGACAACAGGCCCAGCTGAACAGGGAGCTTTTGTTGGGACTCAGGAAAAAAAGGAGGGTTTATCATTTTTGGAAGAAGGGATAGATAACTCAAGAAGAGTACAAGGATCTCATTAGGTCAAGCGAAGACAAAACTAGGAAGGCAAAAACCCAGCTGGAACTCAATCTGGCCATGGTCATAAGGGATAACAAAAAATGTTTTTATGGATATATTAACAACAAAAAAAGAGCCAAGGAGGATCTCCATCTTTTATTGTATGCAGGGACACACACACACACACACACTCTCACCAAGGATGAAGACAAGGCTGAGGTACTTAATGCCTTCTTTACCTCAGTCTTTAATAGCCAGACCAGTTATCCGCAGGGTACTCAGCTCCCTGAGCTGGAAGACAGGGACAGAGAGCAGAATAACTCCCCATAATCCAGGAAGAAGCAGTTGACAACCTGCTAAGCCACCTGGACACTCACAAGTCTATGGGGCCTGATGGGATCCACCCAAGAGTACTGACGGAGCTGGTGGAGGAGCTTGCCAAGCCGTTCTCTATCATTTATCATCAGTCCTGGTTAACAGGGGAAGTCCCAGACGGCTGGAGTCTTGCCAATGTGATGCCCATGTACAGGAAGGGCCAGAAGGAGGATCCCAGGAACGACAGGCCTGTCATCCTGACCTCGGTACTGGAGAAGATCATGGAGAGGCTCATCTTAAGGGTGCTCACAGGGCATGTGCAGGACAACCAAGGGGTCAGGCCCAGCCAGCATGGGTTCATGAAAGGCAGGTCCTGCTTGACCAACCTGATCTCCTTCTATGAGCAGGTGACCCGCCTAGTGGATGAGGGGAAGGCTGTGGATATTGTCTACCTGGACTTCAGGTCCTGGTAGCGTCTCCCAGACTTTGACAGCGTCTCCCACAGCATTCTCCTAGAGAAACTGGTGGCTCGTGGCTTAGATAAGTGTACTCTTTGCTGGGTAAAGAGCTGGCTGGAGAGCCAAGCCAAGAAAGTTGTGGTGAATGGAGTTAAATCCACTTGGGAGCTGGGCACAAGTGGCGTTCACCAGCGCTCAGTACTGGGGCTGGTCTTATTCAATATCTTTATTGATGACCTGGATGAGGGGATTGAGTGTTCCCTCAGTAAGTTTGCAGACAACACCAAGTTGGGTGTGAGTGTTGATCTGCTGGAGGATAGGAGGGCTCTGCAGAGGGATCTGGACAGGCTGGATTGATAGGCAGAGGTCAACTGTATGAGGTTTAATAAGGCCAAGTGCCAAGCCCTGCAAATTGGTCACAACAACCCCATGCAATGTTACAGGCTTGGGGAGGAGTGGCTGGAGAGCTGTCTGGCAGAAAAGGCCCTGGGGGTGCTGGTTGACAGCTGGCTGAACATGAGCCAGCAGTGTGCCCAAGTGGCCAAGGCGGCCAACAACATCCTGGCCTGTATCAGAAACAGTGTGGCCAGCAGGAGTAAGGAAGTGATCATGCTGCTGTACTTGGAGCTGGTGAGGCTGCACCTCGAATCCTATGTTCAGTTCCTCACTACAAGGACATTGAGTTGCTGGAGTGTGTCCAGAGAAGGGCAATGAAGCTGATGAGGGGTCTGGAGTACAAGTGTTATGAGGAACGGCTGAGGGAACTGGGGTTGTTTAGTCTAGAGAAGAGGAGGCTGGGGGGAGACATTATCGCTCTCTACAACCATCTGAAAGGGGATTGTGGTGAGGAGGGTGTTGGTCTCTTCTCCCAAGTAACTAGTGATAGGATGAGAGGAAATGGCCTCAAGTTGTGCCAGGGGAGGTTTAGATTGGATATTAGGAAAATTTCTTCACTGAGAGAGTGGTCAGGCATTGGAACAGGCTGCCCAGGGAGGTGGTGGAGTCACCATCACTGGAAGTTTTAAAAAAATGTGTCAATGTAGTACTTCAGGATATGGTTTAGTGGGCATGGTGGTGTTGGGTTGACCGTCGGACTTGATGGTCTTAGAGGTCTTTTCCAACGTTAATGATTCTATACTTCTATGATTCTAAAACTATGATTTTAATTTTTTTTTTGTCCAATACAGAGTGTCCTTTCAATCTGCCAGGGCTTCTGGGACTCATGGTGTATAAAATTAAGAGAATTTTTTTTTTTCAATAGCTAAGTTGTCAAAGGCGCAAAACAACGGTGTTTTGTCTACTTAAGAGGGGCAACAAAACAAATGAAGATGAGGACATGTGCTTCAGCACATAGTAGCAACTTGAATAACAGCATACATAGAACAGAGAGGCTGTATTTTGGCCAGTAGTGGATGTCAAGGCTTGGGCACCATGCCTGAAACACTATTATTAGATTGGAAAAACATAGCTTTACTGAATATGTTACAATCTTTTCTTCATTTTGCTACATGAATGTATTCTATACAGTGATATGAAAAGGCTCTGATAATCACAGAATCACAGAATCACTAGGTTGGAAAGGACCTTCAAGATCATCAAGTCCAACCATGAATCCAGCGCCACCATGTCCCCTAAACCATGTCCTGAAGTGCCACATCCACACATTTTTTGAACACTTCCAGAGATGGTGACTCCACCACCTCCCTGGGCAGCCTGTTCCAATGCCTGACCACTCTCTCAGTGAAGAAATTTTCCTAATATCCAATCTAAACCTCCCCTGGCACAACTTGAGGCCATTTCCTCTTGTCCTATCACTAGTTACTTGGGAGAAGAGACCAACACCCTCATCGCCACAACGCCCTTTCAGGTAGTTGTAGAGAACGATAAGGTCTCCTCTCAGCCTCCTCTTCTCCAGACTAAACAACCCCAGTTCCCTCAGCCGCTCCTCATAAGACTTGTGCTCCAGACCCCTCACCAGCTTCGTTGCCCTTCTCTGGATATGCTCCAGCACATCAATGTCTTCTTGTAGTGAGGGGCCCAAAACTGAACACAGGATTCAAGGTGCGGCCTCACCAGTGCTGAGTACAGGGGCACAATCACTTCCCTACTCCTGCTGGCCACACTAGTGCTGATACAGGCCAGGACGCTGTTGGTCTTCTTGGCCACCTGGGCACACTGCTGGCTCATGTTCAGCCAGCTGTCAACCAGCACCCCGAGGTCCCTTTCCGCCGGGCTGCTCTCTAGCCACTCCTCCCCAAGCCTGTAGCGTTGCATGGGGTTGTTGTGGCCAAAGTGCAGGACCCTGCACTTGGCCTTATTAAACCTCATACAGTTGGCCTCTGCCCATTGATCCAGCCTGTCCAGATCCCTCTGCAGAGCCCTCCTATCCTCCAGCAGATCAACACTCCCACCCAACTTGGTGTCATCTGCAAACTTACTGAGGGAGCACTCGATCCCCTCATCCAGGTCATCAATAAAGATATTGAACAAGACCGGCCCCAGAACTGAACCCTGGGGAACACCGCTTGTGACCAGCTGCCAGCTGGATTTAACGCCGTTCACCACAACTCTCTGGGCTCGGCTATCCAGCCAGTTCCTCACCCAGCAAAGAGTAAACCTGTCTAAGCCACGAGCCGCCAGTTTCTCCAGGAGAATGCTGTGGGAGACGCTGTCAAAGGCTTTACTAAAGTCCAGGTAGACCACGTCCACAGTCTTTCCCTCATCCACTAGGCGGGTCATATGGTCATAGAAAGAGATCAGGTTGGTCAAGCAGGACCTGCCTTTCACGAACCCATGCTGGCTGGGCCTGATCCCTTGGTTGTCCTGCAGATGCCCTGTGAGCACTCTCAAGACCAACCGCTCCATAATCTTCCCTGGTACAGAGGTCAGGAAGGAATCTCCTTCCGGCCTTTCTTGTAGACGGGCGTCACACTGGCAAGCCATGTTTGAAGTACTCCAAATTATCAGAGATAAACATAAATTTTTATCCAAATTGGGAGATCTGGCCGTAAGTGACAGTATTCTAAGCAAGCCAATAATGGTCCACAAAGTGTTTGAGCTCAGAATCCAACTAATCAGATAACATTTATACATCTCTCAAACCAAGAACTAAATATGCGTGGTTGTTAGAATTCCAGTTTACCATGTTAATAACCAGTGGACAATATATCTTTCATCAGGGGATGTAGAAATCAAGCATGGTATCTGGAGCTGGAAAGATTGGTTTAAAATGAAGAGTTAAGAAATATTCTGGTAAAAGTCAGCAAGGCATACTGTTGCATTGGAAAATCTGGTATTTTTCTATAGTTTAGGAAGCATCCATGCGTTACTATTGTAATTTAGGATGTTAAGAATAAAACCTGGGCATGACTACTACTTTGCCCTTTCTGAGTAAGAAGAAAGTCTCCTGCAACACCTCCTGACTCATGGTCATTTGCCAAATCTCAGTGCTTTGGGGTCAAAGCATACTCCCAGCTGTTTTACATAAACAGCAGCAGTAACTGAAAATGTTGTTCTTTCTTAGAAGAAGAATCTGATAGCCCATGCTCAGATTTTCTGCACTGGACTGCTGTAATATGCTTCACTATCAGCTCAGAATCCATTTGGAATACATTGTTCTAAGGGGGCCAAGGAAGGTGAGTTCAATAGTATTTTAGATTGTATCTTTAAGGGAGTTAAAGACACTGGTTTACAATTTTGCTGTCTGTCTCCTTTTTCCAGGAGGACTCAAGGAAACTGCTCCTTACTTCTAAGACTCCAAATGGCTTAGACTGAGGCACTCAGGAGAGGTTCTTTTCCAATTCTACTCTTAATCAGGAAAGAATTCCAAATCCCATGACAGGAGCAGAGAATGTTAATGTTTAATTTTCCGTAATGTTCCTGTAGCTCTTTCCCTTCTTGTTCAAGATGAATCTAAATGTCTTGCCTTTCTCAGGTTTTTGCAAAACCAGTCATATTGAACAGATGCATGCAGAGAGCTGAGGTTTGTTGCAGAAGAGGCTTCTTTTGGGGACCTGGAAGGTCTGGCAGTTTCCATTGCCAATAGATGTTTGCTGCTTGATTGTTATATTTTGGCTAAAATTTATTGCTGGATTTGCTCTGTGGCTTAGAGATTATGTTTTTTTAATTACTTTTGGCAGGATGCCAAAAATTTGATTTTAAAATAAAAAGTAGATTTTGAAGGACCATTTCTGCACTGTAAATATAGAAATAATACCTGGTCATTCACATTATACAATGCTCTGAGAGAATGTTTACACCAGATTGAATGGTAGAGGATTCACACATGTGAACTGCAACTAAAAGATATCATTAAGTTAAAGACTCCCTTTGGCCCTGGTACAACATTCCAAGTCACTTCCATGCTGTTCCCATGTTATAATTCTTAGGTATATTAATTGTAAGGGAGGTGTTCCCTGTAGGCTAGTGAAACTTCAGATGTAGAACCTTAGTCAGGAAAATGTTTTATAGATCTTCAGGAGAATTTTCCAAAGTAATTTTCTAACAAAGGTTCCCCCTCATACATGCAACAAATGCAGAAATATTTCTATATCATAATATGTGCACTGTGAGATAAGAGATCTGATCTTTCAGTATATCAGTGCAATTCTGCTTACATTACACGTGGCAATATCCAATTTAATATTATTAGTCAAAAAGATATTTTTCATTGACATCTGGAGATTAGGGCTTTTTTCTGAAAGTAGAAATTGTTCTTGTGACCTTATGCTTTGAGTCTACTCATACACCAAGACCAAACCAAGCCTTTACTGAAAGGTCTGTTGATTATTAATACTCATATTTTCATTATTTTACTAGCACCTCAAACAATTAAGACAGGAGGAAAATATTAAACTCCAACCATCAGCCTTTCCAATTTTATTTAATACGAATAGAATAAACCCTGGAACAGTTTATGGACTCAGTAAACATGTTAAGCATAATAAAGGAAAAAGAGGGGAAAAAGAAGATGGAAAGAATAGAAAATAATATTGCAAGGATGTGAGAATCACCATCTCAATGTGATTAGGCCAGTATTCTTTCATTGATGCTCACCAGCTTCTGACATTTGAGAGATATTTTCTGGTTTCACCTTCAGTATGTAGGGGCTAATTCAAGTCATGGAGCTTTACATTTTTTTTCCAATTTTTTGTTATTATTTCTAGCCCTTAACTCTGTCATTAACTCTGGATATTTCTACTATCTGCAACAACTCTGAAACTTACTAAAATCTTGATTTTCAACTCTGTGGACTACTGGACAATTTATACAGCAATTTACAGACATGTCAAAATGGTACTCTAATTTAAAATCCCAGAAGAATGTGTACGGAAAGATGGAGATGGATCACAAGCTCTGTATCCTGTTTCTTTCTTCTTTGTCTTTTCATGATGGGTATCTTCTACAATTGTGGGTATAGAGAAATGTCCACAGAAAGAGAACAATCTCCAGTGAAATACAAAAAAGGGTGCCTAGGCCCACATATCTATGGGTTATTAAGATATGCACAGCATTAGACTTTGTTTTACTTGCCATCCCCCTATACTACCCCCCAAAAAAATAGTTTATCAAGAAAAAAATAAGTGGGTTATTTTGGATTCACATATACCAGCACTACTGTGATGTAATTACAAAAACTTACATATTTTAAAATTACCTGGATAACAGAGTAGATATACTCCTGTAAAAAGAAACTTAAAACCATACATGGAAAAGTATTCTACATTGAATTATTTCCTAAAAATGGTACCTTGACTGTAACTTATTATTTGGACAATTATGTGAAGAACAGTCTTAGTACTTTTTTTAACTAGAAATACTCGTTAGAAATGTGTGATTTGTTAGAAAATTAGCAAAGTAAAAGGTCAGAATGGCACACACACACACGTGTATACATGCATATACAGACATATATGTGAGATATATATATCTCAATCTTATTTTATCTGCCTCTGAATTTCCAACATCATCTGCACACTGCAAGGTTTTCTAATAATGTTCTTTTTTTGCCTTGTGCCTTAAAATTATATTTAAGAATTTTTTTACTAGGACCTTTAACAATTAAAGTCTTAAAAAAAATTTGTATAAAAGTTTGCTGATCTTTTCAACACACTCTTTTTTCAGTGCTTCTCTGTATGGTGATGTAAAAATATAATGACCTTACAGTCTAAGTGACTTTTCCGAGCAGTGAAACTAGTGATTTCATGGGATGACTAAGTTCAAGATTCTATCTCCTTGAAATTTGTTTCCAGGATGTTAACTGCAAAGCAAGTTATATATAGCAGTAAACGCATGCTTAATTTGTGCAGAAATCATGGTGTGATGAATACAATTAAGAGCCTCGGAGGGAATAATTATATTACTGCACAAAGCTGGTGGATCTCAAATTGCTTGGTGCCTGGACTTTAAATTGGCCTGTGTTCCTGTTGTGAAAGTCATTCATAGTTGTAACAAAACCGCAGTCAGAAATGGGGTAGTTTCAAAGTCATATAAGTATATTTACTCATCTGCTGCAAATGACAGAGCCTTGAAAATGGAAGCAGCATTTAGAATTAAATGAAGTTAATTCCATTTAAAATATGTGTAATCAGTTATGAAAATAAAATATAATAAACAGCATACATCAAAGCATTGTTTCATACAACAACAAATCTTATAGAAATTATAAAATCTTAATGATTACATTTTCTTTCATACATACACAAGTAGCATGATGTAGGTCTTACTTGGTTTTTCCAATCTACCATAGGTACTTCCAAGAAGTTTTAATGAAGATCTGTAATTGAATTAAAAACCACAAACACAGCATAAGTCTATGACTAGTAGACAATTGCCCCATACCAGAGGGGCAGATTGTGCACCTAATGTGTTTTTACAAACAAAGCCAAGAATTATGGGACTGGCTTCTATCATCTTAACAGCCAAGCACAATTCAGTGGGCTGACATAGGGCCATATGACCTAAAGTATTATTCACAATAAAGACAATTTTAAAACATTGCACAGCTAGTTGTTCAACTTTTTTTTCCCCTCAAATATTGAGCATCTAGCAATAGCCTTACAAGACATTTCACTTGACTCTGTGACCTAAAACAGGAATTTCTGAGCACAGGATACATCAGCTGCTGCAGCCCATTTAAGGTTTGAGGCTTTTAAATTTATTCCACTTCTTTCAGCATTTGGGAACCATTTTCTTATTCTTCTACTTCTTTTTATGCTTGTCAAACACACTACAGGAAACATGGAATTGCGTATGTTGCACTAGGAAAAAAAAGTAGAAAATAAATAGTGACTGGTTCTAAGGTCAATCGCTCTAAAATATTACCTAAGGGAAAAAAAAATCACTGAGATCTGAAACTGTGATTATGATGTGAATAAAGGCTATGGACATTATTCCTGAACTGTGGTAAATTTTCTTTTCCCTGGGCAGTATTTTATAAAACTCTTACGTGGAAACTAGACATTATTTACCCTTGATACATTTCTATTTGTTTGAGAAAAGGTAGTATTACAGCGTCTGCTTCATCAGGCACCTTTTTTATGTGAAATGATATATGCAGAATTTTAAGAACTATTATTTTTTTGATAATCATAGAATCATAGAATCTTTGGGTTGGAAGGGAACTTTTAAGGTCATCTAGACCAACCACCCAGAAATGAGCAGGGACATCTTCAACTAGATAAGGTTGCTCAGAGCCCCATCCAACCTGACCTTGAATGATTCCAGGTATGGGGCATCTACCACCTCTCTGGGTAACCTCTTCCAGTGTTTTACCACCCTTACTGGGAAAAATTTCTTCCTTAAATTTAGTCTAAATATAACTGTGGCAGACCAATGCTTGGACTTTGCCTTAAACATTTCTTGGTGTGGAGGCCTGCTAGACTGGTTTCAGAGCACAAAGGAGAGATGCAGGGAGTTGTGAATCGACTCAGCTTCGTCTCACCTTGACAGATCCTTATCTATGCAGAGATGACTTGGGGGGAGCTGCAAAAATGGCTCAGCCCGGCATTGCCTGAACAATGCATCATGATAAGAACCGAAACCTGAACGGAGCCTTGAACATGGCACTTGACGAGGGCACCTGACAACCAACGACCCCCCCCAAGCATGTGAGACACAACACAGTTGTCGTGTGGGCACTAAAGACATTCCGTCTCCTCAGGCAACTGGAGTGAAAAAGGCGGGACTAAAAAGTATAAAAGGCGATGCTCACCATGGCTGGGGGGCACCCCCACCACCAAGGAACAACAAGAATCAAGAGGACCAAGGGACGCCGCTGGATCTGTGGGTGGTGATATCTTCTTTGTCTCTGTCTCTCTCTGCCTCTCTCTTTCTCCTTTTTGTCTCTTTGTCAAATTGTGAAAGACGTGTTGCACAGGACTTGTCGGTCTAGGTGAATTGTTTAGAGTAGTTGCCATTGAGTTATTCCATGGAACCTCATGCCTTGCATTTTTTTACTATTAAATTGTTAAATTGGTTGGCTGGTGTCGTTTCACCTTAATTCAGTCCAGGGGGATCACGAACCTGGTCATTGGTCCCAAGGGGAGGGAGGTCGTCCTAAATGGCTCCTTTCAGGCCGCAACAATACCTTTTTAGGTGTATGATGTTTTTTAGTTTAAAACCATTTACCCCTTGTCCTATCACCAGGTATTAGTAGTCTAGAGGTAAAATTAGAGCTATAAAAGATATCGCTCAAGATTTGTGTACCCTAAGGCATCGTGGTAATTCCGGTGACATCATAATAACAGTGAGAATAGAGAATTCTAAGCTATACCAGGATTTCACAATGGTGTCCACTGTCCTTATTCTGAGTGCTTCCCACATAAAATCAATAGTGAATGAGTAACTGGTTAAGGATTTTGTGTTAGAACTTTTTCTTTTTGGTTTGTTAGGATTCCATGCTTCTGTAAAATTTTATTCAAAGCGCCTGTTGTGGTAGTGGAAAACCTGTCTCAATTTTCCTGAACTGTTCTTTTAACACATTTGGAAATTTCAAATATAAAGGCTCTCCATTGAAAAAAATCCTTATTCAGATTAGTTATGTTAAAAGGTGCTTTTTCTGTGTGACTATATTTTACTATTTTAGAAAGAGGAATTGCAATAAGTGTACACAATATTTTATCATCATTAACAATGTTGATGCTTTAAACAATATTTATAATCCTGCCTAATTGTGGATAGACAATATTGCATATAATGCTACCTTTATTGGAAAAAAAAAAAGAAGAGTATTTGTTGGTAAAAGTAGAATTGGAAATTTCCAAGAAGAAGGTTTTAATGTAAATTCAGCAAGCTTCATTCTCATTTCATTCTCATTAAGAGTCACATTTTAAAGTTTACATTTCAAAAAATTTCTTTCCATACAGTGAAAAAAAAGGGGGGTTGAAGGAGATTGATAAAAAGTATGTTTAATTATTTCTGTTGACTAAATTTGCCATAGTCTTACTACCTCCATTTTTCCTACTTACATTGTTCCAGTCCAATCTGGTCTAGTGTTTGACACACAGCAGAGCTGACTGTACACATATACTCAAACCTCACTTTCATAAACTTTGAAGGGATTTAGTTTAGCTATTATTCCTGGTCACATATCTTCTCCTTTCTATTGAATATTATTTATTTTGTGAGCAGGTTTCAGAAATAAGATGTTAGTGCATAAGCCTGGAGTATAAGTATTTGCACAAACTATGAACATTCCTACTGCTTCCTTTCCATTTAACATGAAAACTGTGACTAAAAAACAACGTAAAATGTTAAGTTCTATTTGGCATCAGCCTATTTTAGTCACATCTTTTTCATCTGTTTGTTCTTTGTGCTAGAGAAGATGGCCAATGCATTGGAACATCCACCTTTATGCCTACAATCTTGTTCTCTCTCTTTCCACATCTTCATAGAGGAAAAAATCTTCAAGCTACAGTCCTTAGAGAAAGACAGATCAGAATTAGCATGTGCAACATTCATTTAATCACTATTTTATTCAACACCTTTACATGGATGAAGCTTACATCCAATGGAGCTGCTAGGAAACAATCTCCAGGTAAGCTGTAGAAGCTGCATAACTTTGCAACTAAAACCATGCTTACAAATACGTTTTCCTTTAACGTCAAATAGAATCAAAATGACACCCACACATAGCTGCCACATTGATTACAAGACTTCTGTGAACCACTCTTGATAATTCAAAATGAGCATATGGGCTGCTTTAAAAAATTTTCTAGAGGATACATTTCTACTTTCCTTCTCTTTTTAAACAAATTCATCTGCAAGTAAATAATTTCTAATGACTTTTTTTTTTAAGTGGCAAGTATCTGCTATTGATATGTATTTTAATAAACTTTCTCTGTATCTCAGTATAGGGTGGTTCTTGCCTTCATTTCTGAAAGGTATTCACAGTGCCCAGATGTTAAACCATAGAAATTTCTTTTCCAACAGTAGCATCTGGCTCATTGGCAGTCTCTACTTGCTGTTTTGTTGGCTTCACTGCAGTTGTCTTTAGGCTGTGAAATGATTAGAATACTGATGTGATATCTTATTCACTAGAATCCCATTGCTTTTAGCTAACTCATGGTTTCTGTTCTGTAGCATTTCCAAAAAGACTAAATAACAACAAAATTTCTCCCAAAGATCTCTGCATGAGCTGAAAGCAATGGGGAAAAAATCCAAATGATTTCTCCAAGGATAAGGCAAAATGAGTACTTTTCAGAACAATCTTGGAAAGGGATGACAAAAAAATGGTAATAACTAATATATATTTTATTACTACAATGTGACTCAGATTTCCAGTATGTTACATTTATTCTTTAGGAAATTGTTTTTTGAGAAATTGTTGATAAATTGATTTATTTTCTCCTCAAATAGGATTCACTCCATTTATAAGATGAAAGTTGGGATCTTCCTTATAGCCCACTTCTAGAAATACCTTCTAAAATGCATGAAGTATTAGTACATAAATGTTGGATGAAGCTCCACCATCAGGTACCATATAAACATAATAGAAAGTATTTTAGAACTGTGTGCAACAGGTTTTGAGGGGGGAAAGCAAGACTGGACAAAAATTTATTAGCTACATTTTAAGTAATTTGCCAGCCATGTAGGGGTATGTGTATGGATTGGAGTTTTGATCCAGTCTCCCTTTTTTATATACTGTTTTTATTTTACAATCATATGGCTCTCTGAAGCTGAACTTCAGTGTACAGCCTTTTAAATGACTGGTCGATTGTTATCCAATGATTTTATGAAAAACGTTCTGTTATTCACTCGATTTCTGAGATGATACCATGCAATACAGTTTCAAAAACATTACTGAGATAGTTACAGAGCAATGATGTTGTAGATTTTGTTTGTGAGGTGGGAAGAGTTTTGTTCCTAACAGTAATATATAGAATCTTTTTTATCTTTAAGAACTTCCTCCTAGGTCCCATTTAGCCTATGAACATTTCACTCAGTTTTTTTGGTATTAGATATAAAATTCTGGCATATGGAAACCAGTCTTTGCTTTCTTGTTTATAAATATACATGCAAACTGTAGATTTAGATATCAGTATTGTATCGATACCTTCCAGAAATGAAGGGTTTTTTAGATTCTCATAAACAAAATCTTAGCTTTTATTTTGAACAATGAAAAATGTTTTCCAAAGCTGGAAAATTTGAAAATTCAGTGATTTTCAGACTGCATTTTGGATCCAAATTGACATCTAGCCATATCTCTATTATATAATAATATAAAAGATGGAGCTATTATGAAGTAAAGCAGATAGTAAAAGGTTCCTGCTGACCAAACAGAAGTAGTGGGACTCAACCTGGATGGGTCAGCCCATCTGTGGTAGATAATCTCAATTATCATTGCTCACATCAATTGCTTTTGATGTTACTTTATGTCATTTAATGCCTAGGAGCTGTATAGCTTTCTTTGAAACCTTTAACATAATACTGTTGAGATGTTGAAACCCTTGATATATATTTTTGTGTTGAGTTTATATATGTTACCCTTCTACTTAAGCAATTAATGTCGTTGGGGTTATTTTACTTTAAATTAAACATGCATCCTTTTGTAAAGATACAAAAACATTACTTGATATATATCCAATTTGTCTTCTAATTTATGAAAGTGTAATGATATTGCATTATTGTTATAAAGTTAATCAAGACTTTAATGGGACAGCTATGTTACTATTGAGTGGGTTTTTTTCCTTTACTATAATGCATGTCTTCAATGAGCTGATTATGCAGTGTAGCAATGAATTCACTAATTAGAAAGTTATTACTACATCTATAATGGATGGGAATTCTAGCTTTGTAAGTTACATTTTAAGATGTTTTCAAATAGAAATAAAAAATTTTAAAAATACACATCAATAGTTACAGCAGGGTGTTTCATTTATGGGCGCTTGGTCTGTTTTACTTTCCAGGTTTTTTTCACGTGATTATGCAAATTACCACATATGCAAAGTAAACACAAGATGACTTCATGTAATACCTCTGTGGATTGATAATTTCTTTTGCTTGTTATGCATAGACGTAAGAAGTGCATGCCAAGGACAAAGAAAAATTGTCAAGTTGGTTTGAACAAGACAATTTGCTATACATTTTTAACCTTGTTTCTGTTTTGAATTTCACATAGGAATTGAAATCCTACTTCCTCTCAGAGCAAAAGTAGAAAAGACCATATGATTAAGAAAAATAAATATATTTAATATTAAGGAGTCCAAATATTGACCATATTAGAAGTGATGTTCTTTTTTTTTTTTTTTTTGCTTTATCTTTAATTGGTATGGTAATTGAATCCTGTTTACCAACAAACAAGTCTTTTTTCAGGTTAAATCAGAACAATGACTTCAACCAGAAACTGAATCAATGTGATATTCTACTTATAATCTGGAGATTCTAGCCTCAAAACTATTCATATAACTCAGTCTTCTTTGGTTTATCTCACCACAGATATCAAAGATCTAAGAATTCATAATAACATTCCAGGAACAAAATGAAAAATAGTTTAAAAATAAATTCTACATTAAACTTAACAAAGTATAGTATCATTTGAGCTAGACAGCACAGGTTTAAGTCTCTAATTTTGTCTATCATCACTAAAATAATTTTTAGTGACCTATGTAGTTAAGTGCTTATGATTTAGCACTTGCAATACCTAAAAAATCAAGTGCTTCTCCAAGGGCTGCATCCTGTGAACTCAAGACCGTCAGTTCTGGATCCAGCCTGAAGATCACTGATCTGAGGTCCAGCCTCTGCACTATTTCTAGTTTTTACTGAATTACCATTTAATGCAAAATGCATAAAAGCATCATGGGATAAAAAGATGATCAAGGCATGCCTCCTTTACAGCTTAGTGAGTGTAAATCAGGATACTGATTCTTTGTCTTATTCTCTAACTGAAAAATTATGTAAAGACCACAGATATCTGACAAAAATATAGACTCAAACTAAAAAAAAAGCCACAGCTAGACTGACAACAGTTTTACCCTAGAGAAAAATGGGTATCAGCAAGCTGTTGGTAAAATGCTGATTTAAAGAAGCTTGCAGATGTCAGCAGAGCATTATCTGGTAACATCTGACTCTTCTTGTGTTGAGGCTATTATGACCTTATTAATGAAGAACATAGAAATACAATTGTATAGGCTATATCTCATCTCTTTATCAAATTACTTAAACAGCATCCTTTTTCTTACCACTTCAGCAAGAGACATGAAGAAAAAATTGCTTTTATGAGTAGAATGTGGTTCACTTCCATATTGTAGACACTATAATTTAAATGTATAAACTGAGATGTTAATATCTGAACAAGGTATTCAATGTTTGTGATAGGTAACAGATCTACTTTACGCAGGAAAAGCTTTTGGCCAACTATTTAACCCACAATGAAATAAACCTATGCATTTGGTCTTCTCTACGGTCTAATTTAGAATAACATTCAGGTATCTGGTGCCATTTCTGGTACCCGAGATATATATATGAAGCAGGCAAATAAGAGAGAATCTGCATGAAATCTGAGTCCTTTTAGACCTCTAATTTGGGGTCAGATGGGAAATATTAGAATTTCTTGTCATGTGGAATACGTGTGGTATATGCCAACTGTTTTCTTACAATAAGCATGAGCTCACTATAGGGTAAAGAGTCCTTGGTATCAGTGATGGCCAGTCAATTGCTCATTTAATTATTGAGTATAATGGCAGCAAGTTAACTGAGGGCAGCTTTTAGATCTATATAGCAGCAAATTCCACTAAGAATATGACAAAGTGTCAAGAGCTTTTTTAGTAAAATGTCCTGTATGTGTACAGTATCTTCATTATATGCATTACAAGGGTTGTATTTTTTGTTTAATATTTTATATAGGCACAAGCACCAGGAAGTACATTGCTGCAGGTTATCTATGTACTTTTGATTTATTGACATCTTCTCCAATACTTAAGCAGTTTTACAGGTTCTTACAAATGCCAGAATAAAATTGGAAAAAGGTATCAGTGGGCTCTAAGATCTAGTTCTGTACTTGACATACTCTATACAATGTCACCTAAGAATTGTCATTATCATGCAATCTGAATCAGGAAGCAAACTTTAGAGAGGAAAAAAAAAATCCTCCTTTTTTTTTTTTTAATCTCAGCTCACATGTAGCTGGGAACTCCAAAATCACCCACCATATCTTGCATCATAAAAAACAAGCAAACAAATAAAGAAAACCCAAAAACTTTGGGCACATCCTTTGTTTTTCTGGGTGGTATTTTTGGAGGGGATATTGGTTTGGGGAAGAACTTAGATGTCAGTCATATTGTTCTAAGGACTCACTGTCTTGTTTTGGCAGACAGCAGCAACACTACACTGTTGTTCTTTGGAAGATATTATAACAGACATTACTCCAGTGAATTTGGCAAACATAGCAAGTTGAGAGAGATGCTGCTGCATCTTTTGGCACTAGCATAAAGCTTAGATCTACAGTTCCCTGATACCTCTTTTTTTTTTTTTTTCTTTTCCTTTTTCTTCTTTTTTTCCCCTGTTATTATTATAATCACAAATTAATGTGATTTGGATCCATGGTCCCAATCTAAGTTTCTCTTGTCCCTCACAAATGACTAGTATACTTGAGCTTGTTGCTTGATTTCTGGGAAGGGCTGCTCAAAAAATTCAATTCATTCCTAACAGAGAGTCTGAAGGGAATAAACTTCTTTCAGGAATCTCCTGTTTATCCTAACTCACATCCTGGCATCTCTTTTGATAAATAAATCAAATATTGGAAAAAAATCAGGCTTTTCTGATCATGTTTTACCCAGATTTCCTCTTCCACTATTTTTACTATAATAAAATATATGTTTCCGAATTTTATTACAAATTTATTCAACAATTTTGCTTGTCTTTTTCACTTCCCTCAAACACTCTTCATCAAAACCAAGCAGACATGAACATTTTAATTTAAAAAAAAGGGTAAAAAAAAGAAGCACGTAATCTTTCACTCATTACATGCTTATTTGTCCCTTGTAATTATAACTATGATGAATGTAAACTGTGTATCTGTAAACTTTTGCAAAATAAAGCCTCTGTGTGTATATCCATAGTAAATTAATACTATGGGCCCTAGGATTGTCTTACTTCCAAATTAGACATCATTAAAAATCATTTTTCAAATGTAACATATGTTTGCAGTCAGAACACCTGCAAAGATTTGCCATGCAGAGGCTCCTCAGAGAGAAAGAAATAATATTTTAGCTGTTTCTGATGAGGAAGGGTTTCAGTGACGTATGAGAGAGTATTAAACTTTCTTATTTTCCTCCCCTCCTCTGATTTCTTACATAAGAGATAAGTGTTACAAATGTTTATTGAAACACTGAAAATGTAAACAGGCCAAAGGCATATTCTCAAAAGAAAATTGTAATACAAACAGTAGATAATGAATTAACCTAGTGCTTGCACAGATTTCAGTCCTTAAATATTCCACATGTATTTTTACCTCTGTGCATTTTATACATTTTATAATCCTAGAAACAATAAATCGGTATAAGATTTCCCATTATATTCGCATACACATGTGTTTGAATTCACATACACATTAGTGAATGTAGTAGAAAAGGTAAATACAACCAGATGAAACGTTATACAACAAAACAAAATAATTTTGGTTTTTGAAGGTTCTGCTTTCAGGTTCCTTACTGAACCTTTCTAATCTTGTTGATAATATGAATAAGGATTTTATGCAAAGGAAATTTTTTCTGGAGGAAGCTTTTCTCAGTGTGTGGTTTTGGTTACATTATCTGTTGGACCCTTGAACCAACTTCCAAAAAAAATCACAGCTTTACAGAATTTACAAACCAGGGAAGCATTTCAAGGAATTTCATAGCTAAGGAACTTGGTGTTTCCTGAGTGAGTGAAAACATGAGAAAGCTTGGCAGGCTCTGGTATTAAGCAGTAGCTAACACCTGTTATGGAATATAGAAACAAGTAGGTACCTAAAAGGGTGGTATTTTTTTGTTTGTTTATTCTTAAAATTATAGAATTATAGAATCATAGAGAGTTTGGTTTGGAAGAGACCTTAAAAGGTCATTTAGATCAACCCCCCTCCAGTGAGCAGGGACATCATCAACTAGATCAGGTTGCTCAGAGCCCTGTCCAACCTCAACCTGAATGTTTCCAGGAATAAGGGCATGTACCACCTCTCTAGGCAACCAGTTCCAATGTTCTAATGCCCTCACTGTGAAAAATTTCTTCCTCAGATCTAGTTTAAATGTGCCTTCTTTTAGTATAAAACCATTACCCCTTGTCCTATCACAACTGGCCCTGCTAAAAAGTCTGTCTCCATCTTTCCTATAAGTCCCCTTTAAGTACTGAAAGGCTGGAGCTTTCTTTTCTCCAGGCTGAACAACCCCAGCTCTCTCAGCCTGTCCTCAGAGGAGAGATGTTCCATCCCTCTGGTCATTTTGGTGGCTCTCCTCTGGACCCGCTCCAACAGGTCCATGTCTTTCCTGTTCTGAGGGCTCCAGAGTTGGACACAGCACACCAGGTGGGATCTCAGCAGAGTGGAGTAGAGGGGCAGAATCACCTCCCTTGACCTGCTGGCCACGCTTCTTTTGATGCAGCCCAGGAGACAGTTGGCTTTCTGGGCTGCGAGCGCACATTACCAGCTCATGTCCAGCTCTTCATCCACCAATACCCCTGAGTCCTTCTCGGCAGGGCTGCTCTCAATCCTTTCATCCCCTAGCCTGGATTGATACCAGGGGTTGTCCCAACCCAGGTGCAGAACCCTGCATGTGGCTTTGTTGAACCTCGTGAGATTCATGCTTGCCCATTTGTCGAGCTTGTCCAGGTCCCTCTAGATGGCATCTTGTCCCTCAGGCATTAAGGAGTACTGGTACCAGTACTGACCCCTGAGGGACACCGCTCGTCACCAATATCCATCTGGTCATTGAGCCATTGACGACTATGCTCTGGGTGTGCCCTTCCAACCAATTCCTCATCCACCCAACAGTCCACCCATCCAATCCTTCTCCCTCCAATTTAGAGAGAAGGATGTTGTGGGAGACCATGCCAAAGGCCTTACAGAAGTCCAGAGAGATGACATCGGTAACTCTTCCCTTGTCCACTGATGTGGTTGCTCCATCCTAGAAGACCACTAAGTTGGTGAGGCTGGACTTGCCCTTAGTGAAGCTATGTTGGCTATCTTGAATCACTTCCCTGTCCTCCATGTGCCTTAACATAGCTTCCAGGGGGATTTTCTTTAAGGTTATGTCCTTACACAAGTGTTTTATTGGTGTTAAACTTTCTATCATATGCTGTTACTCAACAGCTGGTACAATCCTCCGATGCCTGGAATAAAGGTGTAAAAGCAGCAGTCACCTGGAATATAGATGTATTTCACTGAACCACAACTTTTTATCTCCAAGATTATTTACAAAGTAATACTGTGTCCATTAAAAATAAAGCTTTTATCAAAAATTATTTTTATAAATCACTATTCTATACAGTGTATAAGCAAATTAAGCAAGCAGTTCATCACAAAGAATGACAAATTGTCTCAGATTTCATAGTTTTGTGACCCCAACTTATGCAGTTAGCTGAACTGAGAATTTGATGTCCATAGATCCTGAGGCTTCATTTTCTTCTCAGGTGTTTAAGCAATTCATACTGACTGAAGGTATTTCAATGGAATTTGTCTGGATTTAAACGTAACTCAAACTGGACCAAGGAGAAAGAACTACAGGAGAGGTTCACACCATGCACAGATATTCTAAACCTGATACTAGAGGATCATGAGAGTATGCCTGAGATAGAAAAGATGATGTTGAAAAGCATTCAAAGAGTATTATGTTTTCCTTTCTGGGAAGAATAGGCTCTCTAAAATATTGGATAGCCTCCACTAAAAGAGCAGAGGAATCAATCTAGGAAATTACAGAACAGCAAGTTTAAATTCAATAGCTAGTAAATTGCTAGAACATTTATTAAAGCAGTCAGTGTGTAAGCACCTAGAGGAAAGCACGGTGATAAAAAGTAGGCACCGTGTAGTAGTCAGAGAGAAATCATGCCAACCTAACTATGTCTTACTTTATAAGCCTTAGTAAATTAAGGAGATGTTTGCAACACACAGTAGATCTCAAGCTAAAATCCTACACAGTATTCTCATATAGTAATTAAAACACAGGAAGTTGAAATTCTGCATTAGGAACACACAACCAACATTAAGATTGACATAAACAAATAATGATTACACTTCATTCCTAGATGGAAGGATCGCTGATGGAATCAGTATCTCAGGAGAACTACTGTGATTTTTTTTAATATTCTATCTCATTTTTTTAAAAGTGTTCCTCATTATTTATTAATAAATGGAAAGCCTGTGTTATTTGTATTCAGTGGAAATCCTTTATACGTACAAGTATTTTCTGTTTGCTTTAGCTGAATAAAACCCAAAATTTAATCCTAATCTCCAGTTTCCTCTCACATGGAAGAGAAATAACTATTGTACAGAGAACACAGGCAAAATCAACTCACAAACTGCTTTGTAATAGTGCTAGCACAGGGACAGGACACCTGTCCAGCTCACTGTCACTGCACACACCAAGTACAACGGACTGTTTTCACATGGAATTAAATCAGAGTTTAGGAATAAAGATCTCTTATCCCCATTGTTGGTTGTCTATGATTTGGAAAGGCTTTTCACAATTTTAATACAGAGAGGTTAAAGATGTATTGTCCTTGGGCATTGTGGGACTGATAAAATACACAGTTGTGTGTTGCAGCCCATCTCCTTTGTGCTGCTCTCTAACATCTTCACCAAGTTTCTAGAAACAGGAATTTAGTGAAGAGGCAATCCAGATTTCTACACAGAGCTGACAAATTTTATTGGTTCTGCATATGCCAGACCTGAGCTGAGCCATTTATTCCACACCCGTTCCTTTACACTTAAATGCTGGGCATTTTATTCAGTTGAGAAGGCTTATAACTCAATCTTAGCATTGTGCCAGTCTAATAAACTATCCCATCTCCCATGTAGAGACACCCATTGTGCTGTGTAAAATCTAGCATAAAACTGAGAAAACCAGTCCAAAACTGGAGGTAGTAAGACTAGCTAGAAGGCAGAGTTCTCTTCATCGCTTTCTCTGTGCTACAGGTACCAGAAGGCATATTAGTTTTCGTATGGTTGCAGGCCTCACTTGTCTCTATGTGTTAAACTCAAACTGTGCTGAAGTTAATTTCCAGACACTAGATCACTGCAGGATGTAGGAGTCAAGAGAGACTCAGCAAAAGGCACTGTATTTATGCGATTTGACTTCAGGCTACAGGGTATGACTTCTTTCCAAATTGTAAAGAAGTTCGTTTATATACAGGTATCTAAAAAGTGGTTGCCACATGTGGAACATGCTCTCAATATAGCCAGTGGAGATACAGTCAATGGAAATATAGTCAGTGCAATCAATGCAGCCTGCAGAGTGCAGCCTAAAGCAAAGACCCATAGGTAAAGTATCTCTCCCAAATCTATCACCTAAAAGGAGTATGATCACAATTCAGGAGTAGCAACTGAAGATAATCTAGGATAGAAATGGCACTAAAATGCCTATGCGTGGACAACAAGATCTCTTCTCTTACATGGAAATAGACGGTAATGAGGGTGTAGAAAAAGCAGCCTCAGGTAGACATTCACATTCAGAGGCCTACATATGGATGTCCACAATCCTGAGCTCTCATTTTCTCACACTGTGGGGCTTGATTCACTTTTACAACAGAGGCCACTAATACCAGCTGAGATGCTCTAGATTTTCCATCTGGTCTATGGCTACCACAGCAGAAGGTAACTGGCTCCTCTCAGTTGTGTGTCACATCTGTGAACTGTTGTCTCAGTTACTCTAGAGTGTCTCAACTGGCATAAGAGTCCTTTCTGCATGCAAATGAATCAAGCCAGATATATCGTCATACGAGTTCACCTATATGCCAAGGAAATAAATAGGCACTGTAGGGTACAATTAATCTCCTCTCAGTTAGACATCTAAATACATCAGACAAACTGTACTTCAGTATTGCCTATTTCTTTCCACTTAGACCTTATTTTTACCACATTCCTCAGAGCTTCATAGCAGCACTTTTAATGCAGTACTTCCAACTCACCTTTGCCTCAGAAAATGCAAAGTTTGCTACAGGCTATAATCCATTTTGTTTCTGAACTGACAGTTTAGAAATACTAGCTTTCCAGAGCTGGTTTGGGCATCCATCCAGCAGTTCATCGCATGGTATAGCTGTACCTGACCTGCTGAAGGTATTTTGTATTCAGATCATTTAATCACATTTTGTTTTAAGTAAATTATCCCAGTGGTCCCTCACATGTTATATCCATTACCTAGATTCATCTTGTGATGTTAGTGCTGTTAAATTGCCAGTAGCTGCTCTTATTCTCTTTGAGGTTATTAGGACTTAGACAGCAATTAAGCAACATGTCGACTGCGCTAGTGTTTCAACATATAGTATAAGAGTTTATAAGAAGATTGAGTGTACTCCTGTCTAACAGAGAATGTCGCTACATATTCTATTGTAGATGCCAATATATGAAATCATTTTCCGAGGGCAATATTGTAAATAAGCTAGAATATGACTTGACAAAACTTCAGAGAATGTATTGCAAATATTCTGTTCTGAATTTTGCAATGAAAATTGATTCATTAGGCAATTAAGAGCAGAACCAGTGTTATTTACATTTCTCCTCAGGTAAAGCCCATTCTCTTTCATTGATTTTGGGAGATTTCATCTCTTTAGTCGATTTGGGTTGTATTTGATAATCTGTGCTTTGATCGTTTTGGCCCATTGAGGTTCATTGTTGCTAATCAGGTAAACCAAATAGTGTTGCTATTTAATTTTTAACTGTCAGGGAAATATTATTGAGTATTCATAGAAGGAGAGTGAAAAAGTAAGCTTGACTTTGCAAATACAAAACACATTTAATAAGTTCAGAAGATGCTTTGCAGTTCTGTCAGCTCTTCCATAAATTTAGTTATGTGCTAGTTCATAACAGCATGATTCAGTTGCCTAACCATAAGCACCATCTGAGATTGCTAGAGTTTCCTACCTCAATTTTAGGTGCCATTTTGGAAGGGTATGGGTTCTCTGCAGATATTGTGTCATATCTGCCAGCCCCACTTGGATTTTTAATTAAAAAAAAAAATTGCTGTGATTAATATAGTCAATTAGAGATTTCAAAGAAATAGAAGGGAAATAAATCCACTTATAAAAATGTTGACATAAATATGGGTTGCTATTAAGCATTGTAGTTCATTATAAACTATCTGATATCTAGCTTTCTCTTGAAAGAGAATAAACCCTATAATATGCAATTTTGACTTTATTCATGTACTGACAATTTATACAATAATATGTATCTGTCCAACATACCATAGTATTGCATTGGTGGTGCTGTAGTTGTGGATTGGATTTTGTCAATACCTTCAAGACAGTAAGATGAAAATAACTTGAATAATATTAATGTGGCCTAATAATACCTCTGGCATAGAAAGATATTATTTTTCCCTATTTAAAAAGAGTCATTAAGAAATCCCTGTTGTGGGGGAGTGAGTGAGCGGCTGCGTGGGGCTTACTTGCCGGCTGGGGCTAAACCACCACAGAAATCCAGATCCCCGGATCCCTATCACTAACCGTAGGTCCTTGTATTACATAGACCTAAGGGTGCTATGGAGTACAGAAAGAACAAATGATTTCATTCAAGTCTGTACTTCTTTCACATACCTTGTCCTACAGGTAGAATATTCTGTAAGGGGAAGATTTAGTGGAATGAGGAGTGTCTAAAGAAAGGAAAGTGTATAAAGAAAGGATTAGTGTGATGTGTTTAGAACACAAAGGGCTACAAGAGAAGGAGGAAGCTGTCATTCTTCAGAAACAGCACGAGGACATAATAATTGGAAGAGTAAAAATAAGAAAACTCATGGGTTGAGATAAAGACAGTTTAATAGGTAAAGCAAAAGCCACGTACAGAAGCAGAGGAATTCATTCACTACTCCCCATGAGCAGGCAGGTGTTCAGTCATGTCCAGGGAAGCAGGGCTCCATCACACATAATGGTTTCTTGGGAAGACAGACGCCATAACTCTGAACATCTCTCCACCCCTTCCTTCTTCACCCCAGCTTTATATACTGAGCATGATGTCATACAGTATGGAATATCCCTTTGGCCAGTTTGGGTCAGCTGTCCTGGCTGTGTTCCTTCCCAGATTCCTGTGCACCTCCAGCCTTCTTTCTGGCAGGCCAGCATGAAAAGCTGGACTGTTCTTGACTACTTAGCAACAACTCAAAACATCAGCACCTTATCAACATTTTCTCATCCCAAATCCAAAACACAGCCTCACACTAGTTTTTATGAAGAAAATTAACTCTATCCCAGCTGAAACCAGAGAAGTTAAGTATTCAGAGGGATATTTGAATAGACATTCAACAAGACATTAAAAAAACTTTTAAAACTACTTATGTAGTTTTCTTTCTTTCTACATTCTGGTCTAAAATAGAGAAACCCTGTGGAGTGGACAGTGAAAAACATTTCTTGGTTGTCTAAAACTGTTAAAAGTAAGAAAAAAATTAACTTGAAAAAATTCTTTGTTTTAATTTCAACTTTTCCATTACAGTCATCCCATAGTGTTAGAGACAAAGACTCAGCTTGTTAATGTTGTAGCTGTCATTTAAAACGGGATGCATGGGATTATTGTGCACCTTAGGTAAAAGCATAAATTAGTATATGAATCCTTGAACAAGCTATATATTGATATCTAATATGGTTAAAGAAGGAAATTAGTTCATAGACACATAACGGATAAAGACAGTTTCAGAACTTTCCCACAGAAAAGATTACTACTTTACCCAGTTTATCCTCACATCCCTAGAAAACTATGAGCAGTTCCCAAACTAATTCTTCTCTCTGATAAACACCTTGGTAAAAATTAATTTTCTTCCTTATAACCTATCAAAAACGTTTCTTTTTTTTTCTTTTTTTGAGGGAAATTCATTTCTCAGTGCCAAGATGGGCAAGGTGTGAGTTGACAAGAATAATAAGAAGGGCTTCTACAGGTATGTGAGCCAGAAAAGAAAGGCCAAAGAAAGCATACTCCCTTTGATGAGCAAGATTGGCAGACACTAACAACCAATGAGAAAAAGGCTGAGGTACTCAACAACTTCTTTACCTCAGTCTTCATGGGATATCTCTCTTCCCACACCTCTCGAGGGGATGCACTGCAAGATGGGGACTGGATGAGCAAGGTATCTCCCACTCTCCCACTGTAAGAGAAGATCAGGTTCGAGAACACCTGAGGTAACTGAACATGCACAAGTTTATGGGCCCTGATGAGATACATCCCAGAGACCTGAGGTAATTGGCTGATGTACTTGTCAAGACACTCCCCATGGTATCTGGAAAGTCCTGGTAATCAGGTGAAGTCCACGGAGACTGGAAACAGAGAAGCATTGCGCCCATTTGTAAAAAGGGTTGAAATCATGACCCTGGGAACTACCGACCCATCAGCCTCACCTCTGTGCCTGGGAAGATCATGGAACAGGTCCTCCTAGAAGCTATACTAAGGCATATGGAGGACAGGGAGGTGATTCAAGACAGACAACGTGGCTTCAGCAAGTGCAAGTCCTGCCTGACTAACCCAGTGGCCTTCTGTGATGGAGTGACCACATCAGTGGACAAGGGAAGAGCTACCGACATCGTCTATCTGGACTTCTCTAAGGCTTTTGACACTGTCCTCCACAACATTCTTCTCTTTAAATTGGAGAGAGATGGACTGGATATGTGGACTGTTAGGTGGATGAGGAATTGGTTGGATGGACACATCCAGAGCATAGTGGCCAATGACTCAATGTCCAGATGGAGATCCATGACGAGCGGTGTCCCTCAGGGGTCAGTACTGGGACCAGTACTCTTTAATAAATTCAACAGTGACATAGACAGTGGGATTGAGTGCACCCTCAGCAAGTTTGCAAATGACACCAAGGTGAGTGGTGTGGTTGACATGCCTGAGGGACAAGATGCCACCCAGAGGGACCTGGACAAGATCGAGGAATGGGCAAGCATGAACATCATGAGGTTCAACAAGGCCAAGTACAGGGTCCTGCACCTGGGTTGGGGCAACCCCCGGTATCAATCCAGGCCGGGAGATGAAAGGATTGAGAGCAGCCCTGCCGAGAAGGGCTTGGATGTACTTGTGGATGAAAAGCTGGACATAAGCTGGTAATGTGCTCTCACAGTCTAGAAACCCAAAGCAGCGTGGCCAGCAGGTCGAGGGAGGTGATTCTGCCTCTCTACTCTGCTCTGCTGAGACCCCACTTGGAGTGCTGCATCCAACTCTGGAGCCCTCAGAACAGGAAAGGCATGAACCTGTTGGAGTGGGTCCAAAAGAGAGCCATCAAAATGACCAGAGGAATGGAACACCTCTCCTCTGAGGACAGGTTGAGAGAGCTGGGGTTGTTCAGCCTGGAGAAGAGAAGGCTCCAGGGAGACCTTATTGCAGCTTTCCAGGACTTAAAGGGGGCCTATAGGAAAGATGGGGACAGAATTTTTAGCAAGGCCTCTTGCTATAGGACAAGGGGTAACGGTTTTAAACTAAAAGAGGGTCAATCTGGACTCGGACTAAGGAAGAAATTTTTCACAATGAGGGTGGTGAAACCGTGGCACAGGTTGCCCAGAGTGGTGGTAGATTCCTCATCCCTGGAAACATTCCAGGTCAGGTTGGATAGGGCTCTAAGCAACCTATTCTAGTTAAAGATGTTCCTGCTCATTGCCAGGGAGTTGGACTAGATGATCTTTTAAGGTCTCTTACAACCCAAACTCTTCTATGATTCTATGTTTCTATGATTCTATGACATGGTATATCCATGGTATATCCATTACTCTTTAATATCTTCATCTTCATTAAACTAGATGCAAGGATGACATTTTTCACAATGAGGATGGTAAAACACTGGAATAGGTTGCCCAGAGAGGTAGTACATGCCCCATCTCTGGAAACATTTGAGGTCAGGTTGGACAGGGCTCTGAGCAACCTGATCTAGTTGAAGATGTCCCTGCTCATTGCAGAGGGATTGGAATAGATGACCTCAAAAAGTCTCGTCCAACCCAAACTCTTCTACAATTCTATGATATCCCAAACATGAACAAAAATCATTTGACAATCCTGAGAAAGTTTCCTTTTCACAATATTTTTAATTTATAAACCATATACACAATAAAATGAAAAAAAAAAATTGGTCACTAATATCGTTTTGAGCATCCATTTCTAAAATGCACTTATAAGTAATGTGTAAACCATTTGCATAACT
Organism: Phaethon aethereus; assembly: GCF_964289735.1. Lineage (NCBI taxonomy): Eukaryota > Metazoa > Chordata > Aves > Phaethontiformes > Phaethontidae > Phaethon > Phaethon aethereus. Next base: position 177,440,609 of record NC_138575.1, on the reverse strand, counting down.
AAAAAAGCATGAACAAGAGTGTTGGCAAATGAAGGCATAGGCTACTCAGTTGGAAAATAGAACTAGAAAAAGAAAGAACAGAAAAAGAAGGGGTTTCCTTTCTGAATTCTCTATGTATTTTATGAATGGATTTTATGAAATACTGTACAGATAGTGTTTGTTAGACCCGTGTATATTCTACAGAGACTGTGATAAAAAGTTCTCTCCATATTTAGCCTCCTTTGTTTAAATACAGAGACCCAAATACTTTTGATGGTAGTACATAGAATGATAGCATAGTTAGTTGATGGCAGTGTCCACTTAAGACCTCTTACTTTTCCAGCTAAGTGCTGGTCTTAAATAAGCTGACTTTGTGAGAGGTGAAGAATAGATTTTCTTCTACCTATTAGGTACTAAATGATTAAATGCATGAACAATTATCCATAGACTCCCCTATTCCAGAAACCTGACATGCTAACATATCCTTTGTAACAACAATTCCACAAAATCAGATTGTTACTGAAAATTCAGACTGTCATCTAAAACCAAACATCCCTTCAGACACAGAAGCAAAGGCTGACAAGCTAGTAAGCATGAGGCTTTGTATAGATTTTCTCAGTATTAATAAATAAATGCAGAATATATCACTAGGTGATTTCTCTCTTCCTTCATAATACAATCCATAAAATGCAGGTACTTATTTTGCTGTTGAACCTCATCCTTATAGATTATCCTTTTAACTTCAAAATTGCTGCATTTTTTCTAGTTACAAATGAAACACCTGTTGGCTTGTATATAATAAAGGCAAATGAAGTGCATGCTTTCTTCTGTAAGTTAGATGCAACAGAATGTTGGATATTTGTTAATGTGTACCATCTTGTACACAACTTTGGTGTTCTCCTTTTGATAACCTAAGTTCCTTTTGTAAAATGAACGTAGTTATAGCATCTTCTTTTCAAAGCACCAGCCTTGTTTCAAGAGCCTTTGAGTTATCTGCCTGTCATACCTGCTGTAGGAATTGCAACCCTGAGATTGTAGCACATTCTGTACATTCCTACACAGGTAATACATACAATTATTTGAGATTCTGTGCTGCAAGAAAGCAACAATAACTACTGACAAACACAAGACCCTATTCCACATATACAGTAAAACACAGATTATCTGAAGATGGAAAGTAAAGCTAAAACCACATCCTGCAGCACTGGTGTGATGCAGCTCAAATATAGAAGGAAAATGAATTTAAACTGTCTGGGAAAAACATTCTCATCTGATAGCTCAGTAGAGGTCTGAAGCACCTATACTGAGAGAATGTAACAGTATATGGATTAATGGTTGGACTTGATGATCTTGAAGGTCCTTTCCAACCTCAGTGATTCTGTGATTCTATATAGTCAATAATTATATTTGTGATGAGAAAAAGACAGCACTTTTATTCAGTGCAGTAGGGGTTGAACCTATAAATTGTTGCATATCTTCTGCTGCTTCACTAACCTGCAGTACTAAACAAATGCTGACATTGTAGAAATTCTAGAAATTTACCTTACTTCAAAAGTTGCTAGTGGCTGTTGAGCATTTACAGACAGGTCAAAGAAAACAAAACTAAAAAACCCAGACATTAATAAGTGGCTGAATTAAAGAAATGCATTGCCAGTGGGTAGGTGATTTCAATGAATAGTTAAGGAACAATTCTTAGTTCTAAAGGGACATATAGTATGTAGCATGCAAAATTAAGAAAACACAAATCAGCTATTGATTGTGGTTGCTTTCACCATAAAATGTGTATTAGATATTACTATTTTAATTTGGGTTGCTACTGAAGATGGCAAGGGGTCACAACAGCATCAGAAAATCTGTTTATCAACAAATACACCAGGAGAAGAACAGGAAGGACAGTGTAGGTAACACTTACAGGTTGTATATTTTTATTATGAAACACAGTCTCACAGTGCCAATTATCGTTGGTTCAAGGACAAATACTGTACAAAGAAACTGGGACATACACAGAAAAGTTGTACAGGTCAGTGCAAAAAGCACCTCATGGGGACAATACCTGAGAATTCCAGAATCATCAACTTGCAGACAACAGCACAGAGTCCATAGAGAATATCTTAACATCTCTACAGCTGTTTAATTTAGATGTTATTATTTGAGTTCCTTTGCAAGTGAAAGCAATGCAATATAAAATTGAGCTTGATCCAGAGTCCGCTGCTTCTGTACACTCATGGCAGGTTTGTCAGAGGCTACTTAAGAAGGTGATATTGCAGAAAACTTCAGTGTTTCTAAAACATATACTAGGAAAATCCTCACCCTTCTGAGTGCTGTAATGGTGAAGGTAACATATAACTGTAAACAACATATGTTAAATCCTTATGTTGTGAAACGAGGAGGTCATGCGTTATTTAGTAGAGGATGGCTGAGAAAGATTCAGTTGGACTGGCAAAGTGTAATGTGTTTGCAGGCTCGAAAATAATTATGGACTCCAGCCCAAAACAAAAATAGCTATTCTGAGTGTTTATACAATGAAAACTGTCTTTAGAATGGTATCCGAACTGGAAGCATAACTAGGAGCCATCAGCATAATGTAGCTGTGAAAAAAGGCAAACAGGAGAGATAGGGTATACTAAGCAAAGTGTCAGCAGCAATAGAAAACTATTAGCGTCATAATTCAAGACAATCTTGAGGACTCCCCATGCTATAAAGTGTGTATGGATTTACTTTTTTTTCTAATTAAAAAAAGTTACAGTTGTTCCTCTGCGTGAATCCATCTATTCTTCCTAAATGACACATAGTAATCAGAATGGATGTGTATTGTATGCATAATACACATTAATGTTGTCGAAATTGTTGTTGAACTGGTGCTCAGAAAATGTCTTTTTCATCTTTTTGATTTTGTATTTCTACTTTGTAAGACAAAATATTGTTGTTATCCAGGTTTCTATCACTTATGTCCAGGACTTCTTATGGGCTAATTAAGCCATCACAAGTTTGCCATCACAGGCAAATTCATATAATCTAATAAATTTTCACTCCTCAGAAGCCAGTTGTTGCCCTTTTGCCTGAAGTGTAGTAATGGAACCAATGGATACTTTTAGCCTGTTTCAGCATAAAGCCAAGCACAGTAGCTTACATCAACACCAGAGCTAAGATCATAGAATGTAGTATCCCTTTGTCAGTGACTAATGATAGTTTAATGAATCTCATATTCCTGTTTATTCTTGAAGCTACTCTGACACATGAAAGTATGAAGGCTTTGCTGATATAGTTATATCAGGAAGAAGGAGGCAGTATTTTCTTGCATTTGTAATTACATTATTCCAGTGTAGTCATTTTTAGGAAATTTTACAGCAGAGTTGTGGGAGGCTCTCAGGGAAAGTTCACCAATCCCATTTACTTCACGTCACACTATTTAACAGCAATCTTAAATTTCATTTCCCATTCAGTCCTGAAGGCCTGCATTTGAAGGGTTAACATACATCTTCTTTCTTATCAGTCATTATCCTTAGAGAAACTACCTTTCCTATGAGACTGTGATCTTCCTCAGTAGTAGAAAATCTTCAAATTCACAGTTCCTGTGACTGGTGGGACAAAATGTGCTCCAGATAAGAGATATAAACCAGACAAGTCTGCAGGATATTCTGGATCATGATAAAAATGCTGGCAGTAATGGATTTGTAATTTTTGTGACATTTTACATGAAAGTGATGACTATTTAATGTGCAAAAATTAGATTGCTTCGATGGATATACTGAAGGCCTCCCTGAGACTTGCCTGTTTTCTCTTACTGTAGCCATTTAGGACCCTACTAGAACAACAGTATGTCTAAATAAATAAGCTTTGCATACTTCTAATCCGTGAATAAGTACCACTAGTATTGATACAGCCTTCTTCCTGTGACTTGGCTTAGTGTTGTGAAAAGGGCAAAGTATCTCTGTCCTTGTTTCTCAAAGTTAAGCCATAGTGATATTGAGGTCTCAGACTAGATCTAGACTCATTCTTGTACCCCAGTGTCCCATTCTTCTCACTGGTCAGACCAGCTAGGTTTTGGAGTAGGCCATGGATATGATCTGATCAATGCCTTAACATTTATTCTTTGTGGAAGCTGGTTAAAAACACCAGATGAGCAACAACAAACAGTGAAACACACCTAGGTCTCACCTTAGGATGCAGCCAGTGTGTATATATGATCATGGGATACAAGAAACACTTTCACTTTCCTTAGCCTAGATGTAGCCACAAAAACATAATGAGAAACAGAAAAAAAGCTATGTTTCCTGGGAAACAAACTGCTTGTCTGAATCACACCACCAACTTTCAAGCCTGTGTTCTAATCACATGTTTTGCAAATGGCTATTATATTCTTATTGGTGTAGACTTTGAATACATTGCAAAGACTAATTTTTCCCTTGTGTGGGAAAGGTACAGTATGTGTATATAAAGGGAGATACAATTTTCTTGATCACAACATGAAGTGCTGTGAAAGTTCCAAAGCTAAGGTGACAGTCTTTGTGAGTCTGTTCTTCTACTAAATAAAACCTACAGTACTTACTTTTAACTATAGGATAAATATTTTAACATTTGTAGTGTAACTAACTGTCATATTATTCTAACAGTAGTAGCTGCAGAATATCTTACTTTTTTAACTGAGATAAGCAAGCATGTGATTTTCTTGTAATTATACTGTATTTACTATGCAATCACATAATAAATAAATTGTGAATAAAAAATTACTTTATATCTGTTTGCAATCTATCCAATCCAAATCTGAGACATGAGTGACAGAACTCAAAGCATCTCAAGGATTATCAGATGTCAGCTGTTTTGTTGGAATTGTAGTAAAAGTGGGAAGCAATTAAGCTCTCAATATGAAGTCATTACATATTAGAAATATTGTAACTGTAATTAATAGAGATCCTACAACATAAAAACTCCAAATGTTTTTGATATAAAGGCATTCTAGACATTTTGTGTATTAGTATCTTCAATAAATATTTTTACAGTTAAATCACATGTGAATTTAGGATAATTGCCCCTCAAGTTTTCGAGGTAAGGGATTATTACTTTAAAAATACATGGTTAAAAAGTTATATGCTCTTGCCTTGATCAAACTGTTTTTTATAGCTCTTTAATAAACCAAACCAAACCAAATCAAAACAAAAGACTGAACCAAACAAACCAGCAATGTAAATGCATGTTTATCTTTAATCACAGACTGATTCAATTAAGTCAGAAAGAATGCCAACATGATTAAAGATAAGCTCAAAAGCTATTTTCTCTGTTAGTGTTTGGATGAAACAAAATATTCCTTGAATCTTCCTGTGCTTAGTTCAAGATTTCTTCTGAAAGAGAGATTAGTTAACTTGTGTCAAGCAAATGTGGTAACTATCCTGGTGAAATTGCCCAGCTGGACATATAGCAGGCTCTTGTGTTGGCATCTAACTTAGACTCTGCTTATCCTTAATTTCCTCGAGTCCTGACAGAATCCAGACAGTTTTACTTACTGGGTTTTTTATAAGCACTCTCCAAATACCTGGAATTCATTTCACCTAATTTGAAATATTTAACACAAAATCTACTAAGGCTGAAGTAATCATCTTGGTTTCCCTTTCCAGTTAGTGGAAAGAAATAAGTAGTTCAGAAGTGTATTTCACTTCACCTATTTTGCAAACCATTTAAAGATTAGATGTATTGTCTTTTGGATGTTTTTCCTCATTTACTATGTATGGGTGACTTGATTAGACTTAGAAAACTAGCAACCACCCTACAGATACTGAACATTAAAAGACACTTTTCTCTCTAGTGCACTTGCCTGAGAGCTGAGGTGTTGCAGCCCAACTTCTTAAGCCAATAGCAGTCCTTTAGACACACACAGAGCAAGACAAATACATAAGCCTTTTAGATGTTTCCCCAAATGGTTTCTTCACTATATCAGAGCACTTGTGTAGTTTAAGTCACTGTATTGTGCTGTACAGGATTCTTCCCTGTAATTCAAGGCATTTCTTCTGAAATGCAGAAATTCTCCTCTATGTACCTTAAATTCCTTATACTCATCCCAACTACTTTGTTCTGGTCATTCTTTTTGTCCTAGGTTTATTTCCCTATTAAAGACAGTCACCTCCCCTGAAATGTTTTGGGTTCCCTCCCTCCCATCCATTTTTTCCTGTTTATGTTTAGGTTGAATAGGGACCATCGTTGAGCTTGATCCAAAGACCATTGAAGTCAATGTAGATGTTTCCATTGATTTTTAAGGTATGTTTAGCCTCTTTCTTTATTTTATTTATTTCTAATAAATCCCACTGCAATCAACAGTATGACTTGTTGAATAAGATATCATGAATGAGAGCAGCAAAATATATTCTTCAGTAAAATTTCTCCAAGAAATCTTTGAGGTTTTCCACACGCATTTTAAAAACAAAGTATTGAACATAATGTATTCTAATGTAAATTTTATCAAACACTGTCATTAACATTTGCCAATCTTGTTTATTCAAGTCAATCCATCTATATATACAAATGTGATATTTGCCTTTTTAAAAATTTAGCATGTGTAAGTGCCCATAAATCAGTTATGACAATCATTGTTAAAACAATCAATAGTCAGGGATATGCATTAATTCAAATAATATTGATAGCCACATGAACCTGCATCAGTCTTCTGTGAAATAAGAAAAATGAGACATCCTCTTAAAATCAATATTTTCCTTTTTATGTCATTCATTTGAAAAGTATCAATAATACATTACTTTATACCTTACGTGTCAGTAGCCCTACTTCTAAATGTAGAGATATCTTGAAAAAATACTGAAATGAGGCAAAAGAAAAAAGTGATCAAAGCAATGACCTGCTAAAAAGCTTGCATTCATCCATTGTATTGTGGGTGTTCATCTGAACTAAAATATGTATGGACAGCATTACTGCTTGGATATATTATTCATAACTCAGACCTCAATAACAGATGCTTGTACACTATATTTGTCCTGGAGTTAAAGAGCAAGAGGAACAGCAAGAGAACTCAGTATTGCCTTTATCTACCCTCAGACTTAAGAACCAGGAAGTTAGGCAGGTGTGCAGACAAAGTAGAAATACAAGATGTGGAATTACAACATCCATTCATCACAAAAGAAACATTTTAATTGGTTATATGTGGAAAATATCTACTTGACAGTCAGTTTCTCACTTTTCACATAAGTGCTTTGCTGCTTGGATGCCTAATCTTGTTTAGTATAGGGAAAGTAATTTGACATGAAAGTACCTAGATGGCTGCCGAAAATTAATTGCCAATTAAAAAAGAAAAATGTTTGTGCTACTCTATAAACAAGCCAACATATAAACCTTTCAGTCTTGTTGCTTTATTTATGTCTTTGTAGATCTGGTTTCAAGCTATTTGCATACAATTTACAAATTCATATTATAATTCTCCAGTATATTTATGATTTTATAGTTGTATATATTTTACCTCTATGAAAAATATTTATTTCTTTATGCTTCTGTTGCTTATTATTTAACAAAAACATTTCATTACATTTGATAGTTTATGTCTCTTCCTTAGAATGAGGCATTTTTATTTGTAGGGCTCAAAGAGAGAGGTTTATTTTTTCCCCACATTTAAAAAAAATAGCCAAACCTCAAACCGATGAACTCCTGTCTCTAACATTCCATAGCTTCTTCAGTGTGCTTTCAAGTGAAGATGAATACCCCAATGATTCAAAGTATAAAGGTTAATCTGAGTGGAAAATGAAGGCTTTAACAGGATTGTAAAGCTTAAGGACTCCTTTCAGCACTAAAGAGACTTTTGAATGTGGCTGAGCCATAGAAGTTTCATGAGTACCATGGAATGGCCTCCTTAGATCCAAAATACAAATCAAATGGCACAGCTGGCTGAATCCATCAGTAGAAATGGATACTGACTTTCATTTTCTTCCTTTTTCTTCCCCCAAAATTAACTTTACTACACATCATGTAGATAGTGTGAATCGATGTTAAGTCCATATAAACATTAACGATTATGTGTAGGATAGATTACTGAATATTATAAATTTAAAGTAGTATTAGAAAATTAATAGAATTTCAAATCTTGTATGATTCTTAAAACAGTAACATAAGTATATCTCTTAAATTTTAAAAGGTTTTTTGTGTTTCTTTTTTTTTAATAGGAAAAAAGTTCCCAGTGAGTGAAATTCAGTCACTTTACCTTCCATTAATAAAGAATTGGGAATACCTATGGTTGTTCAAAGCTATTATTCCTTATATTAACATTTTCATTTAGTCTTCAAGTACACGAGTAAGGCAAACCAGAGCTCATTTGCTGAAACCAATCAAAAAGCCAGATTTTAATGGGGGAGGGGAGAGGAAAAAAAAAAAAAAGAAAAGAAAAAACCCAACAACAAGCCCACAAAGCTTTCAAGAGCAGGTTTTGACGATTATAAAACTTCTGTCAAAATATGGGTCCAAGACACCTGATTCGCAGATTTAACCAGCATGAAAGACTGACTACTAATAATTTTCAAGATTTTTTTAAGCTAAAAAACTTGGGATTTTAGGCTAATTTTTTTAGGCTAAAAACTAAAAACTATAGGAAACTTCTGTGCATACTTATATACTGCTTAGTTTTCTCACAAAGCCCACAGTTCCACGCAAAACATCAATAGTGTGGAGATAATGTCAGGGTCACTTATTCTGACTGTGCCAAATAGCTCTAGAATCCTCAAAAGACTGACACATTACATACCATAGCTGCCATTCAAGGCAAGAATGAACAAACAGTGGCCTGTTTTATTTTCCTTTTCTCTTTTAATTAGAATGATAAGAATAAAAATAATAAGAAATCATATATAGATTTTATTGAATGCAACTTTTTATTGGGAAAGAAAGATAATAAAAGAACATAAATGTAACATTAGCTTTTGAATCATAAGGAAAAATACATAACTTTTCTTTATAATTAAGATTGCCAAGGATTTTTTATTATTATACCCTTTTTCTAATTCCTACTTGTATCCCCTTAAAAGATAAAGAATAATAAAGATCACAACATGCCAAAATTGTCGTGTGAATATATAAGCAAGGCCTACCAATCTGCAAATATATGACAAACTTCAGAGAAACTTGTGCTCAAATAAGTTCTCTCAAACTTAAGTAACATTCAATTTGGAATGCAATCACCATTATTATGGCTTCCAAAAAATTTCATTTAAAGTGAAATATTTTATGAATCTTGGTTAATGATCCTATTTAATCTTGTTTAAAACTTATGATAAAAAATAATTCCTAATACAAGCTTTGAATCACAGTTCTAGAATATGGATCTTTTTGAAAGTATTGGGTAATTTTTTATCTGGTCTTCCTTTTCTAGTATGTGATACCAGAGAAAACAGCAAAAAGGATAAGCCAGTTGTCACAATCTTGGATCAGCAGATATATATGCAGTCATAATTAAAGAAATAGAGACATACATGATCTTTAGTAGGTGATTGCTTTTGTCCGTCAGCAAGGGATAAGCACAGTAATATTTCTGTGTAATATTCCATAACATTAGGTATATTGCACCCAAATTTTTATGTGATTCCCCCAGCTGACTGTAAGAAGATACTATAAATTCTACTTTTTTTCCTCCTTAAATTAAATACGGTTGAGTATGGTCTGTTTCTTGACTGTATCACAAGTATCACAAGACCTTCATATTATTTATCACAAGATAAAAAGCTTGTGGGACATCAAGACCTGAAACACAAACTACATGTTCCTTTATTTCAGATATCTACTTCAGCTTTTTAGTGATTCCTTCAAATCCACAAGATAGTCAGGTAGCTATAGCTGCAAGTAGGAATAGCATTTGAAAGATATTATCTTCTCTGTGATAATCCCTACTGCTGAGGACATTATTAAGTTGGTTTACAATCTTGCAGTCTTTTTGGTTTCCTTGGTTCTGTGAAGAGTTGTATCAACCATTGTAATAAAACCAGACAAACATGAAGTATCTACTGCTTACATTCTTAAGAGTTTACTGTGGTCTGTGCTTTTGGACACAGATCTATACACAAGATTTAGATGTAATTATTCTAGCTTCCCTCTAGCAACTGAGAGACATATCCTGAAAAGCTCCAATTACTTCAAATAAACACCAGAATTCTCTTAGCTATGTAGGTCACCACAAACCCATCACTTTCTCTTAACTAACTATAGAGAACAATTCAGAGTCCTCTGTGACTGACCTGCTTAAGATACCATGCTTTCCTGTGGCCCGTAATACTCTGCTAGGTTGCTTTCCACTGGAACAATAAAATAAGATATTGCAAAGGAAATCTTGTGCGAGTAGTGATTCTTTCTGCGAAGGAGAATTCAGTGATAAATCTCACCTGTGAATTCACTTGCCCACTATTTAAGAATTTGCTGTTTTTCTCAAATCCTTTTTCTTTTATTTTACTTTGTAAGTAAGAACCTATCCATACTCAGCTGTACTTACACAAACAAATGAACAAGTGAACAAACAAACAAAAAAATGGTAAACCCAGTCCCTTCCTAGGATGGAAAAGAAACAAAAGAAAGACAGTTTTCTTGTCACACAAGAATTTAATAGAGACATTGATATACCTGAACGTATGCCTTTTTAGTAAAAAAGGTCAAATAGACATCAGCTATCTAATTTGCAAAATCGTCTGCAAAACTTCATTGTAAGTCACACAAAAGTAGTTGCTGTTGTGAAATCCTTATTATGCTACCTTTTCACAGACATAATAATGTTGTGAGCAGACAACTGCCAGCAACATTTAGCACGTTTATTTCTATTTCTGCCTGAAAGCAGAAATTGTAAAAGCAGATTCAACTTTGTTTTTTCTTTTAATTGTTAGTATTTGGTTTTCTCAAAAACATTCTTATTTGTTAAATGTTTGGAGTTGAGCCACAGACTAGCATCAGTTCTATTCTTGCCTTCTTGTCCTTACATCCCCAAGTGTATTTATAATTCTCAATTAAGTGTGTTGGGCACTTCAAAACCTCTCTATATTGTGTTATATTCTTAAAAAAGATTCATCAGCTGAGGATGGCTTTCAGTTAAGTGTTTGGTGATCAAATTCCTTAAATATTATAGTGATGTAAGATATGTAATCAGACCAACATAAGCATCACACTTACAGCAACGTCTATGAAAGACAGTTCCACTGAAGAAGTGATTTTTCCAGTAATGTCAAATCAAAATTGGGCCAACAGTATTTTGCCACTTTACATTTCAACCTTCTGTGGTTCTTGTCATATCACATATTGAAAATCAAGATAATAACTCAGCAGGGTTCACTATATTCAAACTTTTCTGCCTGAAGAGAAAACAGAATATCCAATTTGGACAAAGCAATGTATATAATTTTTCAAATACAAAATTATACTTGAAAAATATGACCAAATATTGGTCAATAATTATACAGCCATTTTGACTTGACATCATGGGACTGATTCTTTCTTTCCTTTCTGAGCGTGGTTAGTTACAGGCAAATACAGACAGTACTTTCACTTACCTTTCTAGTGGAACAACACCTGTTTTTTAATGAAGTAAATAAGCTCACAAGGTTATTTCAGTGCTCTGTTCCACACCAGCTATCAGAATTAGCAACAGCAAAGGTGGAACAGTTAATAACTGAATGTTTCTGAACTTTTTAATTAATTCCTGGAGTTTTTACAAAGGAAGAAAAGAAGTCTCAAAGTCTGACTCAAATAAAAGGGAAACTAAGTGACTTGTGAAGTAGTCTTCAGGTCTGGGAAATTCTCTTCATGGTACACACACATACGTCTTAGCCTTTCCATTTGCCATGTTTCCTAACTTATGATACCCGCCACAAATAATGTTTTTAAGTGAGATAATTCATTTTTATTTATGGATAAAATATGTCCACAAAAGAGAGAAAAAAGAGGAGTCTGTTTCAGGAATAGCTTTACTGATACATAGATCACTTTTTAATTTTCTTTTCCCTAAGAAACTCTGTGACCTAGCTAATAAGATAGTGATTGAGGTATTGTTTCCACTTTTATCACAGCTTTCAAACAAGCCACTTAATGTCTCTGTGTCAGTTACACAGTAAATGGAAGGAATAATACTGGACTTCCTAGGCCCTCTCCTAGTAAAGAAGGACTCTTGAAATATAGAGAAGTAATACAGTCAGCCAGTAAAGGATTTTAACAAACATTTAGCAATTTCAGATGATCTTTGTAATAAGAAAGAGGGGAGAAAAGGGCAAATCTTGTTTATCAAAACCTCTGTTTTAAAGAAGTGTGAATTCAGGGAACACAAACAATGTAATGCAACAAAATTATTCATAAAAACTTTGAGGAAGTTCCTTACAAGGAGCAGAATAGCCACACTAGTGCAGAGCTCTGTGTAGCCCCATTACTTGTACTGAGCTGCAGGGTTTGTGAGTTCAGGCATAGCACCATCTCCATGGCTATACTGCTTCTCCTGCTCTCACACCTGATTGTTCAAAGTTGGTACCAGCTTTGGGTTGTGCATACACACGTAGTCTTAGAACATACTGATTGTCCAAAGTTCTCCCCCCGCCAACAGAAAAGCATCCAGTGAAACTTCTGACAATATCTGTTAGACAGTATTGGCTGTCATGACTACATCAATCCTCTTAGAAAAGGCAGCACATGGCTCTGATGTTGTTTTAATAAGCAGAGGTGAAATCAAGTCATTATATAACTTTTTTTTTTTTTTGCAGAGCAGTCTGACTTTGTTCTAGATAGTAATATGACCAAAGTGAAAAAACCTAGTTTTTAATGAGCTGTCTCAATAGTATTCATCAAAAAGCAAGCACAGGATTCATCTAAATCAAACATGTTTGTTTGTGTAAGCTGTGGTATTAAGTGGAGCACTTCATGCCTTAGTACACAGCTGATGAGAAAGTGTGGAATAGAAATGTATTTCTGATGCAAAATGTCTGAAGTGGCAAGTCCCAGCTGAGGTGTAAGGTGCAATTTGGAACACTATTTTACATTTAATCTATATAACATTCTTCCATACTGTCTTTCACATTATTATTCAATCCTTTGTACTTAAGTAGCTTTTCCTATTGCTGTACCAAATACGACTTGTGTGATGAAGAATATTTATTTATGTGTCATATTAGCCACTTGTAAAGTAAATACACAATGTTGTTCTTTTATGAGCTATTTATAGTTTGAAATCCAATAATTCTAAGATATAGTCTCCTTATTTCTAATAACCCATTGAAGATGTGCTTTTTCCACATACTAATTTAACTGTAGAGAAGTTCCTGCTAGTTCTTCAACATGTTTTGGAGAAGGTCCACAAAATATTACAGGGACTAAGTGAAAATGTTATTAAAACTATTAATGACCAAGTATTTTGGTATTAAAGTATTCGCCTATTAAAGTATACCTAACCTTCTTATACTAGGTAGTCCATTGTCTAGTTGGTCTCCATGGTAGACCATGTAGCACCTGGACAACTCAGGCAAATAAACAATCTCAGAGCTCTTACAACAGATCAGGAGCCAGTGTTAGTATTGCCTTAATAGTTGAAGTATTCACCTCTGCCTCAGTTTCCAACAGACAAGTTTCCAGGTCTCTTAAAAAAAAAAAAAAATAGTATTGTGATTCTCACAGCCCTTCCATTAGAAATGTTAGTAATTTTATATGAGAGCAATCAGTGGGTAGAGAATAGATGTTATTTTTATAACATATTTAGTAGATACTGCCTGTGTTTGAATCCTTCCTCTGTGCTTTTGTAGTTATCATCCAGCAGTGCTCATCTCTCCTTTGTAAATATCTTATCCACTTCTTCACATTTATTGGAAAGAATATTACATTATTTTAGACTGAGTATAGGTAGGATAAACCGAGCATTCTTCCTTTTCACCATATGTTAGAAAATACTGGGCAGAAAAGGGCATGTTCACAACAGGTGAGAAATATGTAAACTTCTTCAGGCAGAAAAGGAGCTGAATTCAAGATTCTCACAATCTGGAGGAAAATTTTAACCACTGAACTGATGGATAAAAAAAGAAAGTTTATCTTTTTTAAAAAATTAACTTAGTCTCTTAATATCACAAGAGGATCAAGGAGAAAGAATCCTATTTGTAAGCGCTTAGGCTCTAGAGAAGGCAAGATTTCACATGTAGACACTTTCTCCACAAAATCTCTTACTTGTTACCTAAAAACTCAAAAGCGTTACTCAATCTACCAGTTTCTTGCCATCCCTCTCTCCATCATGTAATTCTTAACATAAGTTGTATAAAGATTCTAGTTAGAGTTGTTTATTTAGTTATTGTAAGTGGGAGCTACCTGGGTGCTCTTACCTGCATACTTCCTTGTAATCATGCAAAAATATACCAAACTTGATTTTTGTCACTCCAAATGATAATTTCTCATCAGTATTTGTAAACAATAAGAGAGCCAGTATGAAGTCTTAAAATTACATAAATGTAATTATTGAAGAACTAATACCAATATTTTGGATTCACTCAACTGTGTCATATTATCCTTCCTCATAAACTTTGATAATTGTGTTTTAATCAGTATGTTGCTTATCCAAGGTGTAAAGATCATCATAAGGTTCTGTTAGAATGGCTTGTTGGCTGTTCTGTAGCATCACCAAAAGTCTGCAGGATTTATATGAAGTGCAGCCATATAACCTTGGGCTGTGATCTTGTCAGCTTTTACAAGATAAATAGCATGAAAGCTGGTCAATACCTGTATGGCAGACTTCCAAGGAAAAAAAGAAAAAAAAAATGAATACTGTAGGGAGTAGTGTTGATAATCCTCTGCATGTCAAGCTTCCCTGTGAGTGAGTACTCAACCAGCATTGCAGCATTTTGTCAGGATGGCTGGTATTAGGCATGTTGCTCAAATCTGCAGGAGAATGAAATAATTGTCTCCAAGATTTAGACATTCATCTTCATAGTTAAGTATATAAAATTGTCAATTTTCAAAATATCTTATGAGGCTCCCATGGGGAATGTCTTGTAGGGATTAATTATAGTGACTAGACTTTCTGTTACGGTTTTGAAAAAAATCAGTCCCTTTATTTAGATGCCTACTTACAGAAGTAAGGGATAATCTTTATATACCTACCCATAAAATTCTCATTTGCAAAGCTGTACTAGGTAGCGTTTCCAAAAAACCCTAAGCCTTCCTAACTGCAGGATAGTGATGAAAGAAAATACCTGTCTTCCTTCATTCCAGTCACCTTCTCACAGATCTCTCTTCCTCCTTGTGTGTTTCATAGAAATTGAGCTCACCTGACTCAGATAATGGATAGTGAGAACTGTCAAATGGAAATGAATACACATGTATGTCCTGGATGAAGTAGACAGAATAGCAGGGCTTATCCTAGCTACACAGACATTTTTTGGCAGTAACACAGACTAACAGCTTAAGCCAATTTTGAAACTCCATGTTAAATACCTTGTGTGTTACAGAAAACAAAGATCTCGCTATGTGTGGCTATAAAGAGCCAAAATTCTCTTGTTGGTTGACAGTCAGCTAAATATGAGCCAGCAGTGTGCCCAGGTGGCCAAGAAGGCTAATAGCATCCTGGCCTGTATTAGAAATAGTGTGGCCAGCAGGACTAGGGAAGTGATTGTCCCCTTGTATGCAGCACTGGTGAGACCGCACCTTGAATACCGTGCTCAGTTTTGGGCCCCTCACTACAAGAAGACATTGAGGTGCTGGAGCATATCCAGAGAAAGGCAACGAAGCTGGTGAGGGGGCTGGAGCACAAGTCTTATGAGGAGAGGCTGAGGGAACTGGGGTTGTTTAGTCTGGAGAAGAGGAGGCTGAGGGGAGACCTTATCGCTCTCTACAACTAGCTGAAAGGAGGTTGTAGCGATGAGGGTGTCAGTCTCTTCTCCCAAGTAATGCGTGGTAGGACAAGAGGAAATGATCTCAAGTTGCACCAGGAAATTGGATATTGGGAAAATTTTCTTCACCAAAAAGTTGTCAAGCATTGGAACAGGCTGCCCAGGGAAGTGGTTGAGTCACCATCCCTGAAGGTATTTAAAAGACATGCAGATGTGGCACTTAGGGACATGGTTTATAACAGTGAACTTAGCAGTGTTAAGTTTATGGTTGGACTCAATGGCCTTAAAGATCTTTTCCAGTCTAAATGATTCTATGATCCTATGAAAGTTTTTTTCATTTTTCTTAAAGTAGTGTATGATTCTTTTCATTCTAAGTAAACCAGAATTGGTTTGTTTTGTTAATTTATATGATTGGCTTTATTAATGCCAAAGCTTAGCTTTATTACATTAAAAATGGTAGAATATTGTTGTAGTTTAACCCCAGGTGGAAACTAAACACCACACAGCTGCTCACTCCCTCCCAGTGCAATGAGGGAGACAATCGGAAGGGTAAAAGTGAAAAAACTCATGGGTTGAGATAAAGACAGTTTAACAGGTAAAGCAAAAGCTGTGCAGGCAAGCAAAGCACAACAAGAAAGTCATTCACTACTTCCCTTTGGCTGGCAGGTGTTTAGCCATCTTCAGGAAAGCAGGGCTCCATGACGTGTAATGGTTACTTGGGAATACAAATGCCATCACTCTGAATGTGTCTCCCCCTTCCTTCTTCTTCTCTTAGCTTTATATGCTGAGCATGATGTCATATGATCTGGAATACCCATTTGATAAGTTGGGGTCAGTTGTCCGTGCTTTATCCCCTCCCAGCTTCTCATGTACCCCCAGACTACTCATTGGCAGGGTAGTGTGAGAAGCAGAAAAGGTCTTGACTCTGTGTAAGCACTGCTCAGCAATAATAAAACATCTCTGTATTATCGACACTGTTTTCATTACAAATCTGAAACACAGCCCCATACTAGCTACTATGAAGAAAATTAACTCTATTCTGGCCAAAACCAACACTAATATAACATTGTATTATACACTGTATAGGCTCTGTTTTCAAAAAACAAACACTGTAGTCCAAATGCGTACAGAAAATTTAGGAACAAATATGTTTAGGAGGAGAGTTACAAGATGAAGCAAGATTATTTCTATCAAAACTGCCTTTATTTACAAAGAATACCTTTGTCTCTGAACAAAGACAAAAGTGAAAGAACAGAAAAGCACTTCTTTACTCTCAGCTCCAAGCTCACTTAACTCTCACTCAGAGCTTTCTACGTTATCTAGAGTTCTCAGGCAAATTTCTCACCCTCCTGCATTTGCTATTCTTCCATGATTTTTTCTGTCTTCTGTACAAAAGCTGTCCATCTCCATGTATATTTGCTTTGCAATCTAATAATATTCCTCAGATTATAGATCAAAGAAACTATTGTTTTAGCCTTTGCATTTTACAAATGAACCTTATTGTTTTTCAATTTTTTTTCTGAAGCAAAAGTATTTTCATAACAATCTATATAATACATAATAATATTTCCTCTATATCCATTTTGCACCTTAACAACTAGTGCCATCCACAAACAGAAATAATAATAATGTAAGAAAGAAAAAAAAAGAAAAAATCTATTTGGAATAAATGGAGGCCAGAATGGGACTTGGGAACAGGGTCTGGGATTTTAAACAAAGAATAGTGTTGATTGTTATTTCTTCCAGGAAATTTAAAAGAATACATTTGTTTTCATCAAAATTGCCCAGCTCGTTATTGTTCTTGCTGAATGTGTCCTTACTCTGTGAGACCTAGATTTGGTTAGTATTTCCTGCTAATATGGGTAACATTAGACAGGTACCGTAAAAAATTTGAAACTGTTGGGTTTAGTTTCCTGAAGTCTTAGACTGGGGTGGGGTGGGGCACAAAAGAAAGAAAAAAAAAAACAGAGAACTTTAATCCACATCTATCATAATTAAACTAGGCTGTAAATACACATAAAAGTCAAAATTCAGGAGGAATTTCAAAATTGGGGAAAGACATTTTATCAGTGCTAACAAAGCCATTTCCTCTTGCAAAATATATATGGATCCAAATTTATCTATGCAAGGTCATAAAATGGTAGAAACCTAGAGCCCAGACAAGGATTTAACTAGAGAGGAATCCTGCATCTATTGTGCTGCTAGACGTTCTATATAGGACAAAATATTTCCTGGAAGAGTTTAGTTCTATTTTTCTAACAGTTAGATCTGCAAAATTTAAAAAAAAAAGTTCCTGGGAAATTATATAAAATGCACTCTTCATTGTAAAATCTGATGCTAATAGTATGATCAATTGCATTCAGGTGACAGCTACATGACATATAGTAGTTATCTTCAAAAAACTACATCTGCATTCTGGTCAACCTGCTAATTTATGTGAACGTATCTAAGGAGGGTCCATACATAACGCTGGAAATGGTTTTCATGACGAAAGTTAAAAGCAAAGAAGAACAACAACAACAAAACCCCACATATGTAATCAAACAGGTGGGTGCAAAACCTTCCAGAGGAATTAGAAACAAAAAAATCTGTGAAGGTATGTAAACATGTTGTCAATTACAAGGGAATTAATCTATTGGGAGTGAGAGGTTAGAAAGTCAATGAGATGACAAACCTACCTTTGTGTTATTTTCAACCACTGTCTGTGACATCTATATATTTGGGAATTTGGGGCATAATCTTCAGTAGGATAAGAAAACCAATAACTTAACAGTGACTGAGCGTGTGACTTTATTAAGTTTTATGAATGATTGCAATAATACAGTAAAATCAAATATGCCAAAAAATGGCTACACAAAAATCAAACCTTCCAGTCCTAGTTAAATTAATCCAAACTTTTAAATTATTAATTAAATTTTATCAATAAACCATGATGAAACACTGTTTCTCTGATCTCAAAAGCTTTCCAAATTCATTATAAAAAGTATTACCTCCTTCTTCTGTGGAGAATTTTTGTGGCAACCCATTATAATGTAGTGATCTGATTACACAAAGATTAATAAAGAGAAGACTGTCATCTGTTAGGTGTTTAGGCTTTTTTTGTGAGTTATAGCCCAATCCTATATTTTGCTTTGTTTCTTCCATTTTATTGATAGAAATCTCTTTTCTGCAGACATTTCCTTGGCCTCTGCCATATTGATCGCTGTTGTTGAGGGAAAATGAGTCTTCTGATTGCACTCTACTTGAGAGACTGTTAAGGCAGAACAAACCTGGAGATGCTAAGCAGGTCACTGGATAGTCCTTCATAAATATTCAAAAGAAACAAACATTGTGAAAGACAGTAATGCTGATAAAATTCACAGATATGCTAAGTAAGAATAAAGTATTTCCTGCAGAGAGCTCCTGTAGGGATTATACGGCCTTCTGCTCTAATGAAGTTATACTTCTGACTAATGGCAAATGATGTTAACATTTCCCTTTCAATAACAAGGACTATTTTTTATTGTTTAAAAAATTATGATTAAAAAAAGAAGAATTTTAAGCTGAATTACAAGAATTTATAAGCATTCTTAGGAAGAGGGTGCATTCACTTAAAAAGTCAATTTCCATCCAGAGTTTAGAAACAAACCTTTGATTATGATCCAAATATTTGCAATACAGGGGAGTAAATATGATTATTACTCGCACTGCTACCTAAATGATAGCAAAAGCATACGTAAAATTACAAATAAAGTTTACCCTGTAGAAAGATTTCATAAAAATCAGTAGAAACACTCTAGTTTTTCCATTGGATTATTTGATGAACATCATAATTCATACTGAGGATTTTATCCTCTATTAAATTTTACAGACTATTTAAAAAAAATCAAATGGAAGAATGTTTTTCTGTCTAAAAGTCTGATTTTTTTTTTGTAGAATTTTGCTTATTTTCCTTCTAGACACCATGTCACACTTATAATATACATTTCATTTTCAGTTAAGGGAATCTTACTAGCCTTAATCCACAATTCTGGCACCAAATTGTTAGAATCTTCCTTGGTGAAGGAAGTGACTCAAGCAGAGAGTCACTCACTAGATTGGACAAATATATATAGAAGCGGCTGACTAGACTCCCGATCTTGTACCATACTTGAATATTTTTAATAGTTGCAATGAGATTACTCAACAACGATCAAATAGTAATGTAAACAAGGACCATAGAAACCTATCATCTGAAAAAGGCCCTCAATCTTTCTGCTAAAAATGCTTTCCTTTTTTAAATTTTCACCCTTTTACCTGTGACTAAGTGACAGTGAAAACTACTTGTCTTTATTTCATGAGACAATCTTTTTACAAAGCGTGTCAAGATAAACCATATGCTGAAAGTTATCTCAAAGAAGTAAGAATTTTCCTAGAAGAAGAGGAAAAAATGGAGACTATATGGGTGTGCACACAGACACATGAACTACACCAGTCTAATAGCAATGAATCAGACAGGAAAAAGGATGTTAGATTCTGTCAACCTCCAGAAAGTGTCCACTCAAGTGTGCAAATATGCTATATGTGTTAGCATGACATATTGTAAGAGCCGTAGATTTCAGGACTTAACTCTTGCTAGTGTCCGCTTTTTCCCCTCTAAACAATATATTTTAAAGTCACCTTGGTTCCAAGGACAGTCAAATTTTGGCCCAGGTGTCATAAACAGCAGTTTTACAACAGAGGAAAATCTTTTTTTCTGTGTTTTTTGTTAATCAGTTACACTGAATTGTAAGAAAAATTCCTTTCTATTGCTGTGTCCTAAGATTTGTCCTTACTACTGGAGATAATAATGTTTTTAAAAAGACACCAAAGTCCCTCAAAAACCTGTCCACAAGCAGCATTTGAGGGTGTGCTAAACTATAGATGTTAAGAGGGACAGGAAGAGAAGTCATGATTTCATTTTATTATCCAACCACAAGAGGATGGAAGAGCTCTGAAAATTACTTTTCAGTAACTGGAAGGGCAAATACAAAACAACTTCACTGCTGCTTTCAGTTTTCAGTGGGGAACTAGACTTGCCTGTGACTTCTAATACTGTCTAAATCTGCAGACCTCAAAACCTTCAATATCAATAACCATACGATGGTAGGAATCATCTCAGCTGCTTTAGACATTTAAAAGAATAACTTGTGTAAATCCAAGACCATCACGTAGATTCAGCACAGAGAAAGAATTCCTGATACAGAACAGATTAAATGCCCTCCAGAAGGGCCTATTGCTGTTTACATTATAGGAAACCTCAACTTTTAAATGTCTAAGTTAGGTAAGATAAATCTTACCCTCATATGTCCTAATGACTGTCCTACTGAAGGTTTAGGCTAATTTATTTCTATTTGCTAACTGGGAAGATATACCTTGCCTATTCATATCTACTTAGGCAGTTGCATTGTCCAGTTATGATTTAACCAGTCTTCCGATTATTTCTTTTGAACTATTTTTTAATATGCTGGGAAATATTGGAAATTTTTTATTCAATTGCAAATTACAGCTACTAAATTGGAATTAAAAGAAAAGTAAATTAAACATTTAACATGTTATATTAGCATTTTTTTATTACTTAGGTAAAACTCTTAAATGTGTTCAAAAAATAAGAATAAAAAAAATTTCATTAATTTTGCCTTGGAAACTAATTGATTTATTAGGGTAGCATTAAGTAGGATACTAAGTAAAGTATCATCTCTGTTTCAGGAGCTGATTGATTTTCTCCAGTCATGATGTAATGCCTCTCATCCTACATAGATTGTTTGGCTTTTTCCCCAAAGAACAGAAGAGGAATAAGCACTCCTGCCTCTTCAATTTCTGGACTGTTTCTTGTGAAATCTGCAAAGAATAAAGTACTGTTTTCACTTGAGGAAAAGGAACTGTTCTTAACTGAATACTCCTACACACAGTTTCTAAGTATTTAGCCAGTATCTTCTTAGCAGAATAGGAGCAGTACTTTTTTTTCTTAATTTAAATTAAACTACTCCCCAGGTGTAAGAAATCAGGAAAGGAAGGCAAGAGAGCAGCATGGCTGAGTCGAGACGTGCTGGCCAAACTAAAGGGCAAGAAGGAAATGCACAGGCCGTGGAAGCAGGGACAGGTAACCTGAGATGAGTACAGGGACACTTCCCAGTTGTGTAGGTATGGGGTCAGAAGGGCCAAGGCATGGCTGGAGCTGAACTTGGCATAGGATGCAAAGAATAATAAGAAGGATTTCTATAGGTATGTGAGCCAAAAAAGGAAGTTCAAAGAAAGCATAGCCCCCTTGATGAACAAGACTGGCAGACTGATAACAATCAGTGAGAAGGTGGCTGAGGTACTCAACAACTTTTTTGCCTCAGTCTTCACTGTCAGTTTTCACTTTTCTTCCCATGCCTATCGAGGGGATGGACTGCAAGATGGGGACTGGAGGTGCAAAGTCCCTCCCACCGTAAGAGAAGATCAGGTTCGAGACCACCTGAGGTACCTGGATATGCACAAGTCTATAGGACCAGATCAGACACATCTCAGAGTCCTGAGGGAATTGTTTGATATAGTTGCCAAGCCACGCTCCATCATGTTTGAAAAGCCCTGGCAATCAGGTGAAGTCCATGGAGACTGGAAACAGGGAAACATTGCACCCATTTCTAAAAAAAAAGTTGAAAGCAGGACCCTGGGAACTACCAACCTGTCAGCCTCACCTCTGGGCCTGGAAAAGGGTCATAGAACAGATCCTCCTGGAAGCTATACTAAGGCACATGGAGGCCAGGGAGGTGATTCGAGACAGCCAGCGTGGCTTCAGCAAGGGAAAGTCCTGCCTGACCAACCTGGTGGCCTTCTGTGATGGAGTGACCACATCAGTAGACAAGGGAAGAGTTACCGATGTCGTCTATCTGGACTTCTGTAAGGCCTTTGGCATGGTCTCGCACAACATCCTTCTCTCTAAATGGGAGAAAGATGGAATTGATAGGTGGACCATAGAAACATGGCCAGTTGGTCGAGGGAGGTGATTCTGCCCCTCTGCTCTGCTCTGCTGAGACTCCAAGTGGAGTGCCGCATCCAGGTCTGGAGCCCTTAGAACAGGAAAGACATGGACCTGCTGGAGCGGGTCCAGAGGAGAGCCACCAAAATGACCAGAGGGATGGAACACCTCTCCCCTGAGGACAGGCTGAGGAGTTGGGGTTGTTCAACCTGGAGAAGAGGTTTCAGCTTTCCAGTACTTAAAGGGGGCTTATAAGAGAGGTGGGCAGAGACTTTTTAGCAGGGCCTGTTGTGATAGGACAAGGGGTAATGGTTTTATACTAAAAGAAGGCAGATTTAGACTAGATCTAAGGAAGAAATTTTTCACAGTGAGGGCATTGGAACACTGGAACTGGTTGCCTAGAGAGGTGGTACATGCCCCCATTCCTGGAAACATTCAAGGTGAGGTTGGATGAGGCTCTGAGCAACCTGATCTAGTTGATGATGTCCCTGCTCACTGCAGGGGGGTTGGACTAGGCAACCTTTAAATGTCCCTTACAACCCAAAGATTCTAAATTACTTTGATAGCTTGTTGTTCAGTTAGGCAATAAAATACTTGCTCTCATAATTTCTGATTTAATTTGAAATGGATTTATATTGATTTTTTTAAATAATATATTTATGAAAGTCATTACAGGTATTTTTGAGCCTGCCTTAGTGCAGGAGGCTGTACCAACCAAAGTCTTTGAAGCCTTTTTCAATCACATACTCCAATGAATTAATCAAATAATTTGCAGTGCATTTTACAGAGTTGCACGTGTATGTACATGCACAAAAATATTGTGTATAACATAAATTATTTATTTGTGTTGCATATGAAATAGTAAAATAATTCAACATTTTTCATCTAGTTGTTGGGTGTCCTATCACCAAAGTTAAGTTGGCAACACCAATATAGGAATGAGAAAACAATTTTAAATAAAGCCGGGTTATAACTGTTATTACAAGTGTGTGTGTTTGTAGGTTGGTTTGCTAATTTTTGTCTTTCAAGTCGCTAATATTTATTAATAAACATATGCATTACTATATCGTTTGTACATGTACAGATAGCATTCTCTGATTTTCATCTTAACTTCTCTTCAACCCTTTTAATTATGAATGTCTAAATACAGAGCTTGCAAAAAGAAAATATGTTTGAGGTGGGCAGTGGAACCTAGATCAAGTCATTATAACCTCTATTTCTGTTAATTAGGCAGCGAGTGTCCTGTGGCCTTCTGATATTCATGTCAATATCATTAGCCAGCTATATTTCTCTGTGACAGTAGTGATATGACTGACAACTACATCAGCTGTTTTTCAATCCCAAACTGGTATTTGCACTGATTTTATCTTACCATCCTCTATTCAGGAGTAAAACTTCCGAGGAATAAGGCACCATCATTCTCAGATAGCCTGGAAAGTTCTTTTTCAGCTTGCCTGTCTCAGAAAATGTCATCAGATTTTCATATACCCTATACTGTTGCACGGCTCTGAAGCACCAACCAGCAGTGATAGCTTCATCATGTTAAATGCACAAGAAGAAGGTAAGCCTAGTCTCAGAGAGCCACAGTCCTAGCAAAAGGCAGCTATTGAATGAAACATATAGAGAGAAGACAAAACAAAACAGCATCTGTGGGTGACTAAAATCATTATGGACACATATGAGTAGCTGATAAAGAAAATAGACCAAGTTGGAATTTTTAAGATTTGTAGGAAGAAGTTGGACACTGTTATTATGTATTAAAGAATTGACTTTATCTATAACTGGAGGATATGCACATATTTTTATCCTGAAAAATTTGATTCACATCCGAAAATTAAAGAAGAAAATTTTTCAGAAGACAGATAATCAGTTTAGGACTGAAAGTGATTGTTATGGTCATTTAATTTAACCAGTGTAGCCCAATGCCTAAGAAAATCCACCTGATAAACAGGTAGATACTAGAGCAATCTGAAGTATCTCCAGTCACTTCTAACAGGTATAGGAAAGAATGCAGTTTGGAGATTTCTAAATACATGGCCACCTGCTTATAGTTAAGAAATGCAAGAAAATACAAGGAAAATACTTTTCTGAGCACATTGTGAAAAGGTTCTGCCTTCGTTAAGATTGGAAATGGTCCTGACCTATTTTTTTTAAAATACTATCATCACATCATGCTGCTAAACTAGCAAAAAAAAAAAAAGTGTTCCCTTGGATGCAGAGTGCATGTAAAAGCTTTTATGTGTTTAAAATGCTTTCCTTTAGATGATGTTTAATAAATGCAGAATACGGGAAAGGCAGAATTCCCTTCTTCCCCACTCCCCTTCATAGTCAAGATAATAAAAAGGTTTGCTATAGAAATGAGCTACAATAGCTTCCAAGAGCGCAATGACTTTGTAGACAAATGCTCTGTCATAACACACAATGGTTCACATTCAGCACTGGACGCAATAATTATTTTAATGAGAAAGATAATGGCTAGTCAGGACACTGGAGCTAGTCCCTTACTGTATTAGAGAAATGTTTTGTGAGTTTAAAATTTATCATAGGCAGCCCCCCAGACAGTGAAGGAAAGAGTTTACGCTCAGTGACCTGACAGTTACCATATCTGGTGTGTAGAGCACAATGGGCGCTGAGCATCATCCCAGGTATCAAGTAAAGAACTCTGAATTAGAGTGTTCCAGCAGTGTATTAGTTCTTTAAATTAGTGCTGTGCTCTAGCATTGCTACAGAAACTTCACGACACCGAAAGGATTAATCCAGGTGTAGTCCGAAGAATGGGTAGGGAAATTCACCCTATTTAGCTAAATGATGTCTCATTACGCTCACACATTTAGGGAATGTTCTTGAAAATCTGTTTGTAGTGCACCTTAAGTAGTCATTTGTGGTTATGAAAAGAAGATATCAATACTACTATCCAAGTGATACCATTTTATTTATTTTGCAGAGGACTAAATGATTACAGTAGGAGAAAGCAGTGGCAATTCAGGGCAAAATCTAGCTTTCACAAAGTTTTTATTTAATTTTACTTTTCCTTTCTTTCACTAGTAAGCTGAAAAAAGGTATTACATTATTTTTCATTATAGGTGTAGTGGTTTAGCCCTAGCTGGCAACTAAGCACCATGCAGCCGCTCGCTCACTCCCCCTCCCGCAGTGGGACGGGGGAGAGAATTAGGAAAAATCTCGTGGGTTGAGATAAACACGGTTTAATAGGACAGAAAGAAAGAAGGGAACAATAATGATAATACCAACAAAGGAATGTACAAGAACAAGTGAGGCCCAATACAGAAATTGCTCACCACCCCGTGATCGACAGCCCGTCCCCGAGCAGCGATTTCCGCCCCCCCGGCCAACTCCAGTTTATGTACTGGGCATGACGTCGTATGGTAGGGAATATCTCTTTGGCCAGTCTGGGTCAGCTGTCCCGGTTGTGTCCCCTCCCAGCTCCCCGTGCACCCCCAGCCTGCTCGCTGGCAGGCCAGCACAAGAAGCTGGACTGTCCTTGACGGCTCAGCAACAACCCAAAACATCAGCACATTATCAACAGTTCCTCATCCCAAATCCAAAACACAGTCTCACACTAGCTTCTGTGAGGAAAACCAGCTCTATCCTGGCTGAAACCAGGACAATAGGAAAAATATATCATGCTGCATCCAACAACACAGGAGAAGCAAGATGGCTGCTGCTCCGTGCTCCCAGATGCAACTAGTAGTGAGGCTGATGATGTATTCCCACCAGGCAACTAGTCTCTGCACTTACACCCCCGTACACACATATACACACAGAACAGAGAGCTCCTCCAACCCAGGAAAGAGTTAGAAAGGAATTGAATAACCTGCATCCCATAATGTGTGCCACCCCTAGTCAGCAATTAGTCTGAAAGGTGATCTGGAGAGCTGTTCCAGATGACTCATCTTGATGGGGTTTATGCCTGGACCATAGGGTTGATGGCTCTGGTGGGACAGCCCTGAGAGAGGTCTGGACAAGACATTCACTCCTTGGACATCTGTACTTTGGGTTCTGCTTGCCTTGTGCTTCTCTGGGTTTGCAGAGATGGGCCTTTGATGGTCTGATGGCTCCTGTAATGGGTCTGGGATCAGTCCAGCGGAATATTATGTGGGCTCCCCTTCCTGCCATTATCCCTCAGAGCTCCTCTGTGGAGCAGACAGTCTTTATCACATAACCTAATACTTCTGAACTACAAGAGCCAGGGAATAATCATGTGTCTAAGTATACTTCAATATAATGCACTTGAATTTCCAAACTTTTTTGAAACGACTCCTGACCAAAGACTCTTGAAGAAACTAAACTGTCTTTCAATAAGGGGGGTAATCATGTCTTGGATTATTACATGATTAAAAGGTGTAAATAAGTGGTTGATTTTCACAAAGGTCACCAATGGAGAAGTATGTGAATAGTGAGGGGACAAATTTACAAAATAAACAATATTTTCTGGAACTAAAACACAAATAAAAAGTGAATGGGCAATAAAATATATGACATTGGTAAGTGCAATGGAATCCTGAGTGTTCAAACAAACTGGTGGACTCAGATTAGGTACTACTGCACTCAGGAAAGAGATTTTGGCACCCCCTGTGAACAGATAACTTTTGCTCCATTAGTACGATGGTGAGGCAAACAAAATTTTAATAACTATGAGAAAAAAAGAATACAGATAAAAATAGAAAATATCGTTATTCTACTGCATGAATGCATGGTACATATTCCTCCTGAGTAATGCACAATTCTCTTATTCTACGTTGAGAAGGATATAGTGGTACAGAGAACAGGATGCATCTATATAGACAAATAATTTAGACTCCTTTTTCATTACAGTGTACAGATCCCCTTGTCTTCTACATTGAGTGCACATTACTTTATTATTGGCCTCTCCCTTTTATAATGAATGAACTAGTTTTTTCCAAAGCAAACCTGAATGAGGTTCTGAGAGCACTTCAGGAAACACCAGAGGCAGTATGTCAAAAATGGTACAGGGCTTGTCTCCCAGCATCTGAAACGGTCCTTCAATGCTGTCTGAATAAAACTAACACCTTCAAATCCTTATGCTTTCCAGGCATGTCTTAGATCATGACTCATAACATTATGGTATAAAACCAACTTTCTGACCAGTTACACTTCTGCTTCTGACACAGAAGCAGAGGAGCCGGGAGCTGGACTCCATGATCCTTATGGGTCCCTTCCAACTTGGGGAATTCTAGGATTCTATGGTTCTATGGCATAGTTAATGAGTGAGTTAACAAGTGTGTGGCTACATGTGAACCACTGGATAAATGGCAAGCAATAAAGAGACCTTGTTCAGAAAGAGACGGGACAAAATCATAGGGATTAGATCATTCATGGTTCTGCATTAGTACTACCTTCAGTTCAAGGAGTCCTTAACTGATGACTTCCAAAAGCTCTGGTGGTACATTAAGAAAAATCACTGAATAGATAGCTTCTTTCCCGCACTCTTTCCCTAAGCATCCACTTTCTGAACCATTATCTTGCTTGCATGGACATTAATACTGATGCATTAGAGCAGTTATATTTTTGACCTTTAATTCAGAGGGATTTAAAGTCAATATTGGAAAAATAAGGGACTTCAGTGATCCTTTTCTTGGAATGGAAAATATATTAGTATAAAATCTATGTGGGGGAGAGAGGAAATCCAGCTGGACTGTGTACATAAAGTCTGTGAGGCAAGGGGGGAGTGAACAATATGCCTTTTCCTTTCGTAACCTCTATGATTCTTTCAACATTTATCCAGTTGCAGTGCGACACTCCCACAAGTGTACTTTCAAGTACTGAAAGGATGCTCACTAGGATAACTTCACATTACTGCATATTCAAAAGAATCATTATGTGACAACAGCCAGTAAGTATTCCAAAAACGTTTTACTGTGATATATGCATATAAGAGAGGCCATTGAAAAAGCACTCATAAAACTAAATCATTCTAACTCTTAACTTCCTGTTCCATCTTCAGGTTTCTAGCACCTAAGAAGAAATCATCTTACTCCTAGAAAAGAATGCTGTAGTAGATAGATACCATAAAAGGATTCATTTACATGCTCATTTAAAAAAAAAAAAAAAAAGCCCTAACTTTTATACCTCCAATGTAGGAGGTACTGTGAAGAATCTGCAATTACTCGCATGTGAAGAGATGTCCATTTTCCCACTTTGATAATTGAATTTGAAAACTACAGTGGTTTTCATGCTGGAGTACGTGTTAAAAACCAATGGCCCAGGTTTGGCTATTTGAATGGGAAATTAAAAGCAGAATCAGAAGATAAAATTGAAATGTGTCTCTGTTATCTTCCTTAGCACTGTGATGTGAAGAATAAATACCTTCTTTTACAGAATTCAAACACTTACTCTAAAGGCTTGCAAAAAAGAAGCAAAAAGATGGAAAAGAATGACCAGAATATCCCTTACTTGAGTAACTTTAAAGAATCTTAGTTTTTAAACAAGCATTTATACCCAACCTTTGAAATTCATTACCCTTAGAAATACCTTATGTTAGTATTAGTTTTTATATTAATTTCTTTCATTTTAGTTTATGAACTGCTATGTATGTATTCTGTTATGCTTAGTAATATACACATACAATATAGAATGTATCCTTAGAAATATATATTACAGACATGAAAAATATTTTTAAAATCTAAAATAACACAAAAATTTGATGGCTTATAGGCCAAGTTCTGAAACGTAAATGCAACCAGTAGCAACACTCAGGGTAGCAATCAATGGACAACATGTAATGTAGAGTTAGCAAAACACTCATGAGAAGTATCCAAGGGCCAACCACTACTTCTGTAAAAAGTAGCAAGGAAGCTTTAATCACACTGTAGATTTAACAGGAATTAGAGTTTTAGAAAGCTCACTTGAAAAACTAAGAACCCCCTTTTCATCATGTCAAGTACCTAAAGAAGTAATTAATAGCTTTATTAAAAGTACTTGGGAGGCTGGATGTTTAAAGGAGACCTGTATCAACAGAATTTCATCATTTAATATCTTGATGTACTTTTGAGTATCCCAGTGAGGCCTTCTTTCCTGCATCTCTTGCACCAAAGACCATTTAAACTCTAGTTTTATACTACTTAAAAGGGTAAAGGGATGAAGTGACACAAGGAGAAAAGGAGTCTGGGCCCTGATATATAGACAATTGATTCTTTCTGTCTATTCCAAACAATGTCATTTCCTTAGAGAAATCGAGCTCTTGAGCCTGCAAATGAATAAAGATAAGTCAAGTTTAACATAACTGCAGACAACCGTTAAAATGAATGTAGCAGGAGTTCAATTGAGGCATTGATAATGTGTGTAAGAAATTATCCATTTTCTCTCTTCACGTTTACATTAAAAGAATGTCCCTTTTCTACTCAGATTGCTGCTGGTTTACTTTTGCTTGTGTTTAGTACAGTGCAGAGACATACATACTTGCATGTTTTCTCATGGATGCTTGCCTTTGTTCTTACTTGTTTTGTTGTTCAATTAATACCAAACAAAGGTCAATCTGACAAAGTATATGGTTGGTGTTTGTGTATGGAAAAACATAATGGAAAACTTGTAGTAACAGGAGTCCCATGTGCTAAAGAAAATGTTAAAAAGCCTCTCCTTAGTGACAAAGTGAGCTTCATTTGTACTGCATAAGTACCTTACTACAAAAGCAGTCTTGGACTTCCATGGGACTACTATGAATATGTTTATAATATGATTAGGCAGGCAAAGCGCTCCTAAAGTGCTGCATCACTAGTCTTGTGACTGTTATACTGCTGTAGTGGGACCTCTTAGACTTCTAGTGGGCTGAAATAGCACTACTTATAAGTGTACTTATATCTTACTCAGAATGAAGAGAAACTTGCTGGCTGATGGCATGAGGCTTGAAGAATTATATTAGTGTTACAAATAGTGACAGATTTTTACTCACTTTACTTCTGTGACTCAAATGGCAGTGTTACTTTGCAACTTTTGAGTCCCATGGAATATAGTCAAAATAAATCCCTGTTCACCAAAAAATAGAAAACACTTACTGATCAAACAGATTAATTTAATGTACATTTGTGAACCACTAATATGGTATTCTCCTGGGGGGCTGTGAAAGTATTGCTGTGGGACTACCAGCCATGGTGTTACACCACAACTGTTAGAATTTCTGGAGACTTCTAGATTTGCATTTTCTTTGTAGTTTCGTTAACATAATTGGAAAACAGACTTAATTAGTGTTTTAGCACTATTCATTTTGTTGGTTTGTGGGGGTTTTTTTAATTCCTAAAGATAAGTTTTTCACTGGGGTAAGATATTGATCTGACAGCCCTGAAAAATCTACCTCTCTCTGCAGCTACACGATGAGTATATGTAAGGCTATTAACAAACCATGTTTACTGGTCAGGATTTGGGGTTTTTTTGTGGTTTGGTGTTTTTTTCTGTATTTTTTTTTCCCTATATGCTGATCTGCTGTGGCAGATCTTGTTCTAAGATCCTAAAAATAAATCATCCAGAATATCTGCCTTTAAAGACCTATATAGGGTTTCATTCTACACTGACTACTAATCAAAAGCTTTCAGAAAAGCACACCTTTTAAGCTCTCTCAAATGAGGCACACAAATTCATTACTGCTCCAAAAGAATGGACTATTATTGCTAAGGGTGGGATGACATCAGGTATTTTTATGTTTTTCCTCTCCATGACATCTTATGTTTAGTGTTATCCCATGTCTTAGGTTCTTGAAGGTCTATAGCCCATACAACTATATTGTTCTAATGGAATACTGCTAAAGGAATAGTCCTGAAAATGCTGTTTAACTCCATCAAAAAGTTTATCCACATTTCAGTTAGTGATTTTTGTATTCCTGTTTTTCATCTGAGGTTTGGTTTGTTTTTTTCTTCTGACCAAACTGATCTTGGCAGAGTAAAATGTTTTTCCTCTTTTTTCACAGAATTTTTGCCTTTACAGACAAAACTGTCAGTTGGTGTCACATATGGTGATTTTACTCATCCACAAGAACCATGACTGAGACTGTCATCTCACTTTACACAGGATTTCAAACAACTGACAGATGGTAAAAATCCAAGTTACTTATTACTTGGTCAGATATGAATTAGTGACCTGAAGGTGAAAGATTCCGTATCCTTCTACACTTTTTCTTTATCATTTAGTTCTTCTATTTAAATTCATTTATTTCTAAAATAGAAAAACAATTTTTGGAAATGAAAACCAAATGTTACTATCACAGTAGTAAAAGTGAAAGAAAAATTAATCCACTTACAAAGGTACTCTATTATTTTATTGGCTCAGTAAATGATACTGACTACAAAATATCAGTTGTGAAGGATGCTGAAAACTTTGGGAAAAAAAGTTAAACAAAAGCAGCAAGACATCTGCAAATGTTTTCAAATACTTCCACTGCTGTCCCCTTAGCCTCATCTGGACAGTAATGTATAACTAAAATTTAGGTTCCTAACGAAGCAGTCATTTAGCGTAGATGCATAAAATCCTCATGCAGACAGATTAGGTGTCTTTCAAAGCCTTCAGGAAGATTGCTTCCAGCTAGCTCAGATACCTAGAGAAGTCAACAAAATACTTGAACTGAAAGACAGTACTTGAGAACAGAGTTTAGTTTATCATATAAGACGTTTTATTTTTCCATTCTGATTTTGTGTACATCTGGTTAATGCAAGTCTAACCCAGGTTCTGCTTGTAGAAATAAATTACAGATTAATTTAAGAATTTAACCACTATGACAAAATATTATAGAATACATAGTAATGCATGGTCTTTTAGGATATTCCTTCTCTGCTCCAGCTGATTAGTCTGTCCATTTATTAGAATGCAACCTTTACTTATGTCAGTTGCTGTTACACATGAAATTTTAGATTTCCTCTACTGTTTTAAGGATTAGGTTGTACCATATTTGCTGAAATAAAATTTGAATTAATCAGGGCAAAAGGGATAGCTCCAATTTCTAAATCTTTTCCTGCATCTGTTAAATCCTTATATATTAGACTGAAAAGGTAGATGTCCACACAAAGAGTACTATTTCTTAGGTCTGTTGGATTTGATGCTGAAGACCGTGTGCCAGATTTTCAGCAGGACTAAACTGCTATAGCTTCCTGGAAATGAATCATGATAGCCACAAGAATGTAATAGCAGTGGGGACTGTGGGGAGGCAGCTGGCTGAGCAATGATAATCTGAGATGTCTCTTGTGAATGTTAGAGGGCAGCTTGTTAATCAGAAGTTGTTAAAACAGTTGTTTGAAATTTTGCCACTGGACAGGATCTTTCTAAGCAAATGAGTAATCCCGACAGTACTAATGATACCAATTTATCACTGAGGTTCCGTTTGTATGTTTTGTAGTTTCCAATCTGTTACAGAAAAATGGTGGTGGCTGGTTGAATGCTTTTTTTTTTTTTTTTAATGAACATTTTAAGTACATAATTTTACTTCATTTGTGCCAGAAAATTGCCCAAACACCTTCATTAGAAATAAAACAAATCTGTTCAATACTATCTGAACAGCAGGCAGTATATGCTTTATTGAACAGAAAAGCTTTAACAAACCTTATCCTGTACACATGGTTGTACTATCAAAGTCTGTTTATGTACTCACAAGTTTAGGGAAAATATGGGTGCTGCTACATAATAAACAGTGTTTTGCTACCCTTCTTTTTTATCCAGGTGGTTGATTATATGGTATGGGATATTTTTGCAGGTGGTATAGGAAACCATATATACCAGCTGCTGCACCCACTGAGCAACACTTTGCTAAATGACACAGCACCAATCACATATAACAGCATCTAATGATTCTAGAGTGGTATCTTTACTAGATATGTCTTTTCCTCATTGAGAAAGAGCTTTCAAAAAGACTTTTACCTGCCTCTGTTTTTCTTGCATGTTGTTTTAGGTAAAGGAAAAAAATATTCATGACAAACATAAGCGATTAAAAAAACCAAACTCAACAGTATAAAGCAAGCTGGCAGAGCAAAGATGAACTGTGTACTGGATGGGTTGGCATGCTGCCACTAACACTTGGCATAACTCGCTGCTGGCACTGGAGATGTTAGATGTACTAGCCACTGGGCCTCTGCTATGAGCACTTTAGTATGTAGAATCAATATCAACATACAGCGTGAACAACTGGATGAACCTCGTACAAAAATGATAGCAAATAGAATTTTAATCATTTCACATAAATCTGAAAATATAATAGCACTTGACATAACTATTAGTATCGTATCTGAAGTCCCAGATTATGACTGAGCAGCATTAAATTTAGTCTATTTGAACATCAGTTCTCTGCTTGCTTTGTCTATGAGTATGATTGGTGTGAAGAAAACAGCAGTACAAAAATTTTCTTCAGTTGGTACCTTAGGGGAGGACACCCAGGGTATTTGTTGCCATTTGTGCAATTAACAGTCATATTGATCACTTGTTTATTTCAGTTAATAGTGGATAAGCTGTCTGCTTCCTGTCCCTGCTGTACTTAATGAAAGTAGACATTAACTATTGCTAGAACAACATAACTGTTCCTTTACCTCCTGTGCTTCTTGTTCTGAAGCATGGGTTATATTAGCAAATGGCCAAGTTTGTTCCTGGAGTGGCCAGTAAGAGCTTCTCATAGCTGAATGGCACAGGTTTGTAGTAGAAACACTATCATTGCTTAGATTTTCTCCTTAACTTTAGTAGAGAAATTAAAGTTTCCCTGAAACTCCTTATATTTTAGGTGATGACAACATTGCCTCCATCTCATAAAAAAAAAACATGGTTGCTTCTTTCTCATGGTTATAACACAACTCAACTATAGAGGGGGTTTTGTGTGAAAGACACATGAGATCACACACTTGTGCCGCAGCTCCAAGTTCTTGAAGTCAAAGGCTGTACTCCAAGTCCTCTAAATCCATCTAAACATGTGGACTCTTCTACTCAGCTGGAAGCTGTCAAATCAGTGAAGAAGATTTAAACTACCACATGCGGTATTGCTTCCTGCTGTGGTTGATGAAGGAGATATGCAGTAACTTTAGTGACATTATTTTCTTTCTTGTAATAAAGTGTCCTCTTCTGTGCAAAAAGAATGTGGCATTCTCACCAGTACTTTCCAGTTCTTAAATGATACATATGATTAGACGATACTAACTGGATAAGTTTTCTAAAAGAAGGAGGCAGACCTGCTCCACTTCTGACATTACACTGGACTGGATGAATAAAATGAATGCAAAGTGATGTTGGCAAGGGCAGAAACTGATGAAATAGATGGACTGTGTGATGTATGCATCTTTATCTCTCCTAAATATATGCAATGGAGGAGAAAAAACTACTCCCTTTGTTAAAATATTCAGATTAATTTAAAAAATAAAAGAAAGGGAAATGGAGCAAGATATATAAATATACACTCATTTACATGAAACTAAGTAGTAAAAGATGCTTGAACTTTTCCTGATTCTGGTCACCTTTTATTTTGTTTAGCTATCCAAGACCTTTTCTCTTTCCTTTTTTTTTTTTTCCCTTGCTGCCACTAGCAGTCCTTTCAGGAGCATGTTGACAGCTTTGAGCTGACAGAGAATCATTATAATCAGTGTAGAAGATATGAAGTCACAATGAGAAAGAAATTCATGTTTACAGTAGTGGGGACCACACACTGTGATAGTTTGCATTAGAAACTCAGCAGGGGGAGTGTGAAAAGCTGTAACATTATACTAGATATGGGGGCTTTTTAGTATGAATAGGTCGCATGTGTTCAAGTACCTGTCTAACGTGTAACAATCACAAAATATTATCATATTCAGCAGGCCATTACGGCTGCTACATTGAATATGTAGCCTCTTAATATTCCCCATGCTCTCAAAATATGAAAAAGATACAACCTCAAATAGTGGATTCTCCCTAACAATGTCAGTAGTGCATTTCA
Source organism: Phaethon aethereus (assembly GCF_964289735.1). Taxonomy (NCBI): domain Eukaryota; kingdom Metazoa; phylum Chordata; class Aves; order Phaethontiformes; family Phaethontidae; genus Phaethon; species Phaethon aethereus. The sequence continues at coordinate 177,404,959 of NC_138575.1, read as the reverse complement.
GCATATGTTGCTGCAAAAAGAGGAGATTGAAGCATACACATGAATAGATCAAAACCGTATGGAACAGGTATTATGTCAGAGCAAGGCTATTCCTTCAGGTACTTAAAAAAATTTTAAGCCAAAATACAGAAACAAAGGTCTGAAAGAAAAAGATCAACTGAAACTTTACCTCTAAGCTCTGAAAAAGAATATTTTTTAATACAATAATGAGCAGAAGTTTATAACATCTTAAGACAGGTTTAAAAATCCAGAAAGTATTCTCTGGGGAGACACGTACACGGAGCAAAGATTCAAGTCTGTGATAAGTCTCTGCAATTTTTTCTTTCTTTCTTCTCCGTTTTTTACTTTGAGCTTATGAGATGAACTGTAGGCAGTTTGAAATTACAAACAAATCTTTAGGAGACAAAGACGAAGCAGCAGAATTTTGACTCCAAGGTCCTTGTTACGGGAGCAAAAGCTACATTTTATCCCTGTTATTACACGCAACACCATGTTGGAAGAATGTTAAGGTTACAGAATTCACAGAATTGTTAAGGTTGGAAAAGACCTTTAAGAAGATCATCAAGTCCAACCATCAACCCAACACCACCATGCCCACTAAACCGTGTCCCAAAGTGCCACGTCTACACAGTTTTTGAGCACTTCCAGTGATGGTGACTACACCACATCCCTGGGCAGCCTGTTCCAATGTTTGACAACTCTCTCAGTAAAGAAATTTTTCCTAATGTCCAGTCTAAACCTCCCTTTGTTCCAACTTGAGGCACTTGAAGGTACTTAAAAGTTGAGAGATGTTAGAAGTACTTTTCAACTTTCCCCAGTGGAATGGAGGGGTGCTACTGTCTTCATTTCACAAATGAGCAACTCTAACAGGCAAAGATTGAGACCGAGGGATATGTTTATTTGGGCTGCCCAAGTGGAGATATCATGGACCTGATTGTCAGAGCACTTAGGATTTAATGAAGTAGATTAAATCTACTTTATGTTAGACACCTAGATGGCTGGAAATTAGACATCTTAAGCTAGTGGAGGTGAATCACAGAATCACAACATACCATCCTAAATGTTCAAAGAACCTCTCCCATTGACTTCAGAGACAATAAGCATTTTGGAAAACAAAACTGTCTCCAAGGAAATGAAGAATGGCCCATTATAAACATCTGAGATGCCTGCCCATAACATGAGAGACAGTTTGCCCACAATGATAGTGGTCAGCTACCTTAACCACAGAATCATTCTCCTTTGCCACAGCTAATCTGAATTACCATCACACCAGTATCTATTTGATATTGTGTAAGAAAAAAATAACAATATGAGAGCAGATAGATAGCTAACTCAAATACATTTGCTCCACGGTCATAACTCCCTAAGGTTAGCACATATGTCTACAGTTACACTATCAAAAAAAAAAAGGACACAGGAAAAAAAATTACACACAGAGCCCTGATCACACACAATACTTAATTCTTTAATTTTACCTCATGTCTGGTTTGGTCTGTTCCAAACAGATTTCTCTGTTACAGAGAGACCTAGCTCCTAGTAGAGTGGAGGCAAGTTAATAAGCGCTATTTGTTCGTAGGTTGAAGGACAGGTCTCCTTTTATTTAGCTGGTAAACATACTGATATGTATTAATGTAACCCCATAAGTGCCTGCTCCTAGGCATTTTCATCAGAAGCTATATCCTGACAAACCTGAATGCTCAACTTCATGGTTACATTTTATGCATTGTTCACAAATTCATGTGCTGAATCTGAACTGACAGACATGCTCAGAGTTACAACTTTCCCCCCACAAGAAAACACAGGGGCAGGTCATTCCCAAATACTCTTCTTCCTTATATATGTCCGGATACATTCCCAAAATGGTGACCTAGACCTAAGTCTCTCCTCTACAAAATGGGATGTAAGAACATGTCCCAAGTGAACACAAGAAGAAACAGGCTACAAGTATTTCTGGGGCAGGCATTTCTCATTCCCATTTGTGCAATTTGCTCTGCTATGCATAAAGTAAGAGTCATTGAAGCAAAGAATTCAATCTTTCCAAGTAAATGTCCTAACCACCGGTTACTAGAAAAAAGTGGGGGAAGGGCATTTCCACCCACCCTTCCGAGTGGTCTGAAATGTCAAACTCTCAAAGAAAGGATTTTGATGCCTATTCACAGAAGAAAGCAGAAAATAAATTAATCTTCTATGGGAGGAAAGCTGTCTGTTAGTCAAAGTTAGGAATCTAACCACCTAAGAAGGAACTTACTTAAATATTGGCATTAGTCAGAAAGCTTTCTTCCAATCTAATTCCTGGATGGAAAATTTCAGTCAGATACTTAATTTGGGAGCTGAGAATTTCAGGAAAATACAGGCTGTCTAAAAAGTATGTCAAAACCCTAAACATTATTTGTCAATCTAGTCAGAGGAGGAAAGCTGTAAGAGAAATACATACTATTCATTCACTTCAGAGGCAGAAAATTTAGGCACAAGCTACTATTAAACAAAACCAGGTAAAAGCACATGTTTTAGCACTGACCCTTGCTCATTTCTGCTGCTTAGGCAAAATTTAACAAACAGCAATTGAAAGAGCAGTACTTTTTCCTGAAGCTTCCTGCGGTAAGCAGTGATACAGATCAGGCATAGTGTCCTTAACTGAGAGAAACAATACTTCAGCAATTCCTCTCTTCTTCCATTTTTGCCATGTTGGTAGTGTTGTCTGTGGCAGACTTTGATGCATATATATTTTCTCTTTCATGTTTCACCTTATAAGAGTTTCATTACATATGTTGGATGTGTGTTTTTTTGTTTTTCTTGTTATACTCAAAAGTAAAGATGACCCAGCTCTTAAAGTTTCATTATTTTATGACCATATGTGATCTGTGCTTATACCTTTGTGGCCTTAGGTATTGTCTTATCCCTGTATTTTCAAGGTCTTTGTGACCTTCTTGAGATTTTATTCTTGGGGATCACTGTTATACAACACACAATTCTAGAAATAATATAAGGTAAGAGTCTTCCTGATAAGGTGGAGCCATGACTTTAATGTCCTTATCTTCTCCTAGTGTTCAAAATTAAATTTTCTTGGTTTTATGAAAATTAATTTACCACTGTGCTATACCAGACAGAGGCATTTTCAATTCTTTCAGTAAGCTAGATAAGCTAAGCAGCAAAGAGATGAAGAGTTACTGGAAGAATCATAGAATCATTTAGGTTGGAAAAGACCTTTAAGACCATTGAGTTCTACGGTTAAACTAGCACTGCTAAGTTCACCACTAAACCATGTCCTTAAACACAACATCTACACATCTTTTAAATACTTCCAGAGATGGTGACTCAACCACTTCACTGGAAACCTTGTTCCAATGCTAGACAACCCTTTCAGTGAAGAAAATTTTCCCAATATCCAATCTAAACCTGCCCTGGTGCAACTAGAGGCCATTTCCTCTAGTACTATCACTAGTTACTTGGGAGAAGAGACCAACACCCACCTCACCACAACCTCCTTTCAGGTAGTTGTAGAGAGCGAGAAGGCCTCCCCTCAGCCTCCTCTCCTCCAGACTAAACAACCCCAGTTCTCCCAGCTGTCTCTCGTAAGACTTGTGCTCCAGACCCCTCACCAGCTTCATTGCCCTTCTCTGGACACGCTCCCGCAACTCAACATCCTTCTTGTAGTGAGGGGCCCAAAACAACACAGGATTCGATGTGCAGCCTCACCAGCGCCAAGTACAACAGCACGATCACTTCCCTACTCCTGCTGGCCTCATTTTTTCTGACACAGGCCAGGATGCTGTTGGCCTTCTTGGCCACCTGGGCACACTGCTGGCTCATGTTCAGCTGACTGTCATCCAGCACCCCCATGTACTTCTCCTCTGGGGAACTTTCCATCCACTGTTCCCAAAACCTGTAGCTTTGCATGGGGCTGTTGTGGCACAAGTGCAGGACACAGCATTTAGCCTTGTTGAGTCTCATAGACTTGGCCTTGGCTCATCGATCCAGCATGTCCAGATGCCTCTGCAGAGCCTTCCTACCCTCAAGCAGATCAACATTCCCACCCAACTCGGTGTCATCTGCAAACTTGCTGAGGGTGCACTCAATCCCCTCATCCAGATCATTGATAAAGATATTAAACAGCACTGGCCCCAATACTTAGCCCTGGGGACACCACTTGTGACTCGACGCCAACTGGATTTAACTCCATTCACCACAACTCTTTGGGCTTGGCCGTTCAGCCAGTTTTTCATCCAGCAAAGAGTACATCTGTCCAAGCCATGAGCATCCAGTTTCTCCAGGTGAAGGCTTTACTAAAGTCCAGGTAGACAATACCCACAGCCTCTCCCTCATCCACTCAGTGGATCACCTGGTCATAGAAGGAGATCAAGTTGGTCAAGCAGAACCTGCCTTTCATAAACCCATGTTGACTGGGCCTGATTACCTGGTTGTCCTGTTCATGCCTCTTGATGGCATTCAAGGTGGTGTGGTCCGTAAACTTCCCTGGCACCAAGGTCAGGCTGATAGGCCTGTAGTTCCCCGGATCCTCCTTCCAGCCCTTCTTCTAGATGGGCGTCACATTTTCTGACCTCCAGTCAACTGGGACCTCCCCAGTTAGCTATGACTGCTGACAAATGATTGAGTGGAGCAGCTAAACTTTACATACTTGTTCAATAAGTCTTGGTGTTTGCCAAAGATCCTAGCATGAACGGAGAGCAGAACAGGATTTGATAACACCCCACACTACTGTAATTCTTTAATCATCAGACCATGATGCCTCTATAATATTCTTCATATTAAATTGAACTCACCTAATTAAGTGGAAATATTTCATAAACTCTGTTAAAGCAGACTTCAGTATAGAATTTATGCCATATATAGTGTTACCTTATTACACTAAATTAAAATATTTCTTTTCCTCAAGACAGTTCTGCATGAGTTCTCATTGTTACATGCCCAGCACAATATTCTCTGTGTTCAATTTCAGAACTAGCAAGTAATAATAGAAAAGTTAAAATTCTGTAGATAACTAAATAAATTAAACATGCCAAAACTCCTAATTGTCCACATGACGACTAAAATTGGGTTTGTATAAGCAACATTCTGTGTGGTACATTCATCTCTGCTAGCTACCCTAATTGCCTGGGCTGAGAGTATTATTACTTGTAGAAAGCAAGATGTTAATATATTATATTATTCCATAGCTAAGACCTTTTTCCTAAAGGGCAACAAAGGAAAACTATTAGAGCCACCCATTCACCTCTATCCCCATTAATATTGACATTTGGAAGAAAAAATGCATGTTCATTGAAATGAACTATGTTTGATATCTGAAGGCTGATTTATTTCGTATGAAAAACTAAACTATGTTGTAAGGATTTGTGTACAATGTAAACCTGTTAAATACTTAACAGGGCATAACAAAAAATACATTATTTAAGGAAGAATGCTGGCAGCAACATTGCTTCAGTCTGATTGGTACATTAGCAGTCCTGGTTGTAATAGAAGAAAACCAGTGTCAAGGAAATCTCATTAAAAATCCTTTCCTTTAGTAGATAATGGACTGTGTGGCTGAACTGTGCTGCTCTTGGTTTTCTGATCTGTGCTTTCCAGTTTTAGTCTCTAAGCAAGGTTTCCTCATTATCAAAATCTTCCAGACAGAATATGCAGAACTGGATTAAACATCTGATGTTTACAAAATGTATTTGATTACACTTCGCATACCTTTTCAAAGATCAGGGCTAAATCCAGCCTACTTATAAGTGAATGAATAACTGTGGAGTGAGGTTGGTTACAAAACACTATATGGCCTTTGCCAACATTGTTGTGACGGGAATTGTTTTCTAAGAGGCAATAGTGGCCCAGATCAAGACAAAAAATAGACCCCAGTTTATAAAATTACAAAGAAGAATGAAAATTAAATGCATTTAATTAATAAAAAGTGCTATTTGAAACATATTCTATTTAACTTTTTTTTATTTAACCAATGACAGTTGATGAAGCCAATTTAAAGTTGAGAGTCTCCAGGGAACAGGAGACAAAATTCTATTCCTCTGTTGAGATCCCAGGACACAAACATCAGAAATAAAGTATTTTCAAGTATCCCTTGCTAGGAGTCACATTTGCATTGTTGTTAAATGTTATCAATGGTCTAAGTGGAAATGTACAGTAAGGTTAATGGAAAAGGTAATTAAACAAGACAATATATTTGGCAAGAAGAAAACAAACAAAAAGGCTGGGCTTCAGACACATGGAAGTCTTATTTTCCCAGCTAAGTTATTGACCTAATGAAAGATATTACCCCTTCCTATGAAATTTCCTCTTTTAGAAGGGATTTCCTTTTGGGAAAAGACATCAAATTTCTCAAAAGAAGTTCTTTTTATACAATGCATAATTAAACTAGGGAACGCAATGCCACAGGATGTTCTGAAGGCCAGATGTCTAAATGAGTTCAAAAAGGAACTTGACAAGTTCATGGAAGATAAGTCCCACTGGGACTATTAAAATTGTCATGCCTGATTTCATACTCAAGTTTGAGAATTCCCAAAGCCATTCATTCATCTAAGTTGGGAGAGCAAACCAAGAAACTAGTTTCCTTGCTCCTGTACTCTCCCTAGCAACCTGGGAGAAAATCCTGGGTCACATTGACCTATTGTCCCTGTCATTATATTCCTTTGTAATTTTATTGCCATCAAGGACACTTAGGCATATACACTTGAAGTAAGCTAGCTGAAGCCAGTGATCCAAGGCCTAAAGGTTCATATTGCTAAATTTACTTTGTGAGGCCTAAAAATGAAAAGCTGCATTATGTGAACTGGTCACTAACCAATACTCAGTCAGCAAGATCAGGAGTGGTAGAGTATTCCTCAGATCACAGTTGCATTCTACTCAGCCTAAAGTATTAAAGACACACAGTTTACAGATAATAGTATATATGTATAATATATTTCAATTTGGAATAGATCAGATACAGAAAGCACTTTTCCCTGAAATGTATATTCATTTTAATGTTAGACAGTTGCTGAATAAAAGCGAAGAGAGGAGAAGGAGAATTTGCAACTATTCTTTCTTAGAGCAATAGACTAACTTCTGAGCTATGGCTACTTTCCAGTCGCTTTCTCTTCTCTTAGTACCTTTCTCTTTCCTCCTGGATTCACCATGGTCCAGCTTCAACAGAAAGGAGTGAAGGTGTCCCTTGGCCTCCTTGAATCCCCTAGTTTCTTCTAGTAGGAACTTTGAATCAACCACCTCAGTTCCATAGTTGTACAAAAGCTGGGCACTACTACATTATCCTCTTCTTGTCTTCCGACACCAAAAATGTCTGTTTATTTAATCATGTGTTTTCATATGAGAACTCCGAGATCTGGATCCCCAAAAGGAAGAAACAGCTCTAAGGACATGTTTATGTAGTTATTTCGGTAACGCCCTAAATCTTCTCTTTGAGTTTTACCATCTGAACCATCAGCCTAATAAAATGTATCATGGTGTAATTTGGAGCTTCTCTGAAAGGCAGGTAAACTGATAGCACTCAGAATCAGAAACTAAATCCACTCTTTCTGCTGCAGGGATAAAGGACTGTAACAGGTCTGTAGTTCAAAGACTTCCAGCTAAGTGATGTTTAAGAAACTGGTTTTTACTTGGTTAGCTACAACTCCCAGATAAGACACTTAAACTGATGGGGTGAAACTTCCATTTCATGTTAAAAAAAAGAAGTTAAAATTTTGGTTGTGAGCTTTACTATCTTTTTTCTTTCTTCTTTTTTTTTTTTTTTTGTTTGAATTAACTAGAATTGCTCACAAAGCCTTTCAGAACTGAAAGTAATTTAAGAAGGTGTTCCTTGATGCCTTTCAACTATTAGATTTCCAGCTCCCAGCTTAGACTCCATAAATGCCTATGTGTAGACAGGCTTAGTGTATGTTAACATATCAAACATGGACATAAATTTGATATGTTAGAAGGTCTGATCTGATTAAACTTAGGATCAAGAACTTAATTGCATCACTATATAAGCACAACCTTTATCAGATTGCCAACCTGCAGAGAAGGCCAGAAAAGCAAATGTCTCTCTGTATGTATGATTTTATATTGTTTAGTCTTATTGACTACACTCTGTTCATCCTTAGAAACATTTACTTCATCCCAATGACTGCACAGAGAACATAATCCTTCAGTTTATAAAACCTGAATAAATTTATCTTTGAGCTGTCACTTTCTGTAAAGTGTCAGAATAATTAAATTGACTCTGGAAACAAGCAGTCTGGATCTTGTCCTATATGGTTGTTCCTATAGCCAAACTTCGAAGTCTTTTTATGAACCAAACCCTAACACCTTTTGCATAGGTAGGATGGGAACAGACCGTTTTGCTAATAAGGTTCTCTTTTCCTCTGGGCAGCTAATTACACACAGCAGGTAGATGCCTCTAGTGGGCAGATAGGTGAGACTCCAGCCAGGAGAAGACCCTGGGAAACTCCTGACAAGAACAGGGGATCTATTAGGAAGCAGACTCAAGCCCTGGTGGTAGAAAGGAGGAAACTTTCCACTGTAACCCAAGGAGCAATTCTAGTATTGGTAACTGCCTGGAGCTGCTGAGCAAAAAGCAAGACAAAAGGTGTGTCTTTCCTACACAATAGACTAGATTTTATTGAATTAAAAAAGCAATTTTCCTTCTTCTTGCATTGTAATGAAAACATAAATTTGGAAGCATTTTGGGTTTTTCTGGCATATGAACTTCAAAGGAAATGTGAGGTCGATCAACTAGAATACTCTGGCTGACCCCAAGTCCCACAACAAAGACCCTTGATCTTCACAGCTTTCAGAAAATAGGGCTTTAAGAGATGCAAGTGTCTGTATTCTAATATTTAGTAAAGGTAACTTCTGGCTATATGATGATTAAAAGATTCAGGCTAACTTAATAGGCACTCCATGAATGGCTACTTCATCACATGTCTCTGATGCCTGCAGTTTGGCTCATTTCATGACATATGTCAGTCTGGTTCTTGAACTGAGACCAATGTCTTCAAGTTGGCTTTTAGTGTCCTATGTATCGTTTGGTCTAAGGAAAAAGGAGCATAGACACTACATCACTAGATATCTCAGTTTTATAGACACTACATTACTAGATATCTCAGTTTTAAAGACACTACATTTGTTAAAAAAAAAATAAAGAGTTAATTAAAGTAAATATTCTGTTAGAGATGGAATTTTTGCTTTTTTGAAAGTGTAGACTTTGTACCTAGGTTAAACTACAAAAACAATTACATGATTTAATATAAAAACAATAAAAAGTCCATTTTTTTCAGCCAGCCCCTAATCATTTTCTAAGAAAAAACTGAATAGACTAGTTAATGTCTAAAGAATATTTTATCATTCATTGAGAATAATAAATTATTAGATTTTTCTAATGTGTCCTAACTGAAAAATACAGTTTTCTGCTCAAATGTGATAATGCACTTTGTGTGAAGGATTAAAAAACATTAAATTCTACATGTCACAAAAAATAATTTTTTTTTTGCTAATTAGAAAAATGAATGATGGTTTATTTTACAATATTAAATGTTTGGTGGACTGAGTGAGATGACATAAGATCTTCTTCAAGTCTGTTCAGTATAAAAGACAAAAGACAAATACAAACTGTGTAGTTTATCTTTTCTGAGATTCTCAAAATATATCAAAGGTCACAATAATTTTATACAAGAATATATATATGTACAACAGAATTAACCCCTAAATAACACAGAACATCAAATATTTGCATGATAGGAAATTTTAAAACATTCACAGACTTGGAGACTTTTTGAAGCTGTATCTAGATTTACCTGCTGAGGGACATTGGCAACCCAATCAGACTCAGACCCTCTTCAAAACTGTGATTCCCATTTCTTTCTGTGGAAACCAAGATACAGATAAATGTTTATTAATCAAACTATAAGCATTTTATGGTCTGGCATCATATCTCTCTAACTTAAACTTTTGCTGTGAAGTCCCTCCTAAACCTAGTAAGTCCATCTGAAAAATGGGGATGCCCCATAGTGAGGTTATATAAAATCACATACCTTTGAATTTTAGATACACCCATCTAACTTTTATTTCAATCAATATGCACTATACATCTAATAGTTTGTATGGAAGTCAATATCTCCCTTTTATTTTGGGAAAAAATATTTATGGTAGATTTTTCAGTGATACGAAATATTAAGCATCTAGTGTTTTGTGTTGTGTTATTTTTTCTGTGTTTTTTTTAAATACCACATTAAAAGCAGAATTAAACATGCATCACATATACACAAGTGTGTGTATGTGTACATATGTACACATATACGAGACACTTAATGCCCCAACAAGGTAAGAACAGAAACAGAACTTCCCACTGACATCAGAAAATTATTAATATTTTAAACTATTGTATGCCTTTATCTCCTGCTGATAATGGTTTTCCTTAAAAGAGCTGTAAGAGACATTTTGAACAGATGGTAACTGGGTTGCTCTATCCTGCATCTCTTCACAACTGCCACAGAGCTTTGCCATTCATTAATCTTCCATAGACTTCCAGTAGCACAGCAACTAAATTATACACATACACACTCTGAGGCCAGCACTGCTGTCAAGCTTAAAATTAAACTGAAGAGCACTGTGCCAAGTCTTTTAACTAAACTCTACTATAAAACAGTTAGAAAAATAAACATTTAGCTTGGAGCCTGACCCATGAATGTTCACTCCTAAAAGACAGAACACTAGCTGGTCATTTTATCTAGGGCATTCTATGCAGCAAGTGGAGCTGTGATTTGTGAGTGGGAATAAAACCAGAAAACATCTGGTTTGAATTCACCTTGACTCATTAAGGTTTAAAGAGAGAGCTATTTCCTCTATGTTTGAAGCAACAAAGGGAAAAAATACGTATACCCACAACACCCGTTATGATCCCTGCATTTCTAACAAGGTCTCTACACAGCAGGTGATAACTAAATAAAATTGCAATCCATTTTCTTGGATTAGACATTAGGCCACAAATGCTAAAATATCCCTGTTGCTTGGAGAACAAACACATGCATCAAATTCCTCACCCTCCATGCTTCATTTACAAAAAGATAGCTCTAACATTTACAGCCTATGAACTCTGCCAAAGCTTCTCCTGCAAGTCTCTTGTTTCTCTCTAACATATTTTTTTAAACTTAATGATGGTTCAAACCTTTTTTAAATGTTGAATTCTTTCTCACAGAAGTTTTCATAACTTTGCTCTCCACCACTTCAGAAAATCAATATTGGCACCTATACAGGGAATTCAAAGTGAATTTTAATCCTGATAATGCACGGTGTTGAAAGGTCGGTTTTGCCATTTCCCCCTTCTCCCTCCTCCATCACTGTTGGCTGATGCATACCCAGAAAATACTGTAACTGACAAACTCAACAATACAAGCAGCAGCAGTTTGGAAGCATGACTTATCATCTATCTTTTATGGCAGTGTAGATATACATATTACATGTGTGAACAGATGTTCCCAAAATCCAAAATTGAAATGTTGCAGTGACTATGAGAACAAAGCTATGCCATAAATAATTACATTGTTCCTTCAGTCTTTCTCTTCTGCTCTTTATTTCCTTTGTTTTGCCATGGGAAAAAAATAAAGATTACATTTTGACTTCACAAATTTTTATTGACTAATCTAATTGTTATCTTTCAAATGCAAATTTGAGGTTCTAATTTAGAACTACTACTATCTTTTAATTGCATCAGTTTTAGTGGAGAATTAGTATTAGTGTGCAATCTCTGTAATCTCTGTAATTATGGAGATTTTTGCAGTGGGAATCATAGAGCTTTAGATATTATGTATCTGAATTTCTACATTTACCCTAATATACTTTTGTTGCAAAATACCTCCAGGTAAAGTTATGCAAAACTGCAATGTTAAAAGAGAAGACTTCTTGAAATTTATCCATACACACTGAATAATTTTAAATATCTTTGCTAGTATTATTCTATTTAAATCTGACTATGTTTCTATTTAGTGTGTAGTTTGTACAGGTATTTCAATATCCAGAGTCTCATATTAATGCAAAGTAAAGAAATTAAGTCAGTTAAATAAACTACTCGCATCTTCTTAATTTACTACATAACACTGCATACAAACAGCGTTCCTGCAGTAAGTAGAGCTATTTGAAATCCATACCAGAAAAATTACTTGTCACTAAAAAGTTATAAAGTCCTCTCTAGACTTTTATATTTCTACATACATTTGTCACATTTCATTCTTTGGTTGTGGATCTTAAAAAAAAAACCAACAAAATAAGCATGTGACCAACCTGCGAAGAACTCGTCTTGAATATGAGACAGTCTTTCTAAATTTGCAAACAGAATGAATTCATGTTCAAAGATTCATGATCTGGTTAATTCACCAGGAAAAACTGCAGACTCGGAAGACCTATGACCATTTAAACTGTGATCCTGGAACTAACTACACATCTTGAATTACCTAATAATTACACTAGATAAATATCCTTTGATTTTCCACTGTATGTAAAGGTGAAGAAAGATATTTATTTAGATGTACTATAGGGCACATGGTCATGTTCATTCTTCCACTTCTGAAGTTTTTTGTGGCATCACACAGAATACAACTTTTTAATATAAAGTTAGTTTGTTACTCTATCTATTAGAAAATGAAGAATACATTGTACACTTAATATTTGCGATTTTCTTCTCATATGATTTTCCCTGGGGACGTCACAAGAACCCACCATCACATGGCTATGCAGTGGGGAACTCAAAATAAAACTACTGAATCTTTACCAGCTCCCAGGCTTTTTCAAGCTTTTAGAATAAAAACTTCTATTTTTGTCATAGAAATTAGTTGGCATTTTGATCACTATCTAAGGTTGTGTCTATACTTATGAACAAACTAATGGGATTATTCTTTGGTGTTCATTATTAGTACTGCATCCATACTAATAAACCAGTAAAATACCCTCTGAAACCAGTAGCTATATCCATATTGTCTTTTAGGAATTATCCCTTTCACAAACTGTCATTGGGAGCTATTTGTGAGTGCTTTTTGCAACAAACCAAAAAACACACAAGGGAGTTTTGTAACTTAACAGTATACACAGCTGCATTCCAGAGTCCAGAAGAAATTCTCTGGCCCTATTTAACTTAATAATATAGATGCAAGTCAAAAGCCTTATGAGTAGAAACTAGGCAGATTGCTGTCCAGTACAACTGCTGCCCAGGAAAGATCATTTTTTGCTTTTTTGGTGGGTGAGTTTTGAGTGTGATTTGTATTTAATAAGGTTCCATTAAAATGTTCTCTATTTGAAGTAGATATTAAAACTATGTGTAAACCAGGTAGTCTCTTTGCCAAAGTAAATGCATTGTTATGGCCGCTAAGAACTACAAAAGATGCCAAATTATTACTTCTTTGTTGATTTACTAATATAACCCAATAAATATGTAGGCACTTTACAGACAAGTAGAAGGCATATCCCTGACTTGAAAAGCATGCACTCTAAGACAATAGAGATAACAACATTAGGAAGATGTTAAGACCTGGATAAAGGATGAGAGAGAGAATATTTTCTTACAATGGATTGACAGCGACTGACAAAATAATGATGTAATTACTGCATTTTGCTATTTTGGTCCCAATATTAAAGAGATTATTTCTACCATATAGAATAGATCTTCTTCCCCTTTTTTTTTTTCCCCCTGAAGAAAGTTCAGGAGGAAAAACATTTTATCTCTTAAGTTTCTTTGCATAGTTAGTAAGATTATTTTTACAAAAAGTAACTGTAGTAGTATATGTTCTAAAACCAACGGGGTTCAGCACAGCTCCTTGTCATTGTTTTTAACTCCAGCTGAAATTTAAACAATTAAAGGTTAATCAAAGACATAATGTTTTGAAGACGGATCATAGCAAGATAGTGCATTTATCTTCTAATTGTCTGAGGGTAAATTCACAGAAAGCTGCTTTTGTTGTCTTTTGTTATCTGACTGGGGGCAATGAATTCTAGATTGTTTGTTCTGCTGATAATCAAGATACTCATCAGGTTGTTTAAGGATTAGACGTCATTAGATTTTTGATAAATATATGAGTTTTATTATTAAGGCATTTTTTCTCTGCCACATGAAATATACACCCTCAGCCTAGTATTAACTTGCTATTCAAGGGTCATTGTGGGATAGACCACTTCATTCCCCTCCAAGTGGATGTACTCTGGGGGCCATGTATGGGGAAAGATCTGCAATATTTTCTCACTCCTATTAAGGCTTTTCAGGATAGTCCAAGAGATGTGACAAGAGTGGTGTAAACTTTCCTAATGTCTTTGGAAAATGGTTTTGTCTTGTCTGCTTGCATTCTGGGACTTTTAAATGTAAATGAGCCCAAAAAACTCAATGCAAACATTGGCCAAAAGATTCTATATGTCATGGTACACATAGGAAGACATTTATGTTGTTAACATCATTAAGGATTGGATTGTCTAAGTGTAACTCTAAAAAGACCATTATATGAGCCAAATGAGAAAGTAACTGAAGCTGAGTGACACATAGTCCTTCACCTGAGCTGCAGGAGTAAATCACGCCACGACTTTTAGGCTGTCTTAAATGCAACATGAAATGTTTTCCTTTACCAAGACATTTCACACACATTTGCAATAATCAGGAGGGTGATGGAACACCAGTGTTGTGACACAATGCGTAGTGTCCTTTACAGTGGCAGGGCTGTGGTGCACTCCTCTGTTTTAAGTCCCTTAGGAGGATATGGCATGTACTTTCTTTCGAAGTTCCCACTTTGGGCTTTAGAGGACCAGAGAGTAAACAGGTTTCGTTGCTTTTCTGAAGGTAGAAATGCAAGTGGCTGGAAAGCTACCTCCAGCAACAGTTGGAGGAAAATACCTGCTGTCTCCCAAAAGCAAGGTCTTTGTTCTTCTCTTACTTAGAAAGGAGATACACTTGGGCCTGTGTATTTCTGGCAAGCTAAATAGCTATTATGATGGAGCAAGCAAACATTACTAAGCTTTTAAAGGGAAAAAAAGAAACCTCATCCAGTGATGCTTAAAGTAGTTTATGTTGACAATCCAAAACCAAAATACCCAGACTTTTCTTCTAATTCTTGCAAGAAGTGTGATGCCCTTGACAATGTGTTCAATAGAAATCACAGATGGGTCCAAAATGTCCCCTATCTATATACGGAAGCAATATTTCTGCAATGAACAGGACCCATATACGGTCACTTAAAGCACCTATTCCAATATCATTATTTTCAAGTTTCTCCCCCCCAAGTACAGATAAGATTCAACAGTATTAGATCTCAATGTATATTTACTGTTCATTCTTTGAAAATGTACCTCTGTTGCTAAACATCAAAATAACATAAATCTGTGATTTAGCTGGTTTTAGCCAAGAGTCTCCCAATGTTGAGTCTCTTCTACATACATCAAAACCGTGCCTTCTTCTGTGTTCATCTATTTCTTAGAACTTACAACAGGGTAACTAAGTCATTCCTTCTTCCACTGACTTAGTGCAGTCTAGGAGTAACAGATGTAAATGGTTTTTGTTATTCTAGATACATCCTGTATGTGAGTTTCTTTCAGTATTATCTTCCAGTCTGTACTAATGCTTCTTGACTGTGTGAGGTTTCTATGTATATGGGACATTAATCTCCTTAGCACTGGCATCCTTGCTTGGATAAGCTGAGGTCAGGAGTGTATGTTTATCTTGCCTAGATTTTTTCTTAGAATTTCTTTCTTTCTCACACATTTCAGATGTTAGCTTTATGTTTCTTGTAGAATGACATGGAAAGTGGATACAGTTAAATGAACATTAGAAAGGCTTTTATTATTTTTAAGGAGGAACTGAGTTGGTAATACTGTAGTCGAACAAAACTAATTCAGGGTGCCTACAAAGATCATTAGCACCCTTAAATAAAGGAGCAGAATATGTAGAATATGACACAAGCTTCTTTTTAGTGAATCTTGCAAGAGTTGCTGCTTCTGGCTGTTGATGCTGCAAAAGAATCTCAATGAAAAACAGCACCTTCTCTGCTTGCATGAGGGGAGATATCTGTAACTGCTTACTACAATTATCCATTTTTTCCTACTGAGAATGGACCAGTAAAGCAAATATAGTTGTTGCAATGATTTGGAAGATGCCTCTGTGTAAATGTAGCAACACCACTTTGTTTTCTGAACTCCAGGACTACAGGGTCCATTTTTTAGCACAGAATTGACACCTTGAGAAAGCATAATGTTGAGGAAACTCAGGACAAGCATCATTGAGCAACTCTGCCCTCTTAGAATGAGATATTTTGGATATTTTTCTTGGAAAGTACCATTTTATTGCCAGAATATCAGAATCAGATATCAAAACTGGTGGTTTCAAGGCCTCCATCAATGTGTGAAATAACAGGAATGAGAAATCTATCTCAGCAAATGGCATCTAGGAGTTTTCTGTTTTTCAGAAAGCTACAATTTTCTTGCACTTTTCCAGTAGCATGAGCCCTGCATAATAAACTCCTCTGCTAGATCTCTATGCCTTGTTTCACTTCCAAGAAGTCCCTTACAGTAGTAGAGCAGAAAACCAGAGTTCCTTTGGTCAGGGGACTTCATGGTAGCATCTTTTTACCTAAACTCTTTTATTCTTTCTGGGTGCCTCCTGGCTGCATCCTATCCCAGGTTTACTGCTCTTTTTCCAGGATACACAATGGGAGCAATCACTCTACCATGTTATCTTCTAGCTGTGCCTATCCAAGAGAGTACTAGTTGGGGTGGGGCAAATCCATGTCAGAGGTTATGTACATCCCATACCTTGGATGTTTTCATTTCCTGATATGGACTCAAAAATTCAGAGATGGGAGTACTGACTGGTCCCTACTTGGATCATAGGATATTTCCTACAGATCTTTGATTGAAACCAGTCACAAAAGAGTAGCCTCCATTCAGAAAAAATGACTGTGATGCCTTTTAACAACATAACAGAGAAACTGAATTTAATTCAAAGTGTGACCACCAGCTCAAGCAATGTTTGCATCAGAGCGCAGAGCATTGACAATCTGCTGAGGTTCAGAGGTTATAGCTAATTTACAAGCACCAAAACTGCAGATCTGTCAAATATAATGCCTTGAGTACTATGACCTTCTGCAGCAACGGAGGAGCATTTGTACATCGGAGCACTGCGGTGCCCCTCCAGACCTGCGATCACATGATGTGCTATGCCTAGTGTGCTGAGTCATTTAGCAGAGAAGGGCCAAAGCTGAGGAACTGTGGGGTGCCCACAGACAAACCTGTAAGCTTTCATTCTTCATATGACGCTTTTGCAATAAGGGTTAGCTAAAATAGCAGTTAGCTAGAAGCAATTGGATTTAAAAACAGTAGTCATGTCCAATCCTAGCAGCTGGGTCACTACACCAAATTTATTACCCTTTGACATCCTCTGCAGAGACTTTTCACATGTTTTAAATTGTGTAATACTTAAAAGATTTTCCTAAAATGTAAAACATGTTGATTAACACATCATATACATTATTCACAATGATACATGTTGGCAGTATACAAATTACGGAAGTTTTGCCATCTGCGTAAGTTAAGCAACCACTCTTAAAACACTTGAGTTATAGAGTAACTGCTGATTAGCTAGATATTCAGAGTATTATAAGGACACAGGACAGCAACATAAAACATTCCCCATTAGAAGCATCAGCCTGCATATATATTGTCACTTGGCAGTATGAAAACGATATCTGTGTAGTGGAAAAAAAAATGCAGCATCTGCTATATTAATAGCAGATGCTGTTTATGGGTACAGGCACTCAGATGAATATACATTCGACCCACAATCACACATACAAAAAGGCAATCACATGCTACTACCTGCAGTTCAATTAGTATTAAAACACTGGCCTCAAGATACCTTATGGACAGATCTTTTAAAAAATTCTTGGAAATAACATATAAAAATAAGGAATTTCAAGGAAGTTCAAGGAATTTAAATGATTTTACAAGCTGGATTTTTAAAGGCAGTCATAATTACTGCCTTCTGTCCTTTAAAAAGAAAGAAGAAACTGGCAAAAAGAAGAAAATCAAAGAAAAAGATTTTTACAGAATGTCAAAACTGAATTACACAAATAAACAAACACCAAGGTTTTCTGAGCTGATAAACATACATGAGCAGGAGGCTAATTGTAAACAACACTGCTGTAAAGTCTGTTTAATTGCTAGAGAAGGAAGAAAATCTTAAAAGACAAACAAAGAAGCTCACACAGAACACAATGCAGGAGTTGAATGATTATGATTATTGCTATCAAGGAATTTTTGAATAGTGTATAATAACGGAAAATAATGCAGGCAAGTCACAAACTGTTCAAGCCCTGTCAAACGTTTAAATAACTCTAAATATAACTTGTAGAAGATGTACACAGAAGCCAGGGTGTAATTATACAAGATCCAACAGTAATGAAAAAGAAAATTAAGTAACCTAGAAAATCTGAGTAGAGATGCTAAAGGTAATCAGCTCTTACAAGGACAAAACCGGATTCTTTTCATCTACTTTGAAATATTCTTGCTAATGAAAAATAAAAATGCAATAAGGACTGAAATTTTTATGGTTATGATAAGAGAACATCTATTATTTCAAAATAGAAAGATGTAGTCAGGAAGTGTTTTGATATGACATACATAACACTGACCTCATCTTCTTTCAAACTTTGTAACTGTCATCAGATAAAAACAGTTCCCTGAATGTTGCTAACTCAGCATGGTGCTATTGGCTACTGTATTATTATAGCATGTTTTAAAAACGTTGCAAAAGAAATGTGGAATTTCAGAAGTGCTGCAAGGTGGATTAACTCTCATCTTGACACCAAGATAAACTCTCAGTGTATTTAGTGCAGAATGCTGACAGTGGATTCTTCTTTGACGGTATCCATTGACACTGTTAGGTGTCAATTTTAAGCAAGCTACAAAAGTAAAAGGACAGGCTCCTTCGGAAGGTAATTTACCCTCCCTGAAGATGGGTACCTAAAACTGACAAAGTTCATTGCTTTCTAGAGGTCGTTCCCTACAGAACGTAGACGGAGACCAAGACAACCGGGTTAGGCAAGTTATGTGCATTTTATACAGAAAACTTCAGCAAGCTGATTTTCATGATGCCTACATCTGGCAAACCTCTCTGTTATGTTTGACCAACAATAAGAATATAAAAGCAGGATGCCTCATGCTGAAAAATCCAGAACTTCATTTGTTCCCAAGCATTTGGAAATGCTTTCAAAACAGAAGATACTCTCTTTTACCAGAACCTTTGTGTAGGGGAATGTAACAGAAAACCAGCATTGCAAATTTTGTTTATTTCAACTGCTTAGCATACAGAACTAGTTGTTACGAATAAAATTAGGAGGGTATTACTACAAAATATTTCTTCAAATGAAGAAACTTGCTGAAAATCACTAGGGAAAGCATGAAATCGAAAAGAATTTGGTATTCATTCTTTCATTTTCACTTACATTCACTCATTCAAAATAGATCTCTTCAGTTTCAGCATTCGTATTTCCCCTGCTGACCTCTATGTTTCAACCAGTTGCTTGTGCTGTCAAAGTTAAAATTAGTTTGGTCAAGCCCTGACATAACTGGAAGCTCGAAGGCATTCTAGTAAAATAAAGGCTATATATGTGAAGTTTAACGCACCCACACATGAAGCATTTTGGTCCACAAATCAAGCTCGGAACTTCACAATAGCCTGCAATTTTTCATTAGATTGCCAGCTTTTCCAAATTTCTGAACAGAAATTTAGAAATAGTCAGAGATGGCACAGCTAAAAGGAATTTCTGCTTCTATCCCACCTGAAACTGATAATCTGTTGCTCAGGAGATTTGGACAGCAACTTCAGTCGCCCATCTTCTTTCCAGACAGCGACTCTTTTATAAAGCTTCTATTCTTCAGAGATGTTTTTATATATTAGTCCAGCTGGATTCTGTGAAAACATTTGTATTGTATGCAACTGCTGTGTGGAAATCTGTTTTCGACCAGCTGAGAAACATCTGTAGATTATGTCCTAGTTAATGCAGAAGGTTTTTGTTCATTTCTTTGTTTCGGCTTATTTATACTATCCCTCTTTTTATTAGTCTCCCTGCTGTCTAACAAACTTCAGTTGCTATAACACACTCCTGTGAAAAATCTAGACTGCATTAGTCAGATCAAACATACAGTAACTTCGGTTTTCACTTGCTTAAGGTTATATTCTCCCTGCATGCTGCACATATAATTCCCACAAATGTTAATAGGCTTTAAGATTGTGTACTGAGGGCAAACTGGAGCTCTTATATTAGTTGCTGGTTAAATTCCATCACGCTTCATAAAGCACTAACTGGTAAGATGTAATTGTTAGAACAAGGTCCATAACACAAAATAATTTAAGAGAACAAAAACTTTTTAATTCCTGCTTAAAATAAAAATGTGTATGTATGGTTATGTGATAAGAATTCTGGGGTACTTATGTCTAAATGCATGTACTAGCAATTAGTTGATCCTGAATGGATTCATTGCGGTAATATGTACTGTGGACTGATGAAGCAAAAGCTGTTATCAAAGTGAAAAGGGACATAGGCTTTTATAAGGTCAGCAATTTTTCAATGAACTGGCAGAGCAAGGATTACAGCTTCAGACATCTTGGTACCTATTTAAATATCTAGAACTTTGAACATTTGTTGGTGTTTCTGGGGATAAAATAAATCATTTAGTCAAAGAAAAAGAAAAACGGCCTCTTTATTACATGTATTTACTTCCCCTTTGAAGTTCGTGTCAGATTTGCTCATTTAAAAGAAAATAATTCCACTACAGTCATTACAGTAATTCAGGTTCAAACAGCCGATGAAACCAAGCTATATTCTGTCTGCTTTGAAGATCTTCAGTTAGTTTTCTCACACACATTTTGAATAAATCTTCTAAAACACAATGCTATGAAAAAATTGACAGACTGGAAGGGAGTAAACCACAGTATCAGAGATATTAGAAATGAGAAAATAAAATCTTTCTCAAGAAGGTCATGTAATCTCACTCACTACAGCAGATTTTTTTTTTCTATAAAGCTTTTGCAAATCCAGTTTAAAAATGAACAAGTGGCATTTCCATCACTTCCCTTGGGAGGCAATTTCATACTTAATGTATTCTCAGTGTATATAAGGTAGGGAGGGACACCCACATCTCCCACTTTGTTGAAAAGTGCTCTAATCATTTGGGAGAGAGGGCAGGTGGGAGGGAAGGAAATGTATTCCACCTCTCTTGTTGAAGCTGTGTCACTATGCAGAAGAGATTTCAAGATATCATGGGATGGGGGAGGGAGAGGGATAGGGGAAAGAAGAGAAAGAGCTGTCTTCTAGTTAACACATTCAGTTTGGTACAGGGAATCCTAGGTTATCATTATGAGTTTTACTCTACAGACTTTATTTTATCCACTGGTCAAGATAGAATAGGAAGTATTTCTAGCTAATTTGTCTGTAGTTTGTATTTTTACAAACTCATATATACAAATACAAAATTGAAGAGGCATGACCATCTGTTTTTCTCAGCTGGTATTTTGCAGTACCATCATGCAGATAGATCCGGGAAAAAAAACTCAAACTTAGCTGGACAATCTGTTGGTGTTACATACAATGCCTAGTGCAGCTTCCAAGTTAGAGGTTAATTCCACCACTCCTTAGTAATACATATTTACAGGCAAAAATATTATGTTAGTGGGTGTCGTGGTTTAGCCCCAGCCGGCAACTAAGCACCACGCAGCCGCTCGCTCACTCCCCCTCCCACAGTAGGGTGGGGGAGAGAATTAGGAAAAAAACCTTGTGGGTTGAGATAAACACAGTTTAATAGGACAGAAAGAAAGAAGGAAACAACAATGATAATACCGACAAAGGAATGTACAAGAACAAGTGATGCCCAATACAGCAATTGCTCACCACCCGGCGATCGACAGCCCGTCCCCGAGCAGCGATTTCCGCCCCCCGGCCAACTCCAGTTTATGTACTGGGCATGACGTCGTATGGTAGGGAATATCTCTTTGGCCAGTCTGGGTCAGCTGTCCCGGCTGTGTCCCCTCCCAGCTCCCCGTGCACCCCCAGCCTGCTCGCTGGCAGGCCAGCACAAGAAGCTGGACTGTCCTTGACTGCTCAGCAGCAACCCAAAACATCAGCACATTATCAACAGTTTCTCATCCCAAATCCAAAACAGTCTCACACTGGCTTCTGTGAAGAAAACCAGCTCTATCCTGGCTGAAACCAGGACAGTATCCACCCCTTATTCCATACCATTTACGTCATGCTCAGGTCCTGTACTTTCAATACATTCCAATTATTCATTATTACTCTTCCTGTCTTTTAATATATACACACAGATATCACTTTCTTAGTCCATGGGCCATCACTTTAAAATGTCTGTGTAGTTCATTCAGTCCATGACTCTGGGCTTCATCCATCATAGCAGTCTCTCAGGGCAGGGGAGATGGTATGTGGTGTTGGATCGTTATCTGGCACGGTCCATGTCCATGATCTGCAGGTCGAAGATGTCGGTCTCGAGGGATTTGTTGGGCGCAAGCTGCTGAAGCCAGTTCTGGTTCCATCACTGCTGCATGTTGCTTAGTTTCGGTGAAGCTCATTCTTCATCAGTCTGGGTGATTCTTACTGTAATACCATCGATATGGTAGATAGCAACCATAGTAGTAATGACATACTGTATTGTGTAACAATTAACATAATACAATTCAAATCATTGACTATTTTCACCCAAAATCAAATCTCCTTGAGGTACACATCGGACTTCCCCATCCTTCCGCATTACCCACCAAGTGCACCCAGGTCCCTGGGCAAAGGCAATCCCACGAACGGGTTTACCTTTGCCTGAGGCAGGAGTAACCCAGACTGTCTTCCCCAGCATATTTCTCACATGCACCACAGGGACTTTATCCCCTTCTACAGTACGTAAAAGTTTTGATTGGGCAGGGCCGGCTCTATTAGTAGATCCCCTAGTGTTGACTAACCAGGTGGCTTTTGCTAAATGTTTATCCCAATGTTTGAATGTCCCATCACCCATTGCTCTCAGTGTAGTCTTTAACAGTCCGTTGTATCGTTCAATTTTTCCGGAAGCTGGTGCATGATAGGGGATGTGATACACCCACTCAATGCCGTGCTCTTTGGCCCAGGTGTCTATGAGGTTGTTTCGGAAATGAGTCCCGTTGTCCGACTCAATTCTTTCGGGGGTGCCATGTCGCCATAAGACTTGCTTTTCAAGGCCCAGGATAGTGTTTCGGGCGGTGGCATGGGGCACAGGGTATGTTTCCAGCCATCCGGTGGTTGCTTCCACCATGGTAAGCACATAGCGCTTGCCTTGGCGAGTTTGTGGAAGTGTGATATAGTCAATCTGCCAGGCCTCCCCATATTTATATTTCAACCATCGTCCTTCATACCAGAGGGGCTTTAACCGCTTGGCTTGTTTGATCGCAGCACACGTTTCACATTCATGGATAACCTGTGCAATAGCGTCCATGGTCAGGTCCACCCCTCGATCCCGAGCCCATCTATATGTTGCATCTCTTCCCTGATGGCCTGAGGTGTCATGGGCCCACCGAGCTATAAATAATTCACCCTTATGTTGCCAGTCCAGATCCACCTGAGCCACTTCAATCTTAGCAGCCTGATCCACCTGATGGTTGTTTTGATGTTCTTCGGTGGCCCGACTCTTGGGTACGTGAGCCTCTACATGGCGTACTTTTATGACCAGATTCTCTAGTCGGGCAGCAATATCTTGCCACAATTCAGCAGCCCAGATGGGCTTGCCTCTGCGTTGCCAGTTGCTCTGCTTCCATTGCTGTAGCCACCCCCATAGAGCATTTGCCACCATCCATGAGTCAGTATAAAGATAGAGTACTGGCCATTTTTCTCGTTCAGCAATATCTAAAGCCAGCTGGATGGCTTTCACCTCTGCAAACTGACTTGATTCACCTTGTCCTTCAGCGGCTTCTGCGACTCGTCGTGTAGGGCTCCATACAGCAGCTTTCCACCTTCGATGTTTGCCTACAATACGACAGGACCCATCAGTAAATAGGGCATATTGCCTTTCATTCTCTGGCAGTTCATTATATGGTGGAGCCTCTTCAGCACGCGCCACCTCCTCTTCTGGTGATATTCCAAAATCTTTGCCTTCTGGCCAGTCCATGATCACTTCCAAGATTCCCGGGCGATTAAGGTTTCCTATTCGAGCCCGCTGTGTAATAAGCGCGACCCACTTACTCCACGTAGCATCAGTCGCATGATGCGTAGAGGGGACCCTCCCTTTGAACATCCAGCCCAGCACCGGCAGTCGGGGTGCCAGGAGGAGCTGTGCTTCAGTGCCAACCACTTCTGAGGCAGCTCGAACTCCTTCATATGCTGCCAGTATCTCCTTTTCAGTTGGAGTATAGCGGGACTCAGATCCCCTATATCCTCGACTCCAAAACCCGAGAGGTCGACCTCGAGTCTCTCCTGGTGCCTTCTGCCAGAGACTCCAGGTAGGGCCATTCTCCCCGGCTGCCGTGTAGAGCACATTTTTAACATCTTGTCCTGCTCGGACTGGCCCGAGGGCTACAGCATGAACTATCTCCTGCTTAATTTGCTCGAAGGCTTGTCGTTGCTCAGGGCCCCATTTAAAATCATTCTTCTTCCGGGTCACTTGATAAAGAGGGCTTACAATCAGACTGTAATTTGGAATATGCATTCTCCAGAAACCCACAACGCCCAGAAATGCTTGTGTTTCTTTTTTGCTAGTTGGTGGAGACATAGCTGTTATTTTGTTGATCACATCCGTTGGGATCTGTCGACGTCCATCTTGCCATTTTATTCCTAAAAACTGGATCTCTTGTGCAGGTCCTTTGACCTTACTTTGTTTTATAGCAAAACCAGCTTTCAGAAGGATTTGAATTATTTTCTTCCCTTTCTCGAAAACTTCTTCTGCTGTGTTGCCCCATACGATGATGTCGTCAATGTATTGCAGATGCTCTGGAGCTTCACCCTGTTCCAGTGCAGTTTGTATCAGCCCATGGCAAATGGTAGGGCTGTGTTTCCACCCCTGGGGAAGTCGATTCCAGGTGTATTGGACACCCCTCCAGGTGAAAGCAAACTGTGGCCTGCACTCTGCCGCCAAAGGGATCGAGAAAAACGCGTTAGCAATATCAATGGTGGCGTACCACTTGGCTGCCTTTGACTCCAGTTCATATTGAAGTTCTAGCATGTCTGGCACGGCAGCGCTCAGTGGTGGCGTGACTTCATTCAGGCCACGATAGTCTACTGTCAGTCTCCACTCTCCATTAGACTTTCGCACTGGCCATATGGGGCTGTTAAAGGGTGAGCGAGTCTTGCTGATCACTCCTTGGCTCTCCAGCCGACGAATCAGCTCATGGATGGGGATCAGGGAGTCTCTGTTGGTGCGATATTGCCGCCGGTGCACTGTTGTGGTAGCGATCGGCACCTGTTGTTCTTCGACCCTGAGCAACCCCACCACAGAAGGGTCCTCTGAGAGACCAGGCAAGGTGGACAGCTGTTTAATTTCTTCCGTCTCCAAGGCAGCTATACCAAAAGCCCACCGGTACCCTTTTGGGTCCTTGAAATACCCTCTCCTGAGATAGTCTATGCCCAGGATGCACGGAGCCTCTGGGCCAGTCACAATGGGGTGCTTCTGCCACTCATTCCCAGTTAGGCTCACTTCGGCCTCCAGCACAGTCAGCTGTTGGGATCCCCCTGTCACCCCAGAAATACAGATGGGTTCTGCCCCTATATGGCTTGATGGCATTAAGGTACATTGTGCACCAGTATCCACTAAAGCCTTATATTCCTGTGGGTCTGATGTGCCAGGCCATCTAATCCACACAGTCCAATAAACTCGGTTATCCCTCTCCTCCGCCTGGCTGGAGGCAGGGCCCCTCTAATCCTGCTCATAGTACTCGTTACCCACTTCTTGTAAATAGGAATCAGAAGTCCCCTCAAGAGGATCAGAGGTGAGATCAGCTCTTCTATTCTTTCTGGGGAACTGCCCACTGGAAAGTGGAGCAACGATTTTCCTCGAGGAACCTGAACCCCCTTTTGTAATTGTTTTCCCTTGCAGCTCACGTACTCGTGCCTCTAGGGTCGAGGTAGGTTTTCCATCCCACCTCCTCATGTCCTCTCCGTAGTCACGCAATTGAAACCACAGGGTGGCTCGCGGTGTGTATCCTCTATATCCTCTCTCTTGAACAGAAGAGCGCTTACTCCTAATGGCTGAGACACTGGTCCGTACGGGTGGAGGGTAGGGCATATCCTCTTTGAATTGCCGGAATTGGCCAGCCAATTCATCCACCGTTGGTCTCTCTCCGTCTTTCCAGGCCATTATTGCTAATGAGTTGGCATATGATGATGGTGCACTCCGTACAAACTTCCGCCACATAGGTCGCGTGCAATTGACTTCATCTGGATCTTTGGATGATTGTCCATTGTCCAAGTCACCATAAATCACTTCCAGCACCGCTAGCTCCCTCAGGTACTGGATACCTTTCTCCATGGTGGTCCACTTGCCTGGGTGACATAGAACATCTTCCTTGAAGGGGTACCTTTCCTTCACACCCGACAGGAGTCGTCTCCAGAGGCTGAGGACTCGTGCACCTTTTCCAATTGCTTTGTCAATGCCCCCTTCCCTAGAAAGGGATCCCAGCTGCTTGGCTTCCCTACCCTCTAATTCCAGGCTACTGGCCCCATTATCCCAGCATCGGAGCAGCCAGGTGACAATGTGCTCACCTGGACGACGGCTGAAATCCTTTCGCATATCTCGCAGTTCACTCAGTGATAGAGATCGGGTAGTTACCGTCTCTTTTATGAGTTCTTCCTCTTCCTCCTCTTCAAGCGATGACCTGCTCTCTTCCCTCTTCAGTCCTTGTGATGGCCCTGCTTCAGAGCACTCTGCCTCCTCACTCGCTTCCTCTGCCTCCCTCTTAGCAGAATCTTCCTCCTCCCTTACTAAACGAGCTGACTTCCGCTTCCAAGATTTCTTCTTTTGTACAGGGGCAACTGATACTGGGATGGGCTGGTTCTCTGGTTCAGCTGCAACAGTCTGAGTAGCTACAGTGCCTGTTGCAGGGGTTGGAGTAGTCACAGTGCCTGCCACATTGCCATCAGACCCAGAGACCCTCTCTCCCCTTTGCACAGTGTTAAATAGAGCTCGGTAGGCATGGGCCAGGCCCCAGCACATGGCAATGATTTGTGTCTCCTTGGAGCTGCCAGGCTGACAGCATACTTCTTCCAGATATTCTGCTAGTTTATCAGGATTCTGCACTTGTTCGGGAGTGAAGCTCCAAAACACCGGAGGTGCCCACCGCCCCAGGCATTTGCCCATGCTGTTCCACACGCCCTGCCATTCATAACTATCCAGCTTTGGGGCAGATCTCCGGGTGATATTCTTAAATCGCTTGCCAACCTTAGACAAAACCGAAACAATGTTCCCCAGAAGTAGCAATAGAGGTATTATAACTACCCAAGGGTGTTCAAAATACGGAAAAATTACTGTGATGAAGGAGGAAACGTTATGATAGAGGGTAGCAAAGGTATCATTCTGCATTTCCTCCATAGAAAGCCTTTCAGAGGCAGAAGTATAATTGCTAATCGTCTCCACAAGACTGTAGCCAAAATACAGTAACGGCTTTAGTACAGAGTTCAGATGATACCACATTAAGCTCAAGGTCAGTGCTCGAAAAACAAAACTTGCAGGCGAGTACAGCAGCCCGCAGAGACCAACACCGATCCTTAACATGTACAACAAAGACGAGAGCATCATGCAAATCAAATAAACTGATATTGTGACCTGCAACTGTTATTATCTCAAGCCTCGTGCCCCACGTTGGGCGCCAAAAAGGACTGTCGTGGTTTAGCCCCAGCCGGCAACTAAGCACCACGCAGCCGCTCGCTCACTCCCCCTCCCACAGTAGGGTGGGGGAGAGAATTAGGAAAAAAACCTTGTGGGTTGAGATAAACACAGTTTAATAGGACAGAAAGAAAGAAGGGAACAACAATGATAATACCGACAAAGGAATGTACAAGAACAAGTGATGCCCAATACAGCAATTGCTCACCACCCGGCGATCGACAGCCCGTCCCCGAGCAGCGATTTCCGCCCCCCGGCCAACTCCAGTTTATGTACTGGGCATGACGTCGTATGGTAGGGAATATCTCTTTGGCCAGTCTGGGTCAGCTGTCCCGGCTGTGTCCCCTCCCAGCTCCCCGTGCACCCCCAGCCTGCTCGCTGGCAGGCCAGCACAAGAAGCTGGACTGTCCTTGACTGCTCAGCAGCAACCCAAAACATCAGCACATTATCAACAGTTTCTCATCCCAAATCCAAAACAGTCTCACACTGGCTTCTGTGAAGAAAACCAGCTCTATCCTGGCTGAAACCAGGACAGTGGGTAAATTAAATCATATTAATTAATCTTACTTTATCTACAAAGGTATTTTATTGGCTTTAGCTTTTCATCATCCACCTTCCTGTACTACTGAAATTCAAAGTCCCATAAGGATTAAGCAGGTTGAGTACATGCTTAAAGTTACGCTGTGTTTAAACTCCATGTTGCATCGGTGCTAACATTCTAGAATAGTAGTTCAGTTTTGGTAAATCTGTATTCCTTGTGACAGCTTTTTTTCTTGTCACATACAAATACAGCCATTGCTTCAATACCTTCTGTAAGGAGGCAAGGATAGGACAGGGTTAACTTTAGCAAATATAGTAAAACCCCATGAATAACTGAAAGACCAGGGTTCTTGTGTTCCAATCTGTAAATATTGAGTAGCGGTCTAATCCAAGTTGCAACTCTACAACAAAAATAACCTAGCACGGTTTTTTTTCTTTTCATATTCTGATTTTTCAGCAAGATATTTTTACTGAATGCTTCATCACAGGAGGATTTCTGGATTTCGTCAATGAAAGCACCTCTGTGCCTAGTGGAATACTTTTGCAGTGGGTAAGTGGCAGGAGGAAGTAATTAGAGGGGGGGGACTATATGAAAGTCAAAAGATGAAAGTGTTATGACACTTAAGCAAGCTCAGATAAAATACTTGAGAAAACTCAATTTTAGCTCCTGTGATATGTAGACTAAAGTTGACTATGACTCTCATTCAGTCATAATGATAAGTGGCTCCAAACTCTATCACTACACTTCATTCTTCTCCATCTGTTCAATCCAGTGTCACTCTTAGCAGCTTCCTTCATATCTTTCCTTCACACAGACTTCCCTCCCACAATTCCAGAATGGATGAATACATTCCAACTACAATAAGCACCCACTAGCTGTTTTCTGTACCATCCTTTTTGTTATGTGCTGAGCCATCTGTTGTCCTTAGAAAGTGAGTCCTTTGGAGCAAAGTATTCATTAATCATTGAGCACTAATTTTTGAGCAAAATTTACACTTAAAGCACCACAGGCATTGTTGTATTTAGAGTTTGTAGAAGTTAGAGCAGAAGTTAATAAGTAAGTTCATCTAACACCTATGGAAGTGATGGTGTGCATGATTATTTGTGCTATCACACACAGTTTGAATGAATCTTCCATATCTCTCTTCAATTTCTACAATACAAAGTACTCCACCTCACAATATATCCTCAGACAAAGGCTGTTATTGATTCTAGAAGTCACATTCCTGAAAGTGGCAGAAAGATGCTGTGCACCACTTTCTTTTCCTTCCATTCGAAGCACCCATTGTTGTTGCAAAACAGATGAGACTTAGGATATTTACTGCCTACTGTGCATAAACTCAAAAGAGGCCACACAATTCTTAGTTGTCTCCCAGATAGTGAAGTAAAGCTTCCAAGAGTCAACTCATTTGTCTAAGTGCTCATTTCACTTTCTCCAGGCACATATCAAGATTAAGTAGGAAATCACTGTATCTTTATGTGCTTTTACAAAGAATGAACACAAACTTAAAATGACAACAAAATTCCAAATTGATATTCTCAGTGCAATGCCTGTCAATACAAAAGCAACTCAATTTTTATACACTCAAAAGAAAAACAGAATAGCAAATTGGAATAGTAAAGTAGGCTGCATAATCTAACACAGCAACAACCTCAAAAAGCATTCTTTGATCTTGATCAAAGGTAGAGAAACTGAATGGGTACCTATCTTCACATCACCTATAGTGTTTCCCCTGCAGTATCAGGTAGCATGTGCTGACTTCACAATGGTGAGTAGCAGTTGCTCACACTGAAGTCAATGAAATTACTCATGTGAGTAACACCACCAATGACAGAGAGAGATTCATAATCTGGCATTTAGTGAATAACTTCTAAGTATCCCATAGTCCCCAGTGTAAGCTGTTTTCAAGACTACCTGAGTCAAGCTCCAAAGTACTTTGTTACCTCAACAAAAGGTAGTTCAGGAAAAATCTAGAGATTTTTAATGAAGCTGCCATCTCAGACAGAAAAAAAAACCCAACACATTGAAAAGTAGAAGTCCCTGGATGTAGGTGAGGGCTGTGACTGTGATGTGTTATGATAATTATCTATTTTTCAGGGTCTGTGTGAAGAAGATAACAGAGGAAGAAGTTGGCACAGATTTTAAATTGCTGTGACAATAGACATCCAATAGGACGTGATTAAAACTGTCAGATATGAAATGCATGAACTATATAGTTCATGCAAAGCATACATATTGTTCATGATATCCTCCAGCTCTGTTTTACAAAACCCTAAAAGGACGGTCTAGAATTTCTCACTAATCTCCTGGATATGAGTTAAACAACACTTTAACTTTACTAGCTTAATAGATTTATCCAGTAAAACACTTCTGAAAACACCCCCTTCTTAAAAAAAAAATAAATTCTTCCACTAACAGTTAGTCAACCATAAACACATTTCAAAAGTGCCGTTCTAGTTCCTCCCACAATCTCTTCCCCAGAAAATTGAACGATATGATATAAAGTCAAATAGATACAAGCTACAGAAAAATATGTTCAACAGACTAGACTCAGGGATCTCTAGGTGTGTGCTCTCTTACTTACACAAGTGTTCTGCAGCATAGAGGACCCAAACCAATATTTCTGAAGAAAATAAATATTTCTTCCTGAATACATATTATATAAATGTATGTTTCCAACATATTTCTGAAAAAAAAGCATGACAGCAGATTTCAGTTCCCATTGTCCATGGACATGCCACAGCAGTGGTACTTGGAGAAGTTGTCCAATTAACGCTAGGGACTCACAACCCTTCCCTTGCCTTGGGCATAAGGACTGGGTGTATAGAGCTATATAAAGGAGACCACACTTTCATGCTTGACACTGCCTGGAAATGCTGTGTTCCACTCTCACTCCTTTTCATTGTAGACATCTTAAGAGTTTAATTTAGTTTCTCTCTCAGATTTCTATTCCCTTGTGGTCAACTGAAAGTCATAACTCACAATGATGTCTGCCAGAACTATGTGAGTAGAGAAAGTAATATTGCCATCTTGAAAAATTTGCTAATTTTTTATGCAGTTACACCAATAAGATAAAATTTCATTAAACGAGTTCAAGTTGTTTTGTTGCAAAAGGTATGAAAGCAATAGATATTTAATGAATGCTCCACCTGGAAGTGATTTTTGTTTTGTTTTGTTTTGTTTTTTATTTAATGTATTATTCATATATAACTCTTGGCCTTGAACAGCCACAGTTCAGGAAGCAAAACTATTAAAACAAAGACAGGTCTCCAAAGTACCTAAATCCCTAACCATTTATGAAAGATCAGGTCTGGAATATCTGTTGATGAGTTGAGTTTCAATGTACTTACATCTCCCTATGTTCCATCCAACCAGGCCATAAAAAGATAATCTAAAGGAGATCTTAGTCTTTCAAGAGTGCAAAAGTCTTTTGAGATTGTAACAATAACAGACTACAAACTGCAAGTTACTCCTTCTACACTGAGCTTTAATACAGACTTGAGTTCTCTAATATCTTAGGAAATACATCTATACTGCTCACAGGTGTATGTGTTATTTGCAAATACACAACTGCTTTTGGCTTCTTCCCAAGATCACTAATGTTTACTGTAGCCTATTCCACTGAACTTAATTTTCTAGTTTCAGTGGAAAGGAATGTTCAATGTATATATCTGGTACATAGGTGAAATCTCTCAGACAAAATGCTTCATCTGCAGGAATTTGTCCTAGTAATGATTTTTTATTTCAGTCCCCAAATTTGGAAAGTGCTTACATTACATTCATTTGTAGTAAGCATATTTTTAAATATAATTTGTTGAACAAGGATATTTTCCTCAGTTACAGATATGATGTAAAAGTCTTCAGGAGACAGACCATGTCAAACTCAGTCTTTCTATACTCTAAAGCAATAGATCTGTGTAATATCCTATTTTAAATATTCTGTAGCAACTATCAGCAATTTGGAGTTTCAGCTACCAGGTGGCTTTGTATGCCAAATGTATCAGATCTTTAAACAAACATTGAAAGATGACATCTTTTTAAGTGCCTCTGCTCCTTTTATAGCCTATCTAGTGAAGGAGTGTTTAACAGAGCAATGGCTTGTACACTAGGGAATGAGGAGCTTAATGGTTCATACATACTTTATTTGAAAAATATCAATAACCATTCACAAGTCTCTTCTTGCATAAACTACATGAAAATCCCTATGTAAATGGTCCATAGATTCTTTATGATTCATGCTATGGGTTGGTGGGTGGTTTGTTTTGGGTTTTTTTACAGTGTTAAATCACTTTTAGAAGTGTGGCTTTACCTGCGAAGCGTAAGGTAAATTTCCACCCGTGATTAAATACATGTTTCATTCCCTACAGTCTTTTTCAGTTACATAAATAGGCTAGATGGAAGATTCTATTTTTCCTTGTTATTAAAGCTCGAAATAGTCATAGTGAAGTACTCAGTAATCACAGAATCACAGAATCACTAGGTTGGAAAGGACCTTCAAGATCATCAAGTCCAATCATTAATCCAGCGCCACCATGTCCCCTAAACCATGTCCTGAAGCGCCACATCCACACGTTTTTTGAACACTTCCAGAGATGGCGACTCCACCACCTCCCTGGGCAGCCTGTTCCAATGCCTGACCACTCTCTCAGTGAAGAAATTTTTCCTAATATCCAATCTAAACCTCCTCTGGCGCAACTTGAGGCCATTTCCTCTTGTCCTATCACTAGTTACTTGGGAGAAGAGACCAACACCCACCTCACCACAACCCCCTTTCAGGTAGTTGTAGAGAGCGATAAGGTCTCCTCTCAGCCTCCTCTTCTTCAGACTAAACAACCCCAGTTCCCTCAGCCGCTCCTCATAAGACTTGTGCTCCAGACCCCTCACCAGCTTCGTTGCCCTTCTCTGGATGCGCTCCAGCACCTCAACATCCTTCTTGGAGTGAGGGGCCCAAAACTGAACACAGGATTCAAGGTGCGGCCTCACCAGTGCCGAGTACAGGGGCACAATCACTTCCTTACTCCTGCTGGCCACACTATTCCTGATACAGGCCAGGACGCTGTTGGCCTTCTGGGCACACTGCCGGCTCATGTTCAGCCGGCTGTCAACCAGCACCCCCAGGTCCCTTTCCGCCGGGCTGCTCTCTAGCCACTCCTCCCCAAGCCTGTAGCGTTGCATGGGGTTGTTGTGGCCAAAGTGCAGGACCCTGCACTTGGCCTTATTAAACCTCATACAGTTGGCCTCTGCCCATTGATCCAGCCTGTCCAGATCCCTCTGCAGAGCCCTCCTACCCTCCAGCAGATCAACACTCCCACCCAACTTGGTGTCATCTGCAAACTTACTGAGGGAGCACTCGATCCCCTCATCCAGGTCATCTATAAAGATATTGAACAAGACCGGCCCCAGAACAGAGCCCTGGGGAACACCGCTTGTGACCGGCCGCCAGCCGGATTTAACGCCATTCACCACAACTCTCTGGGCTCGGCCATCCAGCCAGTTCCTCACCCAGCAAAGAGTAAACCTGTCTAAGCCACGAGCCGCCAGTTTCTCCAGGAGAATGCTGTGGGAGACGCTGTCAAAGGCTTTAATAAAGTCCAGGTAGACCACGTCCACAGTCTTTCCCTCATCCACTAGGCGGGTCACCTGCTCATAGAAGGAGATCAGGTTGGTCAAGCAGGACCCGCCTTTCATGAACCCATGCTGGCTGGGCCTGATCCCTTGGTTGTCCTGCAGGTGTCCTGTGAGCACTCTCGAGACCAGCTGCTCCATAATCTTCCCCGGTACAGAGGTCAGGCTGACAGGCCTGTAGTTCCCAGGATCCTCCTTCCGGCCTTTCTTGTAGATGGGCGTCACATTGGCAAGCCTATACCTCTTTGGTAGATTGGCAGTCTAATTTATTCAATCAAATTCAGAAACCAGAAACAGAATTGTATTATAAAAGCCTTGAATGTTACTTCATGGAATTTAACTATGCAAAAAAACCCCACCATATACAGAGACTTAGAATGCTGATTTTCAGGTGTTCCCTTAGTAGACACCCATAAATTTAATGACATTAAGCTATGACCAACAGGAACACAGACTAGTGACTCAGACTATTCTGTGACAAGCTAAATATGCACTTTGCAATTTTATTTAAAAACACTTAGTCCTCCAACTATCCATTTGGGCAAATATTTCTACTTTGGATTTAAAGGTAACAGCAAGGAACTGACATGTGAAAGGTTTGAATTATTCTCTGTTCATGGACTACCATTTAAGAGATTTGACCTGCATAGCCAGAGTGCATATTTTTAAAAGAAGTGAAGGTGTAATACTAAAGGACACCATAAGCTTCTTAACCGGGAACAATATTTGTATAATTCCCTAATGTAGATTAGGGTTTTCTAGATTGAGGTTTACCCTACTGTTTCCCAGTAGGGAAACACCTGAAAACTTCACCTCTTGAATTAAAAGAAACATTGATTATTTTTTTTCCTGTGTCTGCATGTTTTGATTTTATTAATTTGTTTGTTTCTGTTCATAAATTTGCTGCATAGATAATTCAGGTGATAATTCACCTTCACTGGAAGGTGACCTGTGAAGTTTTATCATTCCATTGGAAAGGTTAATAATTTCAACATTGAAATACATTTTCAAAAATGTCAAAATTCTAGGTGAATTTCAGATTAAGTTTTGTGGGGTTTTTTCCACTCACATATGTCAAAAAACTAAAAACACTTTTAGATTAAAATTTGCTTTTACTTTCTTTATGAAAGTTTGGGGCATCCAGGTCCAGGTATATAGTTCATAAAAATGTTTTCTTATAGGATAGAACCTGTACTTTTGTACAGTAGAGTTATTTTTTCCTACAAATTATAATTAGAAGGGTGTGGTCACAAGAAAGTGTTAACTTTTGCCCACTTGCGTCTACTTCTATGTAAAGTGAAATTTTACCTGGTAGTGTCCCAGAAAGCTTATGAACAGAGGGTTTGATTGAAGATTTAATAAAATTAACACTACTTTCTTATTTTCTTCTTTTCTTCTTAATCTTCTCTTCAAGATGAAACTCATCAGCACTTGACAAAAACTGCAAATAACAGCCAGATGCAGGAGCTGGTTTTATCTTTTTATGCAAGTATGTGGTGCTAATTAGTGCAAATTGATTAAACTTTAATTGCCTGATCCATGGCTAATTAATATTTATAAGATGAATGAGCGAAAAAAACAGACATGTATTAAAACACTTTAATGATTTTTCATATGTTTTGACAAAGCAAGGCAAATAGATGTTATGAGTCTAGATGTGCCAGACATAAGTACAGTATTTGTTACGTTTTCTGACTATCGGCATCAGAAAACTAATCATTTTCCCCCCACAAAGTACATATGAAAGTAGTTTTCCACACAAACATTACTGGTACAGTGTTCTAGTTTGTACTTTATAATGCGTTCTGTTGAACAACAGAATGACTTAGCACCATCATGCCTCATGCAGCAAATACACAGCTGTGTCAGACAGAATCTGTGCACAAGTATTTTCTTTAAAATGGACTAAACTGAACTGCATAGGCTTGGCTTCTTAGTGATATGTCTACCTCAGTTAAAAAATATTATGTTAACTCCAGTCTAACAATATGGTGCTACAGCTATCACTGATTACTTCTTGCACTTCTCTAAAAGCTCATTTCTTGTTAACATATCAGCAAAAGAATAAATGTTTACTAACAATAATCCCAGTGCTTTGAACACATTGTGTAATAAAAAGAAAAAAACTTGTCTTACTACAGCAGTGTATACTAAAACTATTTTAAAGCCATTGTGCAGCTTGTTTTTTCTCAGTCCCGTGGGAAGGTCTGTTCCTGCTTTCATTCATTCTGATCCACCAAACTGAACAACATATTAGACAATTTTTTCAGTAGTCTGCTCTTAGCCCATTTCTAACTAGGCTTTCATTTCAGGGAAATCACATCACCATTGCTCAGCATTCCTGCATTCTTTGCCTTCTGACAAAGTGTATAGTTTAAAAAAGAAATAATTGGGGTGGCAAGGGGAGGGTCTTTAACCTTCATGATTCCTCTAGTTACATATATGCTAGTTAATAAAATAGGAAAAATAAAGGATCTCTGGTTTTGGCCTCTGATTATTCATACAGTTTTATTGTTAGTGTCCTCCCCAGCAAAGTTTCAGCACAAATGTTCTAGGTTTGGTTTAATTGTTGAGTCTAGAAATGTAAACAATTGGGACTCAGATTTCCTGTTCCTTGGTATAAATGACATTTGGGCACATGAACACCAACAAAAATGTATGACACCTCTGGCAATCCAGTCAGAATAATGTCTATTATGTTTTATTTAGTAGTATATATGTCACCTTTACATCTCCAAAGAATAAACTCAGGCTTGATAAGTACCAGCTCCTGATGGAACATTTTGGGCTACATTTAATCTAGCAAATAAAATTATATTGCTTCTCTTTGCATAAAAGGATCAGTTAAATTCGTTGACATTGCTAAATAAAAAAGGGTGATCACTGACCACAGGACCATGTGGTGCAGAGTGGCTTGCATCCACACTGCTTAAAACTGTTCCCATCTGTAACATGTCTAGTTGGTGTGCCCAAAATAGTGACAAGAAGAATACTTAAATAGTTCATCACATGCTAACTGCTCTCTCCTTAGTTCCCTTTCAGTAGATTAGATGTACTCAAGAAACTTCAGCAACTTTAAGACCAGGTCATCTTGATGTTCCTATACAATGAAAGGTTATAATTTTTAAACCTGATGATTAAATTCTCTTTATTTTCATATTTTATTTTCTCTTTATCTTCTTTCTTTTTACGCAAGCTAACATAATGAATCAATTAAATTTGTTTTAATA
This sequence comes from Phaethon aethereus, assembly GCF_964289735.1. NCBI lineage: Eukaryota > Metazoa > Chordata > Aves > Phaethontiformes > Phaethontidae > Phaethon > Phaethon aethereus. The sequence goes on along the minus strand of NC_138575.1, from coordinate 177,367,708 downwards.
AGTGATCCCCAAATAAATACATTTTGAGCAATGATAGTATGTTAAAAACACTGAACTGAAAATATTCCTATACTTTCTGCAGGCAATGAGTAACTCATTTTAGGTAATGCAGTTTTGAAGTCCTGTGCACACACTCAAACCCACACACATACAGTTTTTTGACCCACTAAAAATGTTCTGTAGTGAAAATTTTAGTAAAACGCTCTTACTGTGATCCAGTTTGGCATTGCAAAGGAACAATGACACACAAATAGGAAAAAGTAATCCTTTAAGAAAATAAAAATCACCTGGACTACAAAGTAATATTTCCACAGCAAAAATCATCTGGACTACTAAGTGATTTTTCCACAGCACACATATTAGATTAGACTTTTAACTTTCACGTTCAGAAATATTTTATAAATAAATATATCTAAGCATCAGAGAAAGCATTTTAAATGAATTAATAAATGTACTAGCCTATAAAGTAATAACTATAAAAAGTTTGAAGCCAAAAAATAGTAATTCATTAGCCTTGCACACGAAGAGTTCAGAAAGTTTCTGCTAAAGTCAATTATAGGTTTTATTATGTACTATAATTTCTTATCAAGAATTTGTACCACACAACAGATAGCATTTTCTGGAGCACATATAAACAAGTGTACACATATTCTGGGGCTATCAGAAAAGAAGGAATCACAGAATGATTAGGTTGAAGGGCACCTCTGGAAATCATTTGGTTCAACCCCTCTTCTCAAGCTGGGCCACCTAGACCTGATTGCCCAGGACGGTGTCCAGATTGCTTTTGAATACCTCCAAGTATGGAGACACCGAAAACTCGTTGGGCAACCTGTGCGAGGGCTTGGTCACCCTCACAGAAAACTATTTCCTCAGTCTTAACTAACCTAATAAATACAGTAGCATTTTCTTCTCGTTCATACCTCAGTGAATGTTATGCACACATGGTTTCTTTCACTGACCTTAATGTTCAACATGTATAACAAAAACATAAGAATACGTTTGAAATTGAAATCCAGTGAAATTTCACATATCAGATGGCAGTTACACAAAAGACTATTGCCATTTGAATCAGTGAAGCTCCAGAAAAAACAGGCTAAACCCAGAGTCTAAAGTTCCCAATCGGATAAAATACCACTAAAATCTTGATCAGGGTTAGGATCCTAGTGTGTTCAGTACTAGTGTATCATTCCTGCCAGATTTGTCTAGTATGTCTCCTGATGTTCACTCACTTGCTTACAGCTATCTATCTATCTCTCACTTTCTACTTAAAGCTACATCTGATAAAGAGCTAAATAGACAAATACAGAGATGTATAATTGTTCTGACTATATTTCAAGTTGAATGGCTTTAATTCATTTAGCTAAAGATAGGTGACATTTGAGGTGTGTTAGTGTACACAAGATATTCATGTGGAATACACAATATCTATTGGGATCTGTAAACTTTTGAAAGGCTGAAGGACTCCTAAGGCAACTAAAATAGCCCTAGACACTTACATTCATGTAACTGAATCTCACCCTCCTTGACTCTTTCCAAACCACTCAAGCTCAGCAGTTCCCAAAAGTTAGGTATCCTACTTTCTGTTCTCATCCTACCCTGGTTAAGATTTAAAAACAAAACAAATGAAAACAAACAAACAAAAAAACAAACAAACAAAAAACCAAACAAACAAAAAACCCACCAAAAAAACCCAGAATTTGCTTAGACATTTTCTCTCAGGAGTAGATCCAGCCCTGAATTCTGATTGAACAGAAGTTCCTCTGTGAAGCTGTGAACCAGACACCTAAGACAAAAAGTGATAGTTTGGATGTGGCTGTTCTCTGTGCTCTGCTTTTTTATAAGCTAGTTCTACTTGTCCCTTGTACAGGAGCTTTCCTCAAGTGGAAAGACATCAACACATCTCACATTATATGTAAAGAGACAGAAAAACTTTTGTGCTCTGAATTTCTTCCCCAATGATTCTTTAGCTACCTTTCCATTGACTATATAGGAGACATGGGTTGTTATTAAACACTTTGCTGAGACTAAATATCCAAAGCTGATCTTTGCTTACAGTTCAACAATCTGAATTTAGCTCTAGCTTTTAGACTATAATCTATCTGACATGGAGATTGCACTTTGAATTTACTTTTTTATTATTGTTCTTTTTAAATTTTTTTCCAGTGAAAATCTTGTCCATGGCCAAACTTTTCATGGATTGTCATCATCACTTAAATACAGACAGTGTTCAAGAAGCACTGGCAATCTTAAGAGATAACATAAGAAATTCAGTTAAGTTTCTTCATTTCTCAGATTCTTTAAGAACTTTATGCCAGCAGTTCCTTTAGCTGTCATTTTGCTCTGATCTTGACATCTTGACTAGATACTGCATGACCAATTTCTGTAGCATAGATATTTTTTAGATTCTATGATAAAGTACTCTTTTATAGGATGTGTTATGGCACACTCATTTTTAATGGAGTGAATAGAGGGGTTGGTGGGGTTTGTTGTTGGTTTTTTGTCTTGTTATCCTTTGTTTTTCTCCTACAGAAATCTGATAATAGAAATTAATGGAAATGCAAGGACTTGCAGATTAGGTTGGTTTTACTGATGTTAGAGAACAAAATCCATTATATAAATCTGGGCCCTGTTGCATCATTTACTCATAGTTGGCATACTTGGAAATGAAAATGGCTAAGTGTCTGGCATCCATAAAAGCAATAATTTGGAAAAGATCATTGTCAGAAGTGTATACAAAGTCAAAGGCTTAGTTTATGTACTCAGTCAATGAAACTTCATTTGTTTAAAATATATGTCAATCTGGAATCTGATGTATGTGACATTGAGCTCCATATATGCACTTAGATAGTCAATAATATATTTTACCTGCATATGTTTAGAAGAGTTGTGGATACTGTTGCATAACAAATAATATTTTCAACTTGCTCAGTTGCAATTAAACACTTAGAGCATTCTTTTTTTGTTGTTGTTTTAAACTTTATTCTGAATCTTTCTCAGTTATTGCTGCTCTTGTCATAACGCTGGGGTAGATGAAATTCTCTAAAAGTGTCTCATAATTACAAATTAAAATAACCTAGATTCTAAAATAATCTAGATTCTCTTAACAGTAAAATGTTAAACATTTCTAAGTGTCTTCAGGAAAACAAAGAGAAAATAGTAATCACGAAGGAGAAATAAGGAGGAAAAAAGGGGAAAAAGAAAGAAATGCCTCTGACCAAACATATCAGTTGCAGGATCTCAGAATTTTATCGCAGTTTTTAAAAGAAGATAAAATTTGCAGAGGATGACTATAACAAGGAAGGGAGAAAATGTGCTCCTGGAACTGACTGACCAATGATGTTCTCTCAGGCAATGCTATCCTAAGACAAAATAAAAATGAGTTCAAGATTTTTATTTGCATTTTAAGTCACTTCCTTTGTAATAAATGAATAACATTAAGAAAAATAACAGGTTATTTCAAAAGACCAACGCAGTGTCTTGTACATAGAAATACTGATTTTTTCCAGTACATTGCCTGTTTTTAATACAACATACACTGAATGGCAATGCACATGTGTGTTTCTGAAGGAAGAATTGAACATCAGTCTTTTGGGGAATGAGCAGCTGAGTATTTAATTCATTTTTTTATCATTTTAAAAAATTACATTTTTCTTTCGAAAAAGTCTGTTCCCTCATCTGTATGTAAGGGCTAGAAATCAGTTTCAAATATATTCAGAAAGACTGTTGTTCAGCAGCTGAACAACATCTTACCAATCGCCTAGTTGGGCACTGTGACAATCTTTTGCTCTTAGTTACTGGTATAACATCTCCAAAACTGCTTCTTGTCTTCTGTTTTGTCAATTTGTTATACAGATGACCTGCATCAGGCAATATGGAAAGGAAGTATTGTAAAAAATAAAAGTATATACACATGCATACACAAATATACATACACACACATACTTCTGTGTGTGTATGTGGAAGTCCATTTAAGTTCTTAGTTTTTCTGGTAATTGAGAAAAAAGATTCTTTTTTGAAAGGCTGTTGAGTTTGCACTGACTTTTACTGATTGAAGTAAGCCACAAAACATTTGAAGTCCTGGTCATCCTGTTGGTCAAACAGTCAAATAAGACAGTCCTTTTGTTTCAGTCTGGTTTATAAATCTGGAGTTTCTTTTCATGAAAAGCAAAACTTGAAGAGGATGGGGAAAATCTAGCATGTGCCTGGATCTCAACCCAACACCTATTTGGAATATAACTGCATCAAGGAACCAGGAAACAGTCATATATTCCCATGACTCGTATTAAAAAAAAAAAGCAGGAAGAGATGATACAGGACTAGAATGGACTTCTGGGTCTAAGGTAATATTATTGCAAGAGACTGTGATAAACAATTTAATTTATATACTTATCAAAACCTGTATTAAAAATAGTTAAATAGTTATCCATTTTTCATGTTGGAAGACAAGCAAGATGTCTTTTACCTAAGATGATTAAAAAAGTCACTAAAACCCCAGCTTAATTTTGTTATTTAGCTATTTGTTGATAGTATAACTTTTGACCCAGCATTGCCCATTCTCTTACATATTTTTTCTGCTTCCCTCATCTTCGCATCTTCATGTATTTGTAGGAGAGTAATCTAATACTATTTTAACCTTCACTCAAACAGGCTAACTAAGTAATTTCAGTTTCCACATAAATTCTTTCATAAGTTTATTCATATTCTATTGGTCATGCCAGTCTGAATGAGTATTTTCAACATCAAGTAAGGACATCCTGTCATCGATGAACAGGTTATTGCCAAACTGCCAAACAAAAAAGGGTCAGGAACAAATCCCTGAGCCGGATACCAGCAACACTCACTTGCTCATGTGCACACTACTTTGCCTAATCCTTTCTAGAGCAGGTATATCTAAATGAAACCTAGGTGGAGCCGTCCAAAGCGGATTGGGGAAACCATCTACCATTATGGCCTTCTTTCTTTTAGCAGCATAAATGTATCAAAGACAATTGAGACACATAATGTAGAAACACATCTCTAAGATTTTTCTAAAATTAACAGAAGTTGATTTTTCAAAATATTGAACTGGTTGAACAGAAGCTTAAACAGATTGGCCCTAAAATTTTATCACAGAATCACACAGAATCACAGAATCATTAAAGTTGAAAAAAACCTTTAAGATCATCAAGTTCAATGATCACGCCAACACCACCACGCCCACAAAGCCATGTTCAGAAGTGCCACGTCTAAAATGGTTTTTAAACACCTCAAGTGATAGTGACTCCACCACCTCCCTGGGCAGCCTGTTCCAATGCTTGACCACCCTCTCTGTAAAGAAATTTTTCCTAATACCTAGTCTAAACCTCCCCTGGCACAATCTGAGGACATTTTCTCTTGTTCTATCACTAGTTACTTGGGAGAAGAGACCAATGCCAACCTCACACAACCTCCTTTCAGGTAGTTGTAGAGAGTGATGAGGTCTCCCCTCAGCCTCCTCTCCTCCAGACTAAATAACCCCAGTTCCCTCAGCTACAACTCATACGACTCGTTCTCCAGACTGCTCACCATCTTCGTTGCCCTTCTCCGGACATGCTCCAGCACCTCAACATCCTTCTTGTAGTGAGGGGCCCAAAACTAAACACAGGATTCGAGGTGCGGCCTCACCAGTGCCGAGTACAGGGGCACAATCACTTCCCTACTCCTGCTGGCCACACTCTTTCTGATACAGACCAGGACACTGTTGGCCTTCTTGGCCACCTGGGCACACTGCCGGTTCATGTTCAGCTGTCTATAAATCAATATCGGTATCAAACCATCTTTTTTACCAGTTTTTCATTGACCTCCATGAAAAAGGGAAAATTACACTCTTCCTCTTTCATTGTGTTTTCCTCTGCATAGCTTACCAGTAATAAACTCCGTGTAGTTAATTTCCCATCTAAAGCACCAAAATTACTGCAGCAGTGTCCAAGAATAACATTCTGACCAGCCTGTTTTCAAACACTGATGCGTTTGATGCTTTTCTTGCGAGACATGTGAGAGAATATTCATCTTGCAAAATTAGTACTGTAGTAGAAGCAGCTATTTTGTGAGGAAGTCACAGGTTAATTATTCTTTTCTTGATGTTTGTTAAATTAGCTAAAATTAGCTAAAAATCATAATGAACTAAATGACATAAACTTGTGTAAGTCCATAGACATGAATAGAGCTAGCCTTCTTTATGCTGGATGACATATATCCTAAATACTATTAGTGTCTACAAACACTAGACTTATTTTCCTGAAAGACTAGCTCTTCAAATATATTCTTGTCTTCTATGATCATTTCTAACCATTTCATTAACTACAACAGTATATCCACACATTCAAATGTAATTACACCATTCTTAAATCTATGTAGTTGTCACATAGTCCATAAATAAGTCTACTTTATGTTTCTAAACTTAGACGGACAGAATATTTCTTCTTTTCATGAAGAAAATGTAGGCATTTAATTTCAGACTGCTTTAAGAAACACCATAAATGTAAATGAAATATATATCCCCAAAGAGGTACTTAAACTTCTTGTAGGGTATGGACCCTAGAGTAAACCATCATCTGTTACATTCTGATTTTCCTCACTAACAGAGTTTCTTGTTTGCTCCAGAATGCAGCTTGGTGAGCAAATTGATACGTAGGGAAGAGGGATCAGGGCCCTGGAGTAAAGCAGAAAGTAAATTAACTTGGCAATGTCAGTTGTGGCTACAGCTTTTCTGTTTAATGCAAGCACTTCAAGACGTGATCCTTGACCCTTAGGCAAAGAGATGCAGAGCAGCTCACGTCCATGGTGGTCAAGACAACTGGACAAGGCCAACTGGATCCCACTTCTGATTATTCTGTGCATGTTTAAGCCTATTTCTATACAAGAGCAAACAAATTTTTTGGTAAAATTGAAGTAGATGCCTTATTAAGACACTATTTCTAATCACTAGCTTAGCCTTCCAATATTGTCTCGTATTTCTTTAATCTGCCAGCATATTCCAACTGAAGCACTAGATGACCAATTTCTTCTAGGAATGCAAATGATAGTCTGTGTCTTGATAGATCGATGGGTGGATGGATGGAGTGGGGGGCGGAGAGAGAGAGAGAGAGAGATCAACCAAAATGTTGCAGTACTTCCATGTGGAAGCTCTACATTTTGAGTGAATTCCAGCCTGGGAGTTCTCTGCACTGGGAGATGAGAATCCACAGAGAACATCATGCCCACGTAGTGGGGAAATCATGGAGTGCTACTTTGAACCAAGCCAAGGGACAGAGAAATTTCTGTCTGTCTCCCCATGATTACAAGCCACACTGCAGGAGGAAAAAAAAAGACACAAGAATGAAAGGTCACAAAGATAAAGGTATAGCTAGCAACCACCTCTCAGTCTTCTTAATGAGCACAATCCCCACCCATAACAGATTAAAATAGCTAGTTAAACTGCATCAGAAGTTTGCTCTCTCTCTTCCCTTTCCTTCTCCAGCTCTTCTTTATACTTTCAGCATCAGATGTTCATCTGTGTTTGTCTCCAAAATGTTACTCACGAAACACTGGGAAGTTAGATGTTGCTGTTGCAAAATTCTGTTAGGACTGAACTCTGTCCTCAGTCAGACACAGCTCTCTTTCCACTTGGCTGAAGTGTCGGGGTGTTCTAACACTGAGCTGAGCTACAGGAAGAACCAGACCTTGATCTTTTAAAATTCTCCTTAATAACTGGAGTGCTTAATTCAAAACTGTTCCACTGGTAAATCAATTACTGTGTTAAGTGAGTCTGCCATTAGAACAATGAGAAAATGCACCTGAGCTATTTATGTAGTAGCGTATTTGTGCTGAACACAGTAAAATTAACTCACTGTAGGTGTTTGGGTTTTTGCTGGGGTTTTTTTATTATTATTTTAAAGAAAGAGAATCACAAATACACACAAAAATTGCAGAACACATTTTCAGGCTTTGAAAAACAGCTATCACTTTGGCTACACTGGATCTATTCATTTTTCTCAGAGATGTAACAATTAAATGGATCTATGAAGAACTGAGTATGAGGCCCTTGAGGTCATACTGGACGTGTTTTCTCAGTTTGCTCATGCTGAGCTAAAAAGCTGTTGTCTAAAGCAGTAGCAGCAGAAAGAAAATGCATTTAAAAAAAAAAAAGCAAGCTCCTGTGAATTTATGAGGAGTGCATCACAAAGACAAATATTTCAGCCATGCAATTCCATTCGGCCTTTCAGCTGTGTGTCCATAGCAAGTCAACGGCTAAATTGAAAAATCAATTCCAATTTAAATTATTGGAATAAAGAACACCAGGAGTCAGAGATAAAATGGCTTTGTTCTCTGAGATCCTTTTTAATTGGAAAGTTATTTCTTCAGGGTATTCTAATGGTTCTGAGGAAAGATTGCAAAACAAAGTTGATCGGCTGGGGGAAGGTTAATAGCTAATGTGCTTTTCTTGCCACACAGCAGCCTCCTGTCTTTATGACAGCCTCCATCATATGTGAAAAGAGCCTTGATTCTAAATCATTTGATACATATGACTGTAGTGTCTCCTTCAGTCTCCCAAAGAAATCGTATTATGCATGTTACTCTGATATATTCATAGCACTCCTGTTGGCATTCTGACCAGAATTTCTTGCTTACAGATGTGTATTTGGTCATTTATATCAGGGATATTTTAAATAAAACACTGATAGTCCTACATATACTGACAACATTTTCCTTTTATTTCAAGACTACTGAAACAATAACCTAGATGGACATTCAGCAACTACAGCTAGAAAAACTGAAGAGAAACTGTGATTACAGCAAGGAAACAAGATTATGTTGACACAGGGCAGAGTGAGAAAGGAAAGACAAGACATTGCTGGAAAGAAAAAAAGCAGATTAATAAACAATCATTACATTTAAACTAAAGCAGAACAGAAAGGAAAGCCTTGCTTCTCATGTAAGTCTCATAACCAACACCTAGAAATGTCATGGTTTAGTCATAACATCACAGTAACCTTTGCTCTGTTAGCAGGAAACTGTTTAGGGCAGCTGTAGATTAGAAGCCTTAAGTGGGCATTTAATTTGAAATTAATAAAACAGTTATGGTATGTGTTAAGAAAAGTTACTGAGGTTTGCTTAGTATATTTAATTAGTGTAAAAGAGATAAATCTAGTTGCCATGTAATGAACTGAGAACTGCAGATACAGTAAATGTGTACTTACGTTCCTATTATTAATGCATTAAACTTGTAAGAATGTTTAGGAATTTAATTAGCATTTAATAAGATAGCTATAGCAAATTATAGTAGTTAGATGTTAAATGTAAATTAATATTTTTAGTATTTAATTGATATTAACTGATTAATTACTGTTTATTACATGGCAACTAGATTTATCTTTTACAGAGTTATTAAATCTAAATTAGAAGTTCTATTTTAAGTGGCCTCTACTCAATTAAAAAAATATAGTCTCTGGGATTATCAAGGTTTACCTTCATACAGGAATTGGGTGAGCTTGAGTATTAAAACTGAAACCTAAATTATGTAGCATATAAGGAGATTAAATATCTTCACACAGGAGGAGTATTATTCATGTGGATAATCCCAAGAAAATGAAATTACTCAACTGAGTAGAGACCTTTTCTGGAAGTATTCCCTGAATTAGGCAACAGAAAGGAAAAAGTCTGAAAAAAAAAATTTGGTTGGGAATAACAAAAAAAGTTTTCTCATCTGTTTTGGGACTAACTTTCCAGTAGCTCAGTGACATGTTGGAGAAGGAGACAAGCAATCTGATTTTCAAAGACCCTATATATGACATAATAGCTTAAAAATAATCTCACTACAGATAACAAACTACATTTTTTGGATGTAAAATACTTCAGAATTTCTAGCCTTTACTTAAATGGGAGTTGCATCTGCATCCACACTTGTACCTTATACTGATCGTTTAAGCTATGTAATACTGGTGCTATGAAATAGTTTATATGCCAATACTGACAAGAGCTTATAAGACTTATTTCTGAGAGGAAAGCAATTTTCCAAAAGTAAAAGAGAATATGTGTTAAGTCATCTAGTCCACTGGCTTGCCAAACAAGAACTTGCTGTGAGCTCCCGGGGCTCAGGTTGAGGCACCTAAAGCATGACTAAGAGGAGTTCAGATATCATCTTAAACTCACCATGTGACCTCCTTCGTGACTTGAAAATCCTACAAGTCCTTGCCTAGTTATGGACATATGCAGAGCTTTGACGTATGAGAAATACCATCTAGTCATTTGTCTAGCACATAAAACTGACTGGGATGCCTCAGCTGAAGTCAACACAGGATCTAGTGCAACAGCCATGCTTTAAGAACACCTGAAATGGCAGAAGCATTAGGACTTTCAGGAAATTTACTTCAGTTCCTGAACTTTATGTTCTTCAGCTGTGAAATGAGGAATATATTTAATTACACTTGTGGAATAATCTCATGTTCGTGAAAAAGTATTTGTAAAGCCTAATTTATCTGCAAATTCTGCAAATCCTTGTATATTTTATTACCTGCTATTTTTTTAGGTCCCTCCAGATAATCAATAAAGATAAAAAAATCAGACTAAAGGAAGATCTCTGTGGGGTCTCTAAATCTTAAGGATTGTGGAGAGTTGCAAAAATATTACACTCTGATATTTTTTATTACATTTATTGCTGTCTGGATCATTCTTTTAACCTTTAAGAATTTTATTGTAAAGCTACTTTGGCCTTTTATAATTTCTTTCATTTTCCCTTGCTATTAGAATCATACTTCCTTGTAATTTCATCTTAGTACTTTTTATATGTCAGTTTCTCCTCTACGGACATATTCAACTGTTTCTTCTCATTGCCATTATCTCAGTATAAATAAAAACCTGATCTTACTCAAATCACCAGCAAAACTCAAATGGGTTTGATTAGGCCAAGGATTTTGACTGTTCCTTAATTTTCCACTATTCTTAATTCTCCATTATTGAAATTGAATGCACTGGTACTACTGTTTTTTACAAATCACTTCATAGTCCACTTACTTTACATTCAAGTATCTGAACAAGTACTATTATCATAATATTTTCTATTACTACTTCCTTAACAACAAAGGCTCTATTTTCTAGTTAACCCTTCTGTCTAGATCATGACATTGTCCTCTACATACCTAACTCCAGAATGTCTTTGGCGATTCATGGCTGGATGTACTTGTCACCCAGCAGATGGCTGCATAGTTAAAGTTTCCCATGAGTACAATGCCTTGAGATTTTAAGCTCCATGATAGTTGGTCCAGGAATTTTTCATACTTGTTCTCATCAAGTCTTCAAGGTCTATAGCGATGCTACTGCAATTTACTTATTTGAGTGCTACCATACCTCTTCCATTAGCTCACTGTCCTAACTGATTTAGTAAATGTTTTAGATCTACACTTCTAATGCAGAGTAAGTAGAGTTTAAATTACAGGTTGATACATCTGCCAGTGTGTGAAAATAACTCCTCTAAACTGAATTTTCTACTAATCCTTTTCCTGGTGAATTACATTCTTTTGGATGGGTGAGGGGAATCAAACCAAAAAACACAACAATATAGTGAGAACATATAAAATGGTTTAAATATTAAAAAAAAAAAGATTCCACATTCTACATTCTTTCTTCTGTTACTTTATACTTTATAATCCCCTAAATCCCACTGAATTTAATGGAAAAAAAAATCTATGGGATCTGGATGGTGAAGGAAAGGAACTGAATTTGCTTCTGACAAAATTTACACTCTTTGGGCATTTTAATGTTGTCCTTACAATTGTCAAGCATTTTTAACACTTATTTTGGCATTTACCTTTGCAACAAAATGGTACCTTAGATTGTTTCTGACATGTTTTTCAGAAATTTTTATATTTGTACTATACATTTATGTATGAATACACACATAGATGTACACATATATTATTTCCCCATGTGTCTGCTAAATTCTTTGTTAAGAACAAGGATTATTAGATGATTCAGTGGCCATTTAGCTACTGTGGTTATAGAGAGACAGGTTTTCAACCTGGCTGTGTAACAAGTTGTATAGATACCTTTATGTTCAGCTACTTTTTCTTCCCCATCAGGACTGATTACTACTTGACAAGAGTCCAGACCAAATCTTCTTCTCACAATATTCTTAATGAAATATGACTGTACAAAGACCATGTACACTGTATTTAACTTAGGGAGGCAGAGGACGTATGTGCCTGAGGTTACTAAGTGCAGTATCTAATAATTACATTCTATGTTGATTGCCCTGTTTAGAATAATGTATTTAAGGAATCATATATATATATATATTTTCTTCTTTTTTCTTTTAAATTGAAACTTAGAAACCTTTAGGAGAGACTGTAAGACCTTAATTGCTTTAAAATACTATTGAACATGTTAAAACTGAAACCTGAACACATTTAACATGAATTCTTTAAAAGCTTTTTGTATTGTATCATCATCAATCTGCAATGCAAGACCTAGAGACAGCAATCCCACCTGAATCATGCTACAGTTAATATGTACTTGCTAATATAATTTATCAAGCACTCTAAATCCATATGACACAAATGTACAGCATTCAGCCTGAAAAAGTTCATCAAGAGTTGCATGTAAAACTGAATGCATTATAGGTTCTTTCCATGTAGTATTTTCCCCTATCTGTCTCCTTAAACCATTTCACACCGAATGGTTTCCTGCGTACTCTGTTGCAGATTTATTCTTCTCTTGATGCGTGCATGTAACTCCCCATTAATGTTAGGAGGAATGAGATTTACGTATGTGCACTGAGAGGAGAACAGACCTCATGGTATTTTATTCACCTATACAGGATTATAGCCTCTGAGGATAGATTTGAGTTTTTTGTTGTTAGCAAAAAAGCAGCTTGACAAGTAGCTTTTTGATTGATAATACACTGGGAGTCATAATTTATATAATCTTACACCTGCTACTGAACATAAAGGTCACTTTAAAGGTGTGAGTTGTGTGTGCTGGGGCAGAGCATAAACTACAAGGGTCAGTTTTCAGTGGTTACTGTAAGATGAAGAAACAGACAAAACCTCCAACCAATGCTGATAAAATTGAAAATATCATGGCAAGCTTTGTAATTAACAGCAAGTTTCCAGAACTTGACATTCTGAGCAAGTGTCATTCCCTGGGTTATTACAGAGGGAATTAGAGTGGCCTTTCACTGTCAAACTGATATATACCATTGGAGCACTGTTGAAGAAAAAGTACCATTCGTGATGTCTTTTCAGGATTTAAACATCTGCTAAATTCCATCTCTTTCTCTCATCTTTTGAAAATAGATACACATCTCAAAAGGTCTCTATTTGGGGCATTGAGTAGATTCAATATTTCAGCATTTTTCTGCTTTTTTAAAAAAAATTAGCTGTGCTCTGTATGTAAGAACTCTCTTGTACACAACATCAGCAGGGCATTCTTAAGGCTTAAATATTTTTGCATGGAGACTGGCTTCATGAAATGTATTCCTGTGATAAATTACTGCATACAGTAATTTTTCTAAAGAATCCTATTCATACACTGGGGAAAATAAGAGAAAAATCTTACATGCTATAAAGTAGAAAGATATTTGGTTTTATTCTTCCTTCACTTTTTTCTCTATTTTTTTTTTTCCCCCCTAATAGCCTTGCAAATGTGTAAGGAGGTAACTAATGTCTGTGCAAAGCATTATTTGTTACTGGATAGAATCCAAATTATTAACCTTCTTGTTCTAACCTTCATCTCCTGCTGCTGCCTAGAAGCAGTAGGGAACTGTGCTTTCAGGGTAGGGAGGTATTCATCCTTTGAGTTTTTCAGTCAAACATTACCAGTATGTGTACTAACATGTTCACATTCTGTGGTTCTAATAATTGTGTCTTCATTATTTGCTGTAATTATTAATTATATGATATATAGGGTTAATTTTACGTCAACTTTCATCTAAGAAATAATCCAAAGCCTGAAAAAAGCCAATAAGGGCTTTTTAATTGTCTTTGGGTGCTTTGATCAGCTTTCTCCAAGCTCTGAGTATCACCCAGTCTTGAATGTGTTGGGTGATTTTGACTTCAGTATCGATGATTAGGACTTCCAAAAAAATTTAGGATTTCCAGTCCATGCTGGAAACTATTGAACTCCTCCAGGTGACTGGGTGACCGTAGTCTCTATTGATTTGAATCATTTGTTTGGGTCAAGATCAGAGGCTTAGAATTTGGAAGTAATATCTACAACATGGTGTGTTCATTGTCCCCTGTCATGAGAGGAGAATGTATTTCTTTTTTTCAGGGTGGGGAAATGGTTACAAGAAATGACTTCTGACATTAATGGAACAGGAAAAAAAAATTCACTTTGCATGAAAATAACTGCTTTTAGGCCTAGCTTTGTCTTCATAGATCACTATGGTTTACAAATGACCTACAATAAATTAAGTAGACAACTCTGTGATGGGGATGAAAGTCTTGGCAACACTGATTAGTTGTGGCAATTATTGTAGAGATTTATGCAGTGTTTGCCAGAACCTTCTCTGTCTTTACCATTTTATCTGCAGTATCTTGTTATGACAAAAAATGAAAAAAAAAAAAACACCTAAGAACTAAAAAGAATTTTGTAACATACAAATTATCAGTGCTTTTTTAACTAATGAGGGGATGAAAAACACTTTCCTCACAGATAGGCTATTTTAATAGCATTTTATAAAGTTTGTTTCAGTGTCTCCAAAAGTAACAGTGACTGACATTATAAAAGATTCATGCAGAACCACAAATAAAGCTAATCTGAAACAGTATGGCAATATCTATTGTTCATGTGTACACAGTTAAAATTTGAGTTGATATTATACCACTTAGCTTGCACAAAGATATTTGTTTTCCTTCCTGGTGTTAATTCAATTAAGTTAAAATCTTGTTATCAACTTCTTTACTGACTGGCAAAAGCTTTTATGTGTCATAGGCAATATTCACCAAAACTTGCCATTGTTTCTAACATTGCTATTAATATTATTGATAGAAATTTAAATTTTACTCAGATTTGACAAAATAATTGTAAAATACTGTAACATTAATAAACTTAAATGGTTTTCCATACAACATATCAGAGATTATTATTTTTATCTATCTAACTAAATCTTCATTAATCACCCTATAAAATGGCTAAATAGAGTACTAGATATATGTATTTGTCATTTGGGATGTATATCCTCTTATAATAGCATTTTTGCCTGCTACTGCATGTTCAGGGGAGGATACAATTGAACCAGGAAGGACCAGAGGGATTTTTCATGGAAGTGCAAATGTAACGCCATATTTTATGGTTGAGGATAGTTTATGAGAGAAAGCTTTCTGTGCCTTAGTGGTAGAGCATGAGAGCCAGTTTTTAACACTAGCACTGCTGATTCTCAGGCAGATGATCCAAACCTTTGTTTATGATGTGAAGTTATTATTCATTATGATAATGTAAAATAAAGATGTAAAATAAAACATAATGTAAAATAAAAGCAACAACAAAGCTACTTAGAGAATTGAATAATGAATTCATGTTTTCTGAAAAATAAAAAATGCTGCAATCATTAACCAAGGTCAAAGTGAACATAAATACATTGCAGGTCCAAGAGCTCAGGGAAGAAAATAACAATTTAATGAGATTATGGAGTAAGATTTAGCAATTGCTTAACAATTTAAATATAAAGATTTCTAGCACTGGGTTAAGTTTACTTTCAATTTCATTAAATTATAGGATAGCTAAGGATAGCTTTATTGGTCTATTGTAACTATAGTGCAAAGCATCTCCCTTGACAAATGTGTTGTTTTTTTTTTTTTTAACTGTCCTAGAAAACACAACAGTGATCACATTAATTCAACACAGCAGCACATACCTTCCTACTGGTAAATAAGAACCAATTTCCTTCCCATGGAAACTAAAGAATTTTTTTTAATTAAAAAAAATAGTTGATGTAAAATAATGTTCACATACTGCAGAAGAATCACAGAATCATTGAGGTTGGAAGGCACCTCTTGAGATCATTTAGTCCAAGCCCCCTGCTCAAGCAGTCAGACAGAGCAAGTTGCCAAGGACTGTGTCCAATTGGGTTTTGAATATCTCCAAGGATGGAGACTCCACATCCATGGGCAAGCTATTCCAGTGTTTGACCACTGTCACAGTAAAAAAAAAAAAAAAAAAAAAAAAATTTCTTATGTTCATGTGGAATTTTATGTGTTTTAATGTGTGCTTATCGCCTCTTGTCCTGTCGTTGGGCACTACCGAGAAGAGTATGGCTGCCTCTTCTTCAGTCCTTCCCATCAGGTATTTATGTACATTGATAAAACCCCCTGAGCTTTCTTTTCTCCAGGCTGAACAGTTCCAGTTCTCTCAGCCTCTCCTCACATGACAGATGTGCCAGTCCCTTAATCACCTTTGCTAGACTCACTCCTATGTCCAAGTCTCTCTTGTACTGTGAGCCCAGCACTGGACCCAGCACTTCAAATGTGTCTCACCAGAGCTGAGCAGAGGGGAAGGAACACCTCTCCTGACCTGCAGGGAATGCTTTTCCTAATGAAACCCAGGATGCTGTTGGTCTTTGCTGCAACATTGCTGCACATTTCTGGTTCATGGTCCACCCGGATTCCTAGGTCCTTCTCTGCAGAGCTGCTTTCCACCTAGTTGATCCCCAGCATGTTCTGATGCAATGGATTATTCCTCCTCCAGTGCAAGGCTTTGCATTTCCCTTTATTGAACTCCATGAGATTCCTGTCTGCCCGATTCTCCAGCCTGTTCAGGTGCCTCTGAATGTCAGCGCACCAGTCTAGTCTATCAGCCACTCCTCCTACAACATCATTTGATTTGTCTATGAACTTGCTGAGTGTTCACTCTGCCCCATCATCCAGGTTATTAATGAAGAGGTTGAACTCTGTTGGTCCCAACGTCAATCCCCAGATACACAACTAGTGGCCAGTATCTAGGCTTTATGCTACTGATTACAACCCTCTAGGCCTGGCCATTAAGCCAGTTTTCAATCCACCTCATTGTCCACATATCTAACCCATACTTTGTCAGCTCATCTATAAGGATGTTATGGGATACCTAACTCTTCCTAAAAGTCTTACTAAAGTCAATGTAAGCAACACCTCTCATCCTTCTTAGACAGGTTTACTCTTCGCTGGGTAAAGAACTGGCTGGACAGCCGAGCCCAGAGAGTTGTGGTGAATGGCGTTAAATCTGGCTGGCAGCCGGTCACAAGTTCCCCAGGGCTCGGTTCTGGGGTTGGTCTTGTTCAATATCTTTATTGTTGATCTGTATGAGGGGATCGAGTGCTCCCTCAGTAAGTTTGCAGATGACACCAAGTTGGGTGGGAGTGTTGATCTGCTGGAGGGTAGGAGGGCTCTGCAGAGGGATCTGGACAGGCTGGATCGATGGGCCAAGGTCAGCTGTATGAGATTCAGCAAGATCAAGTGCTGGGTCCTGCACTTGGGTCACAACAACCCCATGCAACGCTACAGGCTTGGGGAGGAGTGGCTGGAGATGTGCCCAGAGGAAAAGGACCTGGGGGTGCTGGTTGACAGCCGGCTGAACAAGAGTGTGCCCAGGTGGCCAAGAAGGCCAACAGCATCCTGGCCTGTATCAGAAAGAGTGTGGCCAGCAGGAGTAGGGAAGTGATTGTGCCCCTGTACTCAGTACTGGTGAGGCCACACCTTGAATCCTGTGTTCAGTTTTGGACCCCTCACTCCAAGAAGGATGTTGAGGTGCTGGAGCGCGTCCAGAGAAGGGCAACGAAGCTGGTGAGGGGTCTGGAGCACAAGTCTTATGAGGAGAGGCTGAGGGAACAGGGATTCTTCAGTCTAGAGAAGAGGAGGCTGAGGGGAGACCTTATGACTCTCTACAACTACCTAAAAGGGGGTTATGGAGACGTGGGTGTTGGTCTCTTCTCCCAAGTAACTAGTGATAGGATGAGAGGAAATGGCCTCAAGTTGCGCCAGGGGAGGTTTAGATTGGATATTAGGAAAAAATTCTTCACCGAGAGAGTGGTCAAGCATTGGAACAGGCTGCCCATGGAGGTGGTGGAGTCACCATCTCTGGAAGTATTCAAAATACATGTGGATGTGGTGATTCAGGACATGGTTTAGGGGACATGGTGGCACTGCATTAATGGTTGGACTTGATGATCTTGAAGGTCCTTTCCAACCTTAGTGATTCTGTGATTCTGTGATTCTTTCCTCATCCACCATAAATCCATGTTGTCTCCTCTTGATCGCCTTCTGCTCCTTCATGTGCCTGGAAGTGGTTTCCAGGAATAGTTCCTCTACCAATTTCCCAGGGATTGAGGTGAGGTTGACCAGACTGTAGTTCCCTATATCTTCCTTCTTGTCCTTCTTGAAGATGGCAGACATTTGCTTTCTTCCTGTCCCCAGGAACCTCCCACAGTCACCCTGACCTTCCAAAGCTAATCAAGAGTGGCCCCACAACGACATCAGCCAGCTCCCTCAGCACTCATGGGTACATCCCCTCAGTTTATGTTATGAGGTCCTTCACTTCCAGTCGCTGAGTTTTAGTTCTGCCCTGAGGGACAAAAATGTACCGAAGTAATTCTCAAAATATAGCAGGTATGGTTCCTGCTACCAGCTATGAATAAAACTACAGACCTGGCAGAAATATAGTTTAATCCAATAGCTGTGCTTATATTTAGCAGTAAACAAAATAATCAGTCTGAAACAAAGGTTAAACCTAGGAAGATCTGAAAACCGCTGACATAGTTTTCCATGACTTTCAGTCATGCAAGCCTTGAAATTTTTGCAAGGAAAGACATGTTTTTTATCCCAGGACAGGTAAGATTTGTCTCTGCTTGGTAGTTACCTAAGTTTTAAGACATTCGTATCACCCAGAGAGATCAGGTGCCTCCACCAAACCTCAATAGCAATGTTTTTGGATTTTTTTTTCTTATTTATTTTACCACACACTTCTTTACATAGATTTTTCTATGCCTAGAATATTGCCCTCAAATCCATGTGTCCCTCCAGCTACATCCTAGCATGAGATAAAGTTATTTCAATTTTAAATATTTCTTTTTCAACATTCCTTTTTGCATAGTTTCATATGTAAAAAGACAGATTAATGTCTTTTACAAAGTACTGATTTCTCTTGTTGCCTTGATAGCCATGATAAGCAACAGAGAACAATTTGTACTTGGATTTGGGAGATTTTTCTTTATCTTTTTATACTCTGGACTTATCCATTTTTTCAGAATTAAACACTGAACCAATACATACAAACAGAAGTAATACACTATTTTACACATGTCAAAAAACAGAGTACATCACAGTACTGTTCTGAAAAAATAACTATATCTACAAGTTGGGAACTAATTTAGATTGTAAAGAAAATATACCTCTCTGAGGTCCACCCACATGCACTAGCTTCCATTTAAATTAAGTAGCTTTTTACTTGTCAGAACAAATGAAAATACCTGAAAACAAGAAGCACTTTATATCAGAATGCAACTCAGCCCGCATCTATACCTCACAGATAAAGTTCTTACTTTATAAGAAAATGACATGTGAGCATTCATTTGACTGGTCATGGTCATAATAGCATGGGACTCCCAAAGGAAACCAAAAGCCCTTTTGTCTTCACTATATCTTCAAGAACACATTACACCAAATGCAAAATGCAGTGACATCAACAGTCTATAAAGTGTGACCTTCAAGTTGATGGATTTAGAGTAATAAAAGGCCTCAACAGCAGCTGCCATATAAACACAAAAGGAAGTTGTAAGGACAACCCACTTCGGTGTATAATGAGTAAGGCATTTAATACTGTGCTTACAGATTCCACAGGCTTTGCTGTGCTAGTTTCACCTGAGAACACTTCTAAACCTGAGAGGCAGAAAGAGATTGGGGACAGGGCAGTGACTGTGGGATCTTAGATTACTTGGGTATAAAATTGGAAAGAAGGATATTGTTGAAAAAGCAGTAACTGAAGGTAATCTGTAGGGGGAAAGTACACATACATATGAAAAGATTATTAATTATATATTACAAATAAGATTTTGCAGGCAATTTTTTTTTAATTTATTTCTAGATTACAGGTGCTAATCTGTTCAGTGAAATAAAGCCAGGAAATTAATTTAACTAAAGCAGTGAGACGATAAAGGGACAATGCTTCCAAAATGGTCACCAGCCAGCAGTCCATCCATGCAACACCCGAGTGAACTGGTCAAGTGCCCTGAAATATAAAAATTGCTAAGACGGGGCAGAAGCATGTTGAGTCGTGAGAACTCTCCTCCCTCCACTGGAAGTCCACAGAAGCCAAGATACAAACTCCTATTCACTTTGCAGATCTTTGCTAAATTGGGTCTGAACCTCAGAAGATAGTCTGATGTGGTCAATATTTTAGAAAAAAAGCAATTGCTTCAACTTACCAAGAGCAGCAGGACTTGCTTAATTTTCTAGAAATTCTTCAGGTGAAGCCCAATTAAAAATCATAGAAAATTTTGAGAAGCCTTCAGTGTTCATATACCTCACAAATAAAATGCTAAAATAGTTATCTACTAATTCCAAGTCACGACAGTATGTCAGCTCCTACCTAAAATTTAGAATAATCACAGGATAAAGGTTTATTACCTAAATGCATGGAGGCCTCTCTCTGAATAGATAGATATCAACAGTTCTACATGCATTTTAAGTAACTACATATGCAAAACATATGCAGATGTATGTCAGATTTACAAATAAAAGTGCAATTTCCGGTCCACTGACAAATTTTGACTGTATATGACTGCAGTCTCACTTTGAATCCTCTGTGTACACAAGAGTTCTAAATTTAAAGTTATTTGCATGCAGGGGATAAATTCCTACAGTTCTGCTAACATACTATGTTTTTCCAAACCTTTCATCTATCTATATAGATTCTTATGTAATCACCACCTTCACAGTATCTAAGGGGCCTAATGACTCCTTGTTCTGCCAGGTTTGCACTTAAAGCTTTTTATTGCCACTCTTTAGAAAGGTGTTTGAACTGTGGCAGGTAGGACAATCCAAAGACAGATCTCATTTCAAAGTATTCTGAAGGGAATAACTAGTAAAGAAGAGCAGTGATTGATGCAATAGAAGGCATAAGAGGATTTTCCTTTTTTTGTTGTTTTTTTTTTATCAGCTACAGAAAAGTCTAGACTTTAAACTTGAAGTGTTAAAGGGGACTCTTAGATCTGATGATCTCAAAGTCTCTAATCTATGCAAAAAATGGGCATTGATGTAAAAATAGTGCATGTATGAACAACTCAGAAGCATAGTTGGAGTGCAATGTATATTTGTGGGTCTAAGTGATTTGAAAATGCTTGCTCCTGTCTGTGAGACTGGCAGAAGGTGAGAATAGTCAAAGATCCCTTCTATGAGAATTCAACTTTTTTTTTTGTTTTTTCTTCCTTGAATACTGTTTTTTCCTTCTGTATTAGGAAACTCAAATCAGATAAGCGGGTGAAAAATATATAATTTCCTTGAAAAGTGTATAGATGTATGTGAAAGTGTATCTATGTTCCTGCAGTACAACTAAGTTATATCATTTTTATTTTAAATTGTTTTAACTGTTCAGTGTTAGGCATATTGAAAGAACACTGTCCGCTGTCCTGGTTATAATTAGTTCTGTGTAAGTACATTCTGTCTCATGCATTTAACTAGATAAGTGCTTTACTTTTATTTTCACACATGTACCCGATTTAAACATCTCTGTGACCAGAAAATCAAACCTCTAACTGTATAGGTGTGGATTTGACATTTTGATAGAAGAAACATTTAGTCTTCACCTTCCATTACTTTAAAGCACAGATTATTAGAAAAAATAATGTGTCACTATTCCCTTCAAGAACTGAAATCAAAGGGAATTTTCTTGGCCAGCACTTGTAAGGTACAATCTCATCATTGTTGCATTGAAAGGCTAAACATTTTCTCCCAGGCCTTCACAATTGGATTGGGCAAAGGAGACCTGAAACACACAGTAAAAAGTGGGTCACACAATCACATTTATTTTTTTCAGAGATAACAACGTATGAAGTCCTAGTAAATTATTCCTCAGCGCTAGACATCATGATTGTCCAGCAAGCTGATGCAGGGATTCTGAAAAAATACTTACTACATCCCTAATCTTATTAATATTATTAGTCTTGTAAATTTTCAGGTAACTGAAACATTTCGTTGTAAGGTATGTCTTTACAGAAAAAGATGCATCGCAAGCTGTAGCACTGTTTCTGAGAAGCAGAAACCTTTAAAGAATGAGTGTTCACTCATATTGATCCATAGAGGTGTAAAGAATTAAAATACATAATTACAGGATTTAACAGTACATGATAAAATGCCAGAGTGCTTGCTATTTGGTTTTTTTCAGAAGCAGCTCTTTCAATGTGACAAGAGTATGGCATAAAATACATAAATGACATACATTTTGCACAATGTGAGTTCTGTGATACTGTATCTCAGTCCCAGGGATAATTCCTTGCAGGAAACATTGTGCTGTGGATATACTCAGAATGAGCCAGGAAATTCAGCAAGACACTATCATGTCACAGTGTAACACAACAGCTAGAAACACATAAAATAAATGTTTGGGGTTTGGTTTTGGTTTGGTGGTTTGGTTTTTTTCAAAAGCATGATCATAGCATAAAAAAGCATATTCAGCATTTTTCTATCGCTTAAAGTCTAGATTTGATTAGTCTGTTTTATTTATATACTGGTGTCTTTTTATTTCTTGTCTAACTGAAAAATTTATCAAAAATGTAGTATGGAGTTAACTAACTGTATAACTATATGACTATAGTTAACAAACTATATTTTTGACTTAACTAACTATATAGCTATGTACACAGCTATGGAAAAGCATTAATATATGTTCATAGAAAGGATCAGAACATAAATTGATTTAATGCTCAGCTTTTATGACATGATTCAAGGATTTTATAAAATTACCTTCAAGAAATGGTTTAATTGCTATCATCTTGCATGTGGAGAGCAGGTAACCAATACCTCCCTTTTAAACAAATGTATGTGTTTCTATGTGCAATAATAGCACACACATGGTTGTGACTTGGATTATTATCTGGGTGATAGTGTTTCAGGTCCTTAACTGATTAGATCTAGGCTATCTGAAACGTACTCTGAAGGAACTGTCCTTTGCCACTGGTTATAGAATAAATTTAAGACAGTTGTTTTGAAACTGGTGGTCTTAAAAAGTATAAAGCTATGCAAGGTGAATGCAGTCCTATACACCTACAGTTACTGCAACTATGACAAAATCCAAGAAATACCTGTGGGTGGACCAGACCTTTTACTAGGCCATGCTGGAGCAGAAAATTGGAAAGCAAATTAGGAAAATCACCAAATAAACTGCTGGTGTCCAGTTCAGCCTCAAGTCCATGTAGAATCAGTCCTGAGGAGTCATTATAGAGACATGAGATTGCTACAGAGAAACACACAAAAGAAGACAGAGACAATTCTGTGATGTGGCTGGTTATACTTGCTCTAAGGGAGGCACTCATCTCCCTATACTGGAAGAAATTTTACTATGGCTCCTGTCATTCATTGTTTAACTGTAGGCCATGAGTTCATGTGAGTGCCACGAGAGAGTCATGGTTCATAAAAACAGTTGTATTTCCTGATGAGAAAATAAGGGATTCTGAAGATTTACAGTGTGCTCTCTTCAACTATGTTTTAATTGAAAGCACATTTGTTGGGTCACCCTGTGCAAGAACAAACACATCTTCATGGGTTGATTATTTTCTATAGAGAATTCATCCTCATTGGATTCTAGGTTTCTACGTAGATCTTCGTTGTCTCCAATTGTTACACTGGAACTTTAGTAACATTATCACTCGTTAAGTTGGAAAGGGAAACATTTTCTCTCTCCCTAACTGAAAGACAAGCTGCTCAGAGATTGTAATAGTCAGGTTTTCTCTACAAACTCAGTCACAGCTATTATACAAAAGAAAACCATTGTATGATAGAACCATTTTTGATTATTTGACATTCAGTGGCTAGTGTTTGCTGGCACCTAAAATCTGCCCTTTCCCCTTCCCTTCCTTCACAGTTTTATATGGGTCTGTTACAGTGGAGTGATGTGAAAAGGAATACTTCTAGAGTGACTCATCAGTCAAATTGAAAATCTGATGAGTCAGTTCCATCACTGTGCAATTGGTAAATCACGTATCTGTTGATCTGAATCAGTATAAGCTTGTTGAAGTTCACGGTACTACTCCAATTTGAAGTAGTGTTATACTGATTTATACTATTTTAATTCACACAAGATCTGATAGAGCCTTATTTCCAGTGATCACAGGAAAGGCTAATATATTACAGCTATTGCCTTTGTAAGCATAAGGTCATTTGAGAGCTCAAATTCTATTACTGTCTTATATGTATTAGGAAATACTGACTTTTTAACAGCAAATAATCACTTCATGAAATTTAAAAATGGCATTTGTTTTTGGCTAGTTATACTCCTGTTGCCTAAGGCTAGATCTTGTTCTCATTTCAGTCAAATGGAAACTAGTCAGTTCAATTTTTCAAATTGTTTTGCATTAATACAGCTCTGCAATATTTGGATTAGGGTTGAACAAAAGAATTATTATTGAAAAGGAAAATGCTCTCCTGTATTTCATTTAAAGAAACACTAATTAAAATAATTTCCCTTCCTGGAAGTATTTTAGGAAACTTTAATTCTGTGACAATTTAATTTGTCTTTTCTTCCCTAAAAATTGCTGTGTGATATCACTCAGACAACTTGTATTTTGCTGCTATGCCTTCCTTGTTCAAAAGAAAATTTTTCAAGAGGTACTGAGTATTATATTTTATATACTGCATGGGCAAGAGGCCTCTTGAATACGCTACCTGCCTACCTTTCCCTCTCCTAAGGAAAGTAGTGGTGTTATCAGCAAAATGCATAAAGACATTTTCATTAGCATCTGGTAATCACTGTGGCTTGAGGTGCATGAAGCAAGGACTTTAGGGACATGTTCACCCAACTTCAGCTGTCTATGACGTAGACATCTTCATATGAGCTACTTGGCTATGTTTTGTTAAGAGGCAGTGTTCAGAAACAGGCACTACTAAAGTACAGTTCCTCTGACCTATATTTAATGGCTGCATTAGGATAAGATGAATGATATGAAGTGCTTGTTCCTCTCCATTGGCTATATGGGGAATCTAAATGACAAGCTGAAATGAAGACATTTATGCTCTAGACATCTATATTTTCTGAAGAATAATCCTACCTCTGATGTTGATGAGCTGTATTGCAAGCTGCAGAAAGGGGATCCACTTGTCATTGAACAAGTCAGTTAATCTTTCTGTTTCAAAAAAAACATAGCTATAAAGAATTTCAGAGGTGAACTGACTTGCCAATGACACCAATACTATGATTATGAACAGAACAGACATAAACAGACAGATGTTTTCTCATGCATTACTCTGTAAACTAGATCACATCTCCTCAGGGTGTATCACTAGAGATTACCAAAAATTAAGTCTATGAAATAGGTGTATCACTGTTGACTTACATCAATTGGATGATAGAAGCTGTTTTGGTCCATTTAAGTATGTTGCTGTCCTGTTTTCAGCCAGGGTAGAGTTAATTTTCTTCATAGAAGCTAGTGTGAGGCTATGTTTTGCATTTGGGATGAGAAAATGTTGATAAAGTGTTGATGTTTTGAGTTTTTGCTAAGTTGTCAAGGACAGTCCAGCTTCTCATGCTGGCCTGACAGCAAAAAGACTGGGGGTGCACGGGAAGCTGGGAGGGGACACAGCCGGGACAGCTGACCCAAGCTGGCCAAAGGGATATTCCATACCATATGACATCATGCTCAATGTATAGAGTTGGGATGAAGAAGAAGGAAGGGGTGGAGGGACGTCTGGAGTTGTGGCGTCTGTCTCCCCAAGAAACCATTACACGTGATGGAGCCCTGCTTCCCCGGAGATGGCTGAACACCTGCCTGCCTGTGGGGAGTGGTGAATGAATTCCTTGTTTTGCTCTGCTGGTGTGCGTGGCTTTTGCTTTACCTATTAAACTGTCTTTATCTCAACCCATGATTTTTCTCACTTTTACCCTTCTGATTCTCACCCCGTCCCACGGGGGAGTAAGCGAGTGGTTCCATCATGCTTAGTTGCTGGCTGGGGTTAAAACACAAGTGCTGTGGTATCTGATAAATGTTTATTAGTTTAGGAAAGTAGAATTCATACATTATACAGTTAGACAAACAGAATCTATTTTAAAATTTGAAATATTTTCTTAAATTTTCTTAAATCTACTGCAGATCACAACAGCTTCAGGTATATTAATAGTGTCCGGAGAGATATAAAACAACTTATATATAACAAAAACAATTCTGTGGGCCAATTCTTCTTCTTCATCTTCTAATGTCCACTAATGACTTTTGGTTATTTTCCTAAAAACAAACAAAAAAGACAAGAAATTAGCTTAGGCCATATGTCAATAGCCTGTTACCAGAATGCTCATATAAGCAATTTTCAAGGTGGAAGAAAATATGCCATTCTTTCATAAAAATGCATTCATTTCAATCTGTGAGGACCTATATCTTATTATAGAACATATGCTGTGGGAATTAGAACGCTGACACTTGGACAAAAGCTACATATCACTTTCAAGTGGTTACCAATGATGTTTAATACCACGTTAGATAATTTCCCATGTCTTGTTTTAAGAAGATTTGTTTAGGTGAAAATAAAAAGAACTTACCTAAAATAAATTTACTCATTATACTACATTCTATGACCATTCAGTAAAATAGGGGTCCATAATCCATAAGAAATTTACAATCATATTTGCCCACTTGTATTTACAGGTATAATTACTGCAAAGATTTATTTAGTTTAGATAGGTGTGGGTGCAAAAGGCTCTTACGTATCCAGGAACTCATTGCACATATGGGAACACTACTGATATTCATCTAATTACGTCACAAAAAATATTGCATGAAAAAAAAATCACATTTACTCTACAGATTCTAACTGCTAAAGGGTTCCTGAAAAGAGCAAAGAGATGACTGCTATTGTAATGTATCATGAAAATACAGTACAAATTATGTAAGTGCTTAGAAACTTTCAGGTATTCTCCAATTGTGAATCAAAAAATGTAGATTATGTCATATTGTCAGTGGAATTTAAATGTTTATTTTTGTTTTGTGTGGGGTTTTTATAAATATTCATCAAAATGTACATGTATATTGAAATGAGGAATTTTAGAGGAGGCTTTATTCATAGTTTCCCTTGAAGACCTCTAGATAAAAATATGAGTTCAGTTGAGTATGTTCTAAGAATAGGTAAACTGAGGCATGGAGAAGTTAAATGATTTAATCAAAATAATAGTAACAACAAATTAATGACCAATTAGAAATAAATGCTGTTGTATATGTAAGTTTCCTTCATTCACTAATAGAATTCTCTGCCAAAAAATTATAGATAACTGAACTACTAAATTGTTTGAAACCTTAGAAACCAATTGGTTCAAGCTCTGGGTGAAAGTTCAGGTTTGTTTTATTTGAACCTAGTCACCCATTCTTAATTGAAAAGTAGGTTGATAAAATGTC